>NC_045448.1:39991355-40129992 GCF_002776525.5 Piliocolobus tephrosceles | reverse complement strand
AAATGTCCATCAGTGATAGACTGGATTAAGAAAATGTGGCACATATACACCATGGAATACTATGCAGCCGTAAAAAAGGATGAGTTCATGTCCTTTGTAGGGACATGAAGCTGGAAACCATCATTCTCAGCAAACTATCACAAGAACAGAAAAACAAACACTACATGTTCTCACTCATAGGTGGTAATTAAACAATGAGAACACTTGGAAAAAGGATGGGGAACATCACACACCAGGGCCTGTTGTGGGATGCGAGGAGGGGGGAGGGATAGCATTAGAACACATACCTAATGTAAATGACACGTTAATGGGTGTAGCACACCAACACGGCACATGTATACATATGTAACAAACCGGCACGTTGTGCACATGGACCCTAGAACTTAAAGTATAATCATAAAAAAATTAAAAAAAGAAATGTTCCCAGAATTTATTATATAAAAATTGAATCCTATCAGCTCAAAGGGGTGGACCGTAGTGGGTGCTATGTGCCCTGCCCACTCCTCCCCTCTTTAGAACTGAGACATCCATCTCCTGAGTTGCTGTGATTATGGGCAGCTCACAGCTCTCAACTGAGTCACTGTCCAGCTGTTGCCCTGAGATGAAGAGAGGTGTCCCTCCCAAGCTCACACTCCCTCTCTGTTAGAATCAGCTGAAGACTTTCTGGTGACTGTGTAACAGTTAAATTCCTCCATTTTCATGATTCTCTTTTTTATAAAGTAAAATTTCAAACAAACAAACAATAAAACCCTGTCAATATACATGGATGGAACACACACACACACACACACACACACACACACACACACACACACACTGGAAAAAAGAAGTTTTGGTAGGAAACACACCAGAGTGATAACGATGGTTATCTCTAAAATGTGATTATGGAATTTTCTGTTTACCAAATTTTCTATGGCAAGCACATACAACTGTTACAATAAGTGAACAACAACCTCATAGGCTGAGATGAGCTCATCAGCAACCGGGATGGATAGTTTCCAGCCTGCTCACAGTTTCTGACTTTGAGCTCCTGCTGCTTTCTCCTCTGCTGGAAGACTTTCTCAAGCACTCAGAGAGCATGCTCAGCCTGGAGGCACCAGAAAATACTGTGGAGTTGAAAACCCCAGGGTCAGTCCTCAACTGATAGGGGCTGGGAGTCAATAGTTAAGTGTCTCACCTCCCCTTCTCTGGTAGGGCAATTCTGATGTGTACCACAAAGAATCTGAGAGTCCTAACAGGATTCACCCTCAATTGCCCAGAGTAGGTTGTCAACACACTTTGTAGTGACTTTTCTCCCTTTTCTCCCTGTCTCACCTTTCTCAGTTTCTCAGATTCACTGAACCAAGTTAAGAGAATTTCTACAGCCAATAACCCCTGGATTACCAAGCACTGACCTTTGTCTTTTATCTCTGTACCTCTACCATCCACTAGCAGAGAGCTTTGCCCGCATTAGACGACCTGCTATTAAATGCCTGTGTAATTCAATTAGATTTTAGTTCACCATAGCTATAATGGAAACCTGAATGCTCTCTTAAATGAGGCAGACCAGCGTAGATTCAAAACCAGCCCCATGAATTACTGTTTGCACCACAAGCAGAGTATGCCTCTTAAAAGGCATTGTATAGTGATCTACTTTATAACCGACCCAGATACCCAGGAGTACAGATGGCCAAAGTCAATGTTACAAGTTTACAAATCAATTCAAGTGGGCACCATTTTAGTGCTGGTAGATGGCACACATTAAGAGAGACATTGCATCACTTGCCCATTCCCTCTAGAATAGTCATCTCCTTTGCCACCAGCATTACCTCCACAATGGTTAGTCAACCTTAGAGAGTATGTCCTGGCTCATCTCAAGTAAGTAGATGGGACCATAAACATAAGCCACCACACCTGACCCTGACTTTTCTCTCAATATGAGCTGTCTATGAGCTATTGCTTCCACAATTTCCTGGTACAAAGAGAATTTATGTTCATAATGAAGCAGAAGCTCTAATTGCATGATCCCCAAGGTACTTTGTACTTTATCAAAGAAAATTTGTTTGTTCATTGTAGTGTTTATCTATGGACAAATACCTTTCAGTTAACCAGAATATTTTTATTAACAGTGAACCCCAAATGTGTCACCCAGTCTGAAATACATAGGACTTTATCTCCTATGTTACTAAAGACATCGACTACCACACCTGACACTGGTAACAGCACCATCCTTTTGCCCCATGCCTAGTGTACAGCTCAAGTCTTTGGGCTTGACATCCTGAAAGCAAGGAAAGAGGCTGAGTGGAGGAGAGTGGAGTTCATCATAGCTTAGACTGTAAAGTCAGACACAAGTCTGAAATGTTAGTTTTCACATTTCCACTAGCTCATTACGACCTAGTAGGTACTTGACCAATAAAATGAGCATGATTTCCATGGTCTTTTTAAATACTCAGAAAGAGTCTTAAGCACTTGAAGGCATTTAAAACTCCCAGAAAGTGATTCTCATCCCTCACAGAATATGAAGTATGGGATTAATTTCGGACTGGTCCTGCCAAAGTTGAAAGTCAGCAAAGTTCTCCTCTCCTCTGGTGCTCTCAGATTCCCCACTCAGCCATCTTTTCAATTTTCCTCCAGAGTGTTCAAGATCCAAACAAGGCAAGAAATACAAACATAGGCTCCTGTTTCACAAACCCTTCCTTCATATCCTACCTAATGGGTTCATATATCTTTGGACATATGTTCTGGTTTCTCTTTCTTCCTCTTCTTCTCCTACTGCCTCTGCCTTCTCTTAGTATTACTCTCTGTCTCTATTCCTTCTAAGATATAGATGCAGAAGAGAAGAGATTTAAGATTATTGTTTTTTTGAGAGAGAATCTTGCTCTGTCACCCACACTGGAGTGCGGTGGCACAAAACACAACTCACTTCAGCCTTGACCTCCTAGGCTCAAACAATCCTCCCACCTCAGCCCTCTCAAGTAAGTAGATGGGACCATAAACAGAAGCCACCACACCTGACCCTGACTTTTTTTTTCACACCTAGCTTTTTTTTTTCTTTTTCTTTTCTTTTTTTCTTTTTTTTTTTTTTTGGAGACAGACTATTGCCATGTTGCCCAGGCTGACCTCAAATTCCTGGGTTCCAAAGTGCCGGGATGTGAGCCACTGTGCCTCTCCAAAGTGGGTTTGTTTATTTTGTTTAACTTACATTTAATGATGACCTACTTATTATGTGCTAGGCACCATTGAAGATATTTTCATATGTAATGCCTTAGTGCCTCTATTTACTTTGAGATTCACTTCTCCTTCCTAAAAACTTTGTGCTATTTTCTCTAATCAAAGTTATTAAGAGGAAGGTAGTCAACTAGTAAGATTCCCCTGTACAAGTAGCTGGTTTTAAGTCAAATGCAAAAGCAAGTCTGAACTCAATAGAATGACAAATGTATACAAGTACAACATCCTTCATTAGGGACAGGAAATGGTTAAGAGAAAAGTACTACTGTAGATACAATTTGCACCCAGATATAGAAATGAGGCAGAGTGGCTAAAACTTTTGGATTTGGAGGTAGGTTGCCTGGGTCCTCGACTCGCTGCTTAAACTTTCCAAGCCTTGGTTTCTTATCAATTAAAGGGACACACAACAATCTTAAGCCATAGGATTGATATAAGTATTACATGAGAAATGAATGTAAAACACTTAGCACAGTCCTAAGACATAATAAATGACTCATAAAATAAGCTGATTCTGAGCACAGACTTCTTTCTTCTAAAACTCATTCTCCTCTTAATTTTTTATTTTTAATTTAAACATAATAACTGTACATAGATATGGGGAACAGTGGGATGTTTTGGTAAATGTATACAATGTGTAAAGTATCAAAGCAGGGTATTTAGCATACCCTTCCTCTTCTACTATTCTTGTATTCATTTATTTGTGGTTAGAACATTCAAAATACTCTCTTCCAGCTATTTTGATATATACAATATTGCTAACCATAGTCACTCTATTGTGCAATAAAACACCAGAACTTATTTGTCCTTTCTAACTTTACTTTGCACCTGTTGACTGATCTTACCCTAGATTCCTCATCCCCCTATCCGCCCCACCCGTCTCTGGTAACAACTATTCTACTCTCTACTTCTATGAGATCAACTTCTTTAGATTCCACATATGAATGTGATCATGTGGTATTCATCTTTTTGTGCCTGGCTTATCCCACTTAATATAATGTCCTCAAGGTTCATCCATGTTGCTGCAAATGACAATGCTTTATTCTTTTTAGTGGTTGAATAGTATTCCACTGTGTACGTATACCACGTTTTCTTTATTCACTCATCTGTTGATGAACACTTAGATTGATTTCATATCTTGGCTATTATGAATAGAACTGCAACAAACATAGGAGTGCAAAGAGCTCTAACATGCTAATTTCATTTTCTTTTGATAGGTACCCAGTAATGGGATTGCTGGATCATGTGGTAGTTCTGTTTTTAATTTTTGAGGGAGTGCCATACTATTTCCATGATGTACAAATTTATATTTCTAACAGTATATGAGTTTTCCTTACTCCACATCTATACCAGCATTTGTAATGTTTTCTCTTTTTAATAACATTCTAATCAGGGTGACGTTGACAGCTTATTGTGACTTCGACTTGCATTTTCCTCATTATTAATGGTGTTGAGACTATTTTCATATACCCATTAATCATTTGTGTCTTCTTTTGGGATATGTCTATTCAAATTTTTTGCTTTATTGGATGCTTTTTCTATTGTGCTGTTATATATTCTGGATATTAACTCCTTGTCAGATGCATAGTTAACAGATATTTTGTCGTATTCTGTATGTTGTCTTTTCACTCTGTTGATTGTTTCCTTTGCTGTACTGAAGATTTTCAGTCTGATATCATCTTATTTGTCTTTTTTTGCTTTGGTCGCTTGTGCTTTGGGGTCTTATCCATAATATTCTTGCCCAGACCAATCTCATAAATTTTTGTTCAATGCAGTTTATATTTAAAATTAATAGCCTTCCTCATTTCTTTCTGATTTGCTTATGTTCTCTGTGTGTTATCAATTAGAAGCCCAGTTATTCTGGGAAACAAGAACTGATTCACCATGGGTGATAACACTTTCACTGATAGTAATTACACTAACAGCAGTGGCCACTCTCAAACTTTAACTAGAGTGGTCTTCAAACACACTGACTGGCTGGTTTTCTCCAGTTAGTAGCACCCTGATTATACACCGCCTGCCTCGCTCACCCTTGCTCTCTACATGGTATTTAGGAATCAATACTCTCTAGCTGCCTAGTTCAGTTAAGCCAGACTGAAATGCTGTCCACCTTAAGCAGAGTTTGAGAAATTATAGGGTGATGAAGAGATGGGGAGTTGCCAAAGCAACCAAGGACAATGAAAAGTCTGACGTGATTCACACGTAAAGATCAACGGTGAACGGAAAAAAAGATGTAGCCGGAGACAGGGAAGAAAATCAAATTTCTGTGTTATTTTATATTTTGAGAACTATCTTCACAATCCCAAAGGAAGGAAGCGAAAGTTGCCAAAGAGGCTAAGATCAAATTTGAAGTTTATTTATTTGTTACTTATTCACTCAAATATGTATTGAGTGCCTACTACATAACAGGTACTCTTTGAGAGTTGCAATATATTGCTGAACAAAACAAACAGAAACCTCTATAAATCTCTATCACCCAAGATTTGAAGTGGGCTGCCTGCTAGCATTTGACCAACTTAGCTTTTCTGTTCCAGACCTGTGGTTCTGAAAATAGCAAGTTTCATGGGTTTAAAAGAAGCCAAAGAATTTTCAATTCCTCTTTTGCTCATTTCTTAGCAGGAGGCTCTTGAAGGAGCCACATTTGTGCATAAAAAGACATTACAAGCACTAGGGGAAGGAAACATAGAGAGAAGTGGGATAAAGAACTTTCACAAATTAGAAAGTACACAAAGCCAAGCCCATCAAAACCAGAAAATGTGCTGATAATATCAAGTGGAAGAATCAGAGCACTAAGACCTTTGAAGCAATTTCTACTTGCTTAACGTCTGTGCTAGAGTTACTAAAGCTGAAGAAATTCGCGTTAATTTACCACGTTTTCCAAGCTAACTCAGTTAAACCAGTAAGCATCATGGAGCCAATGTGATACACCTGTTCAGATTTCCTTTCATGAGAACAGTAGCCTCAGTCCATAGTTCGTACACATTTCTAAGTTAGAACCTAGAAACAGAACTAGTACAAGTCTATCCTCTGAGGCTTCACAGAATTGAAGACAAAGATACATGTTGTTAATGGACTAATGACTAATTCTAAACATGTACAGGTTTTATTTAGAAAAGTCTACTAAAGAATTGAAAGATGATAGCACAAGCAGGTGTCAAAAGAATGATGTTTAGTGAATATAGTTTACTTTTTCTTCTATTCATTACCATACAAAAGAGTAACTGATGTCAGAAATTCCACTGCAACCAAATAATTTGAAAAATACCCAGTAATTTATAACTTCCTCTTCTCCAGAGTATAGCTCTTACCTGCAGACTATACTAAATTTCATTAGCAACATTTAGCTCTTTATAATAATGATTATGGTTATATCCTTATGTTTACCCAGATGATTATTTGACTTGTCTGTTTCCCTACTACTAGACTACAAGTACCACAAAAGCAAAGTTATATTTTTTGCTTATCATAGAATTACCAGCATCTAGCACCTAGTAGGGCCTCAATAAATATTTAAGTGAATGAGCCTTCAAGCTTTAAGACCATGGAATTGGTTCTATTCCAAACATAATATTATACTATGCAATGCTTCTGTGAATAAAATCATAAGGAATTGGGAAGTAAGATTTGTGATAATTCAAATTCCAGTAGAGGGCACACGTAGATCCATGGAACCAGATGTACTGATGTCAGCTTCCTCAGCAGCTGTCAGGCTGATATTATCATTAGTCATAATCACCCTCCTCATCATTATTATTTGGATCTATTTCTGTGCTAAATGCTTTAAATATATTATTCCTAATCTTCAATAATCCTTTTTAGGTATGCGTTCTTACCCCCATTTTACAGCTGAAGAGATTAAGGCTTCCAGAGTTCTTAAGCAGCAGAGACAGAAATTGAGCTCCAACTCTCCTCCAAGTATGTATTCCACCTCTTCCCCTAAAACTGATTCAGAAATCACAATTTCTTTCAAGTAAGACATCTGCTCAGAAA
Organism: Piliocolobus tephrosceles; assembly: GCF_002776525.5. Lineage (NCBI taxonomy): Eukaryota > Metazoa > Chordata > Mammalia > Primates > Cercopithecidae > Piliocolobus > Piliocolobus tephrosceles. Next base: position 40,122,798 of record NC_045448.1, on the reverse strand, counting down.
GGTACTATCTTAGACTTCATGGCGCCAACGTTTTGCCTCTCTGTCTGACGTGCTTTAACCTCACTGATGGCCATTGGATGCATCTTATTTTTTCAAAGAAAATGTTTCTTGCTGTGCTCAACAGTATCAGTTTCTTGTAGAGTGCTGTTCTGATAGCTCTGACTACTCTAGGGAAAGAGTGGATGTGACAGATGGCCTTGGCAGGAATACCCTAAGGCAAAATGTTAAAATAATTCCTTTCTTGACTTGCAGGATTGTTTTGAGAACCCCCAGCAAAACTGGAGTTCCAGTACCCAAGTGACTAACAACCCTGCTTTAATAGGAAATTAAGGTTAGGGGGACATGGGTGCTTACCATGTGCCTTTCACGGGGTATTTCTTTTACCTGGTGGATGACCTAATGCCTGGTTGTTGGACCTGTGACCCAGGGATCCCTCACATGGGAAACTTATTTATACAGGCAGATGCTCTCATGACTCTTCTCTGACCCATGTCCCATTTATGCTTGCCTGACCATCACTCTGACACTGGGAGCCTGACCTTGTATTTTCCCCAACTTTGGAGAAAACCCAGCCTGGGGCAGCTCTGAGTTCATTAGAGGGAAGGTGCAAATTCAATACTCTACCACAGTAGAAAACATATTTAAATAATTTTTACTTACAGATCCCGTGCATACCTCTGTCCCCAGGTCACATGAGTCAGTAATGACAAATCAAGCCAAGAAAGAGAGAGCATGCCGAGAGAGAGAGACAGCATGCGTGGCAACTAGCAGTATATATAAGAGAATAAAGTGTGGGTCACTTTAAGTTCTCAGGCAAATGCCTAAATGATCTGTGTAAAAGGAAGCAAAGGGAGAAAGCCGGAGCCTAGTTAGCGAGGCAGGTGAAAGAGTCTCTAAGTTCTTATCTCTGACCATCTAAACCATTTAGGTGTGGTGCAAAACTGGAAAGTGTTCAGGATGATTGGGCCCTGCTTCTGATATGAGAAAATTAAACTTGTATTCAAAATGGATGCCAAAGCAACATAAAATTATAACAATTCACTACAAGCATAGAGCCAGCTTGAGAATATCACTATTTTCACATTGGAAATCCATGGAGAATAAAAGGATGGGTCCTTTTGATAAAGGATCATTTAAAAATCATAAGTCTTGTTTTCCTGTATTAAGAGTTCAATAGTTCAATAAAGGAAAGTATGTCTTAATCATATTTATGTTGCACTTTCTCATCTCTAGGCACAATTATTTGCATAGTAGAACCCCATATATTGTTTATAGAGTCTAACTGGTATATGATTATTCAATGTCTATTGGATCTGTTTTTTAATAGATCATATACTCTAGAAAGAAATGAAGATCCAGTTTGCAGATGAAAATAAAGACCATGAATAATCCTTCTTGGATTTCACAGCAAGTAACTAGTGGAATTAAATGGAATTATACGAAGATGCATGGCTCTACCGAGTCTATGCCATGGTATGTCAGGGCACCAACCTACAATGCCAAAGCTTGAAGGACCATCAGACCAGACTGAAATTAAATTTAATGTGGTTTATCTTTATACTCATTAATAGAGCTAGCTTTGGTATATTGGATAACATTTTTTAATCAACCCCGTATACCTGAAACGTTAGCTGTCATGTGGGTGGATAGAATAGAAAAATTGTGAAATCATGGTGGGTTCAATGCAAATAGCATAGGTGTATTAGTTCATTTAAGCTGATAAAGACATACCTGAGACTGGGTAATTTATACAGCAAAAAGGGTTTAATGGACTTACAATTCCACATAGCTGAGAGGCCTCACAATCATGACAGAAGGCAAGGAGGAGTAAATCACATATTACATGGATAGCAGCAGGCAAAGAGAGAGAACACGTATAGGCGAACTCCTCTGTATAAAACCATCAGGATCTCATGAGACTTATTCACTTCATGAGAATAGCATGGGAAAGATCAGCCCCCATGATTCAATTACCTACCACTGGGTCCCTCCCATGACACATGGGAATTGTGGGAGCTATAATTCAAGATGAGATTAGGGTAGGAACACAGCCAAACCATATCATTCCACCCCTGAACCCTCTCAAATCTCATGTCCTCACATTTCATAACCAATCGTGCCTTCCCAACAGTCCCCCAGAACCTTAACTCATTTCAGCATTAACTCACAAGTCCACAGTCCCAAGTTTCATCTGAGACAAGGCAAGTCCCTTCTGCCTATGAGCCTGTAAAAGCAAAACCAAGTAAGTTACTTCCTAGATACAATGTGGGTACAGGCATTGAGTAAACACAGCCATTCCAAATGGGAGACATTAGCCAAAAAAAGGGGCTGAGGCCCCATGTAAATCCAGCAGGGCAGTCAAATCTTAAAGCTCCAAAATGATCTTTGACTCCATTTCTCCCATTTGGGTCACGTTGATGCAAGAGATGAGTTCCCATGATCTTGGGCAACTCTGCCCCTGTGGCTTCACAGGGTACAGCCTCCCTCCTGGCTGCTTTCACAGGCTGGTGTTGAGTGTCTGCAGCTTTTCCAGGCACATGGTGCAAGCTGTTGGTGTAGCTACCATTCTGGGGTCTGGAGGACAGTGGCCCTCTTTTCACATCTCCACCAGGCAGTGCCCTAGTAGGGACTCTGTGTGGGTTTCTGACCCCACATTTCCCTTCCACACTGCCCTAGCACAGATTCTCCATGAGGTCACTGCCCCTGCCGCAAACTTCTACCTGGGCATCCAGGCATTTTCATACATCCTCTGAATTCTAGGCAGAGGTTTCCAAATCTCACTTATTGACTTTCATTCACCCGCAGGCTCAATACCACATGGAAGCTGCCAAAGCTTGGGGCTTTCACCCTCTGAAGCAACAGCCCAAGCTGTACCTTGGCCCCATTAGCCATGGCTGGAGTGGTTGGGATGCAGGGCACCAAGTCCCTAGGCTGCACAGAGCAGGGGGTCCTTGTGTTTGGCCCACAAAACCATTTTTTCCTCCTAGGCCCCTGGGCCTGTGATGGGAGGGGCTGCCACAAAATCTCTGACATGCCCTGGAGACATTTTATCCATTGTCTTGGTGATTAACATTTGGCTCCTGGTTAATTATGCAAATTTCTGCAGCTGGCTTGAATTTTGCCCCAGAAAAATGGTTTTTTTTTTTTTAAATCACATCTTCAGGCTGCAGATTTTCTGAACTTTTATACTGTTTCCCTTTTAAAACTGAATGCTTTTAACAGTACCCAAGTCACGTCTGAATGCTCTGCTGCTTTGAAATTTATTCCACCACTCACGCCTGTAATCCCATCACTTTGGGAGGCTGAGGTGGGTGGATCACGAGGTCAGGAGATCGAGACCATCCTGGCAAACACAGTGAAACCCCGTCTCTACTTAAAAAAATACAAAAAAATTAACCGGGTGTGGTGGCAGGTGCCTGTAGTCCCAGCTACTCGGGAGGCTGAGGCAGGAGAATGGCATGAACCCGGGAGGTGGAACTTGCAGTGAGCCAAGATCATGCCACTGCACTCCAGCCTGGGTGACAGAGCAAGACTCCATCTCAAAAAAAAGAAAAAAGAAAAGAAATTTCTTCCACCAGATACCCTAAAAAAATCCCTCAAGTTCAAAATTCTACAAATCTGTAAGGGAGGGGCAAAATGCCACCAATCTCTTTACTAAAACATAGCAAGAGTCACCTTTACTCCAGTTCCTAACTAGTTCCTCATCTCCAAGACCACCTCAACCTGGATTTTATTGTCCATATCATTATCAGCATTTTTGTCAAAGCCATTCAACAAGTGTCTAGGAGGTTCCAGACTTTTCTACATTTTCTTCTTCTGAGCCCTCCGAACTGTTCAAACCTCTGCCTATTATCCAGTTCTAGTCACTTCCACATTTTTGGGTGTCTTTACAGCAATGCCCCACTCTACTGGTACCAATTTATTGTGTTAGTCCATTTTCACACTGCTGATAAAGACATACCTGAGACTGGGTAATTTATACAGGAAAGAGAGTTTAATGGGCTTACAATTCCATGTTACTGTGGAGGCCTCACAATCATGGTGGAAGGCAAGGAGGAGTAAGTTGCTTCTTACATGGATGGCAGCAGGCAAAGAGAGAGAGCTTGTGCAGGGGAACTCCTCTTTATAAAACCATTAGCTCTCATGAGACTTATTCACTATTGCAAGAATAGCATGGTAAAGACCCACCCCCATGATTCAATTACCTCCCACTGGGTCCCTCGCATGACACATGGGAATTTTGGGAACTACAATTCAAGATGAGATTTGGGTGGGGACACAGCCAAACTATATCAATAGGTCAACTATTTTACCTCCACTGAGGGTCAATAATTCTTTCCTCTTCTCTGCATTGGATCTCAGTATCTAGCATGTAAAAATTACAAGCTGTGTACCTTCCATTTTCCATCCAACTTCAAAATGTATGCTCCTTTGCCAAAATATTGATAAATGTAATAAGTATATGAACTAAAGAAGAGAATCATCTCTTGGGCAATATTTTCAGATAAAAGCTTCTACACTTTAGAGAAATCCAATTTATAAGATTCTAAGATTTTAGTTCAAAATCTACATGTAAATTATGGATTAAAGAAAGGAGTGGAGGGTTTATTTAGCTTATTAAAAGTATCTGTTCTATTACACAAGATTCTCTGAAGGTGTCCTTTAAATGGTACATTGGTACATTAAAAGTATGGCAGGATTTAATGGCATGGATGAAATTACTATAGTGTCTCAAGGTTTCTTATTTTAGATATTGAAAGTTTGGATATAATTCAGTAAGTTTACCAGGAGTGTTTGATTTTGGTGAATATTGGAGGTGTGAGCAGACAGCACAGAACCAATGAGTCATGTCGTCTCCCAGGAACACAAAAATGTTTTCCTTTTGTTCTAAATGGTCTTGGATTGTAAGATCAGCAAGCACAATTTAAAAGAATCCCCAAATGAATAAACTTTATTGTTTTAATAAACTCGATGAAGCAATCACTGACATGAAAGTGGGACTTAATTAAAGTTGAAGCATAGATAGATAAGCTGTAACTGGAAAGGAAGCACTACTAAAACCAAAGCTCTTTCCTTTCATGTCCTCTAGCCCAAACACACAAAAAAGGCCATAGTGTGCAGAGAGATGTCAGTGCCCTATTAGGATAACAATAATCACATTAATAATAATGCCACAGTCCATTATTATGATTATAAAGAATTATATTGAACTGTATTGCTGATATAATAACGACCACTTCACTGAAGTAACTCTCAAAGGCAGTTTTAATTATTAGAAATCACAATGCTATTGAAATTGCTTACCTTATCCTGAAATAACCATATTCTTTCAATGCCAGGGATTAAGAAGACACATATTTAAAAGTCTGGAGAAAGACGTCTCATGAAAAGATAAAGTGAACCCTTTTGTACCTCAAGTGGCATAATCAGTTCACTTCTCCTGAGACCTGGCTGCTGAGATGGTTTCCTGTGTTTTCTCACATCCTCACATGTCCTTTCAATAAATGCTCATCACCAAAAGCTATCCAGACATTTCACTGTCTCTCTTGCAACCTGAACAAGCATAACCAGCTGCCCTGGCTAATTCCAAGTTTGCCTTACTACTTACAGCTCTCTCCACTGCTTTAAAAATTGTGAGAAGAGAACTTCCCCCTACGATTTTGGTACATCATCCAATAATATAAGACTTCAGAGAATTTTGGGGGGAAAAATCCAAAACACTGTATCGCATTATTAAAAGATTATAAATCCTTAATTTATATGTAGTCCTTGCTAAATTCATAATATGGTTAGGGGTAAAAATGTCTGACTAGGCGGGTGTGGTGGTTCAGGCCTATAATCCCAGCATTTTGAGAGACTGAGGCAGGTGGATCACTTGAGTCCAGGAGTTTGAGGCCAGCCTGGGCAACATGGTGAATCCGTATCTGTACAAAAAATATATAAAACACTAGCTGGGCATGGTGGCACATGCCTATAGTCCCAGCTACTTAGGAGGCTGAGGTAGGAAGATCACTTGGACCCAGGAGGCAGAGGTTGCAGGAAGCTGAGATGGCACCACTGCACTCCAGCCTGAGTGACAGAGAAAAAAAAAAAAGTCAACTTAGCCAGTGTTATTCAATGTCCTAATACACCACCTTCTAGGTACTGACTTAGTCCAGCAAACAGATGAAGTAACTCTGTATTGCAATAACTTCAGGCACACTGAATGTTTTGTAGTCCCAAATCCTTAGTTGGTACTCCAGTGCCTAAAATTCTGTACCTTTATATTTAAGATATGTCACTTGTAAGCAACATATAGTTGGGTTTTTATTTTTTATTCTTAATCCAGTCTGACAATTTTAACTTCAAATGTTTTTTAGCACGTTTACTTCAAATGTGGTTACTGATATGTCTGAGTTTAAACTACTATATTACTTTCTACTTTCTACTGGGTCCCATCTGTCTGTGTTCTGTCTCCTGAGCCCCCTTCTCTCTCCCTCCTACCTTGGCTTTTTAAAAATTTATAGAATTTATGTTTTTAATCTATGTTCCTCTTGATTACCTTGTTCTTTTTTTTTTTTTTTTTTTTTTTTTTTTTTTTTTTTTTTTTTTTTTTTGCATGAGTCCTGCTTGAGGTATGTACCTTTGGCTTGAAATTTTTTGTGACTTTCACACTGTTATATCTTCAAATATTGTTTCTGCCATATTCTGTTAGTCTCACCTGTTATTTTCCATGGGGACATTAAGCATAGTTATTTCAAATTCCAGGTTTACTATTTTCTAGATCCCCTATGAGTCTTGTTCTTTTGTCTCATGTTTCTCCTTGTTTGTGTTTACAGATTTGTGTTTTCTCATATTATATGAAAGACTGAGAAAAACTGGGTCTCTGCAATATGGGGATACCTTCCCCTAAAGAGTTTAACATTTGCTCTGGACCTGGGCTAAGATTACTAGTAATTCTGGATCACCTCAATTCAATCAGAGACTGACATAATTAAAAATCTATTTCCAATTTACTCTTAGTCCCAGAGACTACACCTTTGGGGTCTTAACACAAAAGCTAGGTTTGGCAGGGCTTCCCTCCTTGGTGAACCCTTAATTCCAATGTTTGTCTCACCAACCATATAAGCATTTCACAGCTCTGCTTAGGTTCTCAGACTTTGAGTCTCTCGAGAAATGGTAGAAATATATAAGGGAATGTAGCCCCAAGGCCAGCCTCACCCCTTTGGGTTTCCTCCTTCTCTCAATTCTTTTGATCCATAAGTTGTCACTGTCTTCTTAATTTCTTAAGCTTTAAAATAGATGTTTTCCTATTTGATCCAGCTTCTCCAATATTACTAGTGGGAAGATTGGCCTGAATTACCTAGTTTGCTATTGCCAGAAGTCGAATTCTCACTGTCTAAAATCTAAGTGTTGGGGAGTTGTCGTTGGCTGAAGGCTTTGTTCCCACTTAATATTGAAACAACAGTAGTGACCATATTAAGCCATTTTACTCATTTATATTTTGAAGAAATACATATATTTTCTTAGACAGTGGGGTTTGGAGCTTTAAGTTATGATTTAGCTGGTGTGAAGAATTTCCAAAAGCCTCTTGGATATAGTTCACAGGAATAAACCAGTATACACATTAATCTACACATATATATTTCTTGATCCTGGAGTTTTGCAGATACTGCTGTCTAGATGGATCTTTGCTCACTGGAAATATCAGTATAAGGACAACAATCCAACCATCTGTGACTGCCAATGGCAAAGTCAATCATCATTTGTTGTTTGCCCTTAGCTTGAAAACTCTGCTCAACCTTAGTCTGATGAGCAACTCTGATGCTTTTTCTCGAGGAAGATCTGGCTGCTAATTGTGAAATGATTCTCTTGGTATTTCATAAAGTTTATGATCCCAGCCAACAGTGGTCATGGACATGTATTTAATTAATATTTAGATTTAACCATATTTTAAAATGTGAAAAGCACTACACTAGGTGATGTAGAAGGTTAAAAAAGATGAATCTTATTTCTGCCCTCTCATTAACATGACTAATTATGTTACCATGGTTTTAAGACTTTTATTGTATACATCTTCACTATAAGTCCTTTCAAGTCTTTTGAAAGCAGTGAAGGCATAAATAATTAATGAATCTATGAACAAATCTCTATCCTATTCTCAAGGACTTTATGATCCATAACTGACTCAGCTTACTGTGGAGTTAATCAGATTGAGATGCCCTTGAATGGAAGGTCATTAAGCTACTTCAGAGCACACAGTGATGCATTTATGAGGTAGACACTGAATTGCCTGCCCAACTACCAGTCCTCCTCCTTTGATTTTCCAACTTTTATTTTAGATTCAGGGCTTACATGTGCAGGTTTATTACCTGGGTATCTTGAATGATGCTGAACTTCGGGGTACAATGATCCCATCACCCAGGTAGTAAGCATAGTATCTGATAGGTAATTTCTTAAATCCCTCCTTCCTTCCCCCTTTAGTAGTCCCCAGTGTCTATTGTTGCCATCTTTATGTCCATGAGTACCCACTTCTTAGATCCCACTTATAAGTGACAACAGTATTTGGTTTTCTGTTCTTGCATTAATTTGCTTAGAATTATGACCTCTAGCTGCATCCATGTTTCTGCAAAGGACATGATCTCATTCTTTCTCATAGCCACATAGCATCCCATGGTGTATATGTACCACAATTTCTTTTTTTTTTTTTTTTTTTTTGAGAGTCTGTCACCCAGGCTGGAGTGCAGTGGCACGATCTCGGCTCACTGCAAGTTCCATCTCCCAGATTCACACCATTCTCCTGCCTCAGCTTCCTGAGCAGCTGGGACTACAGGTGCCTGCCACCACACCAGGCTAATATTTTGGATTTTTAGTAGAGATGGGGTTTCACCGTGTTAGCCAGGATAGTCTCGATCTCCCAACCTTGTGATGCACTGTCCTTAGCCTCCCAAAGTGCTGGGATTACAGGTGTAAGCCACCACGCCCGGCCATGTACCACATTTTCTTTATCCAACTCCCCATTGATGGGCACCTAGGTTGATTCCATGTCCTTGCTATTGTGAATTGTTTTGTGATAAACATGCAAGTGGATGTGTCTTTTTAGTAGAACAATTTGTTTTCTTTTGGGTATATACCCAATAATGGGATTGCTGGCTCAAATGGTAGTTGTTTTATAAATTCTTTGAGAAATCTCCAAACTACTTTCCACAGTGGCTGAACTAAATTATACTATACAACAGTGTGTAAGCATTCCTTTATCTCCATGACCTTACCAACATATGCTGTTTTTTGACTTTTTAATCATGGCCATTCTGAGATGGTATTTCATTGTGGTTTGGATTTGCATTTCTCTGATGATGATAAACGTGGAACATTTTTTCATGTTTGTTGACCACTTGTGTGTCTTCTATTGAGAAGTGTCTGTTCATGTCTTTTGCTATTTTTAAGTGCTCCTCTTCCTTCCCTAACAGAACCCAAATTCTGTTCATCTATCTACCTTCCTCAGCCATAGTTATCAGCCTTAGGGGATCTTCTTCCCCTAGCCAGTAATTATGGCTGTGCTAGGCCCATGGCCCACTTCTGGTCATTGAGATGTGAGAGCAAGTCTCCTAAGAAACTTTTAAAGCAACAGAAAGAAGTTTTCTCTCTACATCCTCTAGATGCTTCTACATTTATGGCAACTGCAACTGTGGCAGCCATTTTGCAGTATGGCTGAGGATGAAGCCAACATGGAGAACGGCAGACTCAGAGACAGGAAGAACAGGGCACTTTCATGACATCATCAAGTCAGGGGCTGACAGCATTAGTAATTCATTGCAACCATTATTTTTAAGAAGGAAAGAAGGTAAAGAATAGAAACTTTTTTAAATGAAAGAAAACTTTTGGTAAAACAAAGTGGTTTTTATAATGTCTTTTAATATCCCAAGAAAAAGATAATAGGATAAGGAACATATCTCATGAATATATCTATCAGTTTCAAATGTAATGCTCTCTGAAAATTTTAAAGGTAATTTTTTCAAGCAAGCACTGCATCACAACCAGTACTTGCAACTTTGGCACTATGGACATTTGAGCTTGATAATTCTTTGTTGTAGGGGCCTGTCCTATGTACAATATTTACCAATATCGCACTAGCACCCCTTGCCCTTGGTTTTGAAACTAAGAATGCCTCCAGACATCGGCATGGCCAAATGTCCCCTAGGGGGCAAAGTCACCTCCAGTTGAGAACCATGACTTAAAGTCTTTTTTTTTTTTTTTACAGGCCTTTGTCCAGTGTGAAGAAAAATGTATATTCCTTTTAAACATACACCTTATTCCCTTTTTTAATAAAACATTGTGAACACCACAGGAACACATAAAAGGAGAAGATTTTCCAGAACCCCTTGTCTCTCAAATATTAACAATTTAGTGTATAAACTTTAATATTTTTTCTATTCCTGCATTTGCATATGGATATGGTTTTATAAATATAAATATTTTTCATTTTCTGCTTAATGTAATTTTCACATTTATGTGCATCTATTATATTTATATAACATATGTGAGTATATTTCCCATCCTCGTTCTTTACAATGGCTGAATCGCATTATAATGTATGGATGTTCTATAATTTATTTACCACCTAAAGATGAGCATTAGAGTTATTTCCAGTATTTGCCATTGCAAACAACACTGCAATGAGCACATCTATATATAAATCTTTGCATACACATGTGAGTACTGCTTTAGGATAAATTACTTGAAGTTGAATGACCAGATCAAAGGCTGTAACATCAGCCCATTTTGAAAGTCTAAGTGTACCTCCAAATCTGGAATAATAGAAATAACAATAAGGAGGAAGGCATTGCATAGAATTTGAACTGTGCTAATGTATGTATGAGAAAAATTAAATTTACAAGGTTTGAGGATGGGTTACCCAGGTTAACTTTTTATGGAAGAGTCATAAAATAGGATTTAGACTATAACTGGGGCTTTTTGAACCCTATTCAGGTGTACTAAATAACAAGTGAGAAGAATGCCAATTTACATTGCTCCAAGTCTCCTAAATCTTAAAAAAAAAAGCTCTTCTCCATTTCATTGGCTTACAAAAATAACAATTAAGTGTTGGGTTTTTACAGGGAGAAGTGATTCTAAACTGGGAGTGACTTTGCCCCTAGGGGATACTTGGCAATATCCAGAGGCATTCTTGGTTGTCACAACTGGGTGGATGATACTGGCATCCAGTAAATGGAGGCCCGAGGTGCTGCTAACTTCCTACAATGAAGAAGACAGCCCCTAAAACAAAGAATTATCAGTCTCAAAATGTCAATAATGCTGAGACTGAAGAACCCTGACATATAGAGAAGATTTTCAGTTATAAAAAATGTAGGTTATTTTCCAATATTTGATCCAGAAAAAAAGCAAAGATAATGCCACTTTACCAAACTTAACCTTGCCTTCTCTCCTTACCCTACGTATATTCATACAGATAGGTACCACATAGAAGTCGCTGGAGTTTAGGGGTAATCATTAACTTTATCCCTCTCTCCATTATGATTTTGGACCTATTTGGTAAGACATGGAGTTGAGACCAGGCATGACGGCTAATGTCTATAATCCCAACACTTTGGGAGGTGGAGGTGGGAGGATCACCTGAAGCCAGGATTTTGAGGCCATCCTGGGCAACACAGTGAGATCCTATATCTATAAAAATAAGTCAGCCAGGCATGGTGGAACATGCCTGTCATCCCAGCTACTTAGGAACCTGATGTGAGAGGATCGCTGAGCCTGGGAAGTTGAGGCTGCTGTGAGTGATAATCATACCACTGTATTACAACCTGAGTGACAAACTAAAACCCTATCTCAAAAATTAAAAAGATAGGAATTGGACAAATGATAATGAAAATGACAACATCATTCCTGACAAGGCGAAACAGTTTGGCTTGGCCTTTGGCCATAGTTGAGGTTGAACTTCTTAATCTATCTCTAAGGTGTATTTTTCCTACCAAACAGAGATTTTCTCACCAAATGGAGCTTTCCCATACTCCTTTCAGGGACAGACCTACCTAGAAAGTTCATCACAGTAATGAACAAAGAAGTGCTTCTGAGAGCATTCCAAAAGACGCAAAGGCAAGGCTAAGCCCTCCAAGCCCAAATGTTTTGCCATCCACACTCACTGATCATAAGTCCCCCAGTTCCCCCATGAAGGTACAATTAGGGGTTAAGAGAGGGCATGTGTGTTTGTCCCATTCTTTTCCATGTTGAGGCATTAGGGTGGTAGTTATTCACGGAAAAGATGGGGCTAGCTCTTTCACTGTAACCAGGTCATAAGGTTTGGATTTGTTTCCCCACCCAAATCTCATGTCAAATTGGAGGAGCTTGATGTGAGGTGACTGGATCATGGGGGTGGATTCCCCCCTTGCTGCTCAGTGAGTTCTCACAAGATCTGATGGTTTAAACATGTATAGCACCTTCCCCCTTAGCTCTCTGTCCCCTGCCACCATGTGAAGGTCCTTGCTTCCCCTTCACTTTCTGCCGTGATTGCAAGTTCCCTGAGCCTCCCAGTCATACTTTCTGTTATTAAGCATGTGGAAATGTGAGTCAATTAAACTACATTTCTTCATAAATTACGCAGTCTCAGGTAACTCTTTATAGCAGGGTAAAAATGAACTAACACACCAGGGCAGAAACTTTACATGACAGAGTACCACTTTTTAACTGGTTAAAATACCAATCTGTGTAGCATATAAAACAAGTTGTTTAGAATTTTAAAAAGACACAGTAGAGATGCATAAACAAATACATAAACATACACACACACATACGTGTGTGATTTATGAGGAAATCAAACTTTTCTCAGTTCATATAACATTTTATTGTTGGAGATGAGTATTTTTATTAAATAAAATACTGGGTCGGGTGTGTTGGCTCACTCCTGTAATTCCAATACTTTGAGAGGCTGAGGCAGGTGGATCACAAGATCAGGAGTTTGAGACCAGCCTGGCCAGCATGGTGAAACTCCATCTCTACTAACAACACAAAAAATTAGCCGGGCATGGTGGTGCATGCCTGTAGTCCCAGCTACTCAGGACACTGAGCAGGAGAATTGCTTGAACCTGGCAGGTGGAGGGTACAGTGAGCCGAGATTGAGCCATTGCACTCCAGCCTGGGCAACAGAGCAAGACTCTATCTCAAAATAAAAACCAAAACAAAAAAAATCTGAAATCACTTGTAAAGTGATATACATTACCTGTGCACCATGCCCAGTGTTGTGGCCTATGAAGTTTGCATCATCACTCCTTACCTTTCTTAATTCATTTTTTTGAGTTTCTCCCTTTATATACCCAACTGTACCATACTCAGACAACTTCTCCACTTCTTAAATATTTATCATAATGTAGATAGTCTCCCTACAATTTTACGTGCTTCTCAAGATTGTACCTGCTTCTCATAACTAGTAAAAGCCTACAAAGACTCACAATGACCTGAATTGGGCTTTCAAGCCAAATGGGGGAAAAACAGACTTTCAAAACCTTGGTTGTTCACATATCTTTGAGTAAAAGTACTCAGAAACTGCTCCAAATGACAATTTCAGTTTAAAAGATGTCAGCTGCACTCTTCAATCTACAGGGCACCAGCTCAAAGCCTTCTCATATTTGGTTTACAACTGCTGTAGTGTACCAGCAAAGGAAGGACTCACTGAGCCCAGGGATGGGCTTAGCGCTCAGAGTTCTATCGGTAAAAAATGCTTCTGAGCTCCACTCCAGGTTCCCAGACAAACAAAGTAAATCCCACTGGGAGGGTAGATGCAAAAGTAATACTGAAGAGAGCAGCCAATATAGACAGGGAGCAGCCATCCAGAAATTGTTCCGAGGGAACATTTACATGGCCAGCCACTCTGCGTCTGAGACTGACAGGAAGCTGACAAACTGTACAGAGCTGAGAGCTCTCAGAGTCACACAAACCAGCTTGATATTTTCTCACATGAACCTCTAGTCAAGATAAAGAAATATAAAATACCACAGGCTTGAGCAAAGACTGAATACATGCATTAAAATAACAGATTCTCTAATTCTCATCCTTATTTTTAAACGAAACTTTCAAAAAAAGTAGTTTACGAAAAGAAAAGTTAGAAGAATATAATGGACCATCTGTACACTCACCAACAAGAAATAAAACAAACACATATGAAGACGTCCTCATTTGCATCACCCTTCCACTTAAGAAATAAAGAACTATTAACACATACAAAGCCTTTCTCATTTGTATTACCCTCGCTTTTTACTCCCGTAGCCAAAAACTATTCTAAATTTAGTGTTTATCATTCCCATACATGACACTTTTACTATATATATGCAACTCATAAATGACAAGTAGTATTGTTTCAATGGCTTTAAAATCGTATAAATAGCACCTTACTGTGAACATTACTTCTGCAACTTGCATTTTTCCCTCAACATTGTTTTCCAGAATTAGCAGATGAGGATTTGAGATATAAGATTTTTGAGCAGAGGAATGACGAGACTTTGTTTTGACTTAAACCATCATAGTCTTGGGAACAATCACGTAGATTAGTAAAACTGAAGGTATGCTGACTCCAAGACCTAACCAAAGTTGTTATTGATTTATAAAGAGCTAGAATCAATATCCTTCATATTATTTTAAAAAATTCTTATTTTACACATTTCTCTTTTCATAATTATCACCCCACCATCCATACCACTTCATCCTTTCTAAATATCATCATTCCTATAAGACAAGGAAAATATTTAGATACTAATATATCTTGCAGTAGAAAGAAAGTAGGCAAGATAGATTCATCATGCTTTATCCCAGAAAAATAAAAGTCATCTTTGAAGAGTGAATACAGAGTGGGTATAAAAGACTGAATCCTGAGTTCCAAGATGGCCGAATAGGAATAGCTCCAGCCTCCAGCTCCCAGCATGAGTGACACAGAAGACGGGTGATTTCTGCATTTCCAACTGAGGTACCGAGTTCATCTCACTGGGGTGTGTGGGACAGTGGGTGCAGGACAGTGGGTGCAGCCCACTGAGTGAGAGCCAAAGCAGGGTGAGCAATCACCTCACCCGGGAAGCACAAGGGGGAAGGGAATTCCCTTTCCTACCAAGGGAAACCGTGACACACAACACCTGGAAAATCGGGTCACTCCCACCCTAATACTGCACTTTACCAAGGGTCTTAGCAAACGGCACACCAGGAGATTATATCCTGTGCCTGGCTCAGAAGGTCCCACGCCCAGGGAGCCTCCCTCATTGCTAGCACAGCAGTCTGAGATCTAACTGCAAGGAGGCAGCAAGGCTGGGGGAGGGGCGTCTGCCATTGCTGAGGCTTGAGTAGGTAAACAAAGCCGCCCAGAAGCTCGAACTAGATGGAGCCCACCACAGCTCAAGGAAGCCTGCCTGCCTCTGTAGACTCCACCTCTCGGGAGAGGGCATAGCCAAACAAAAGGCAGCAGCAACCTCTGCAGATTTAAATGTCCCTGTCATCTAAGCTTTGAAAAGACTAGTGGTTCTCCCAGCATGGAGTCTGAGATCTGAGAATGGACAGACTGCCTGCTCAAGTGGGTCTCTGACCCCCAAGTAGCTTAACTGGGAGACACCCCCAACTAAGGGCAGATTGACACCTCAAACCTCACACAGCCAGGTACCTCTCTGAGAGGAAGCTTCCAGAGGAACAATCAGGCAGCAACATTTGCTGTTCAGCAATATTCACTGTTCTGCAGCCTCCGTTGCTGATACCCAGGCAAACAGGGTCTGGAGTGGACCTCCAGCAAATTCCAACAGACCCACAGCTGAGGGTCCTGACTGTTAGAAGGAAAACTAACAAACAGAAAGGACATCCACACCAAAACCCCATCTGTATGTCACCATCAAAGACCAAAGGGAGACAAAACCACAAAGATGGGGAAAAAACAGAGTCAAAAAGCTGAAAATTCTAAAAATCAGAGCACCTCTCCCCCTCCAAAGGAACGCAGCTCCCCACCAGCAAATGGAACAAAGCTGGATGGAGAAAGACTTTGACAAGTTGAGAGAAGAAGGCTTCAGTCGATCAAACTTCTCTGAGCTAAAGAAGGAAGTTTGAATCCATCACAAAGAAGCTAAAAACCTTGAAGAAAGATTGGACAAATGGCTAACTAGAATAACCAATGTAGAGAAGTCCTTAAATGACCTGACAGTGCTGAAAACTATGGCACAAGAACTACATGACAAATACACAAGCTTCAGTAACCAATTCGATCAACTGGAAGAAAGGGTATCAGTGATTGAAGAACAAATGAATGAAATGAAGCGAGAAGAGAAGTCTAGAAAAGAGAAAGTAAAAAGAAACAAACAAAGCCTCCAAGAAATATGGGATTATGTGAAAAGACCAAATCTACGTCTGATTGGTGCACCTGAAAGTGACAGGGAGAATGGAATCAAGCTGGAAAACACTCTGCAGGATATTATCCAGGAGAACTTCCCCAACCTAGCAAGGCAGACCAACATTCAAATTCAGCAAATACAGACAACACCACAAAGATACTCCTTGAGAATAGCAACTCCAAGACATATAATTGTCAGATTCACCAAAGTTGAAATGAAGGAAAAAATGTTAAGGGCAGCCAGAGAGAAAGGTCGGGTTATCCATAAAGGGAAACCCATCAGACTAACAGTAGATCTCTCGACAGAAACTCTACAAGCCATAAGAGAGTGGGGGCCAATATTCAACATTCTTAAAGAATTTTCAACCCAGATTTCATATCCAGCCAAACTAAGTTTCATAAGTGAAGGAGAAATAAAATCCTTTATAGACAAGCAAATGCTAAGAGATTTTGTCACCACCAGGCCTGCCCTACAAGGGCTCCTGAAGGAAGTACTAAACATGGAAAGGAACAACTGGTACTAGCCACTGCAAAAACTTGCCAAAATGTAAAGACCATCAATGCTGGTATAAAACTACATCAACTAACGAGCAAAATAACCAGCTAACTTCATAATGACAGGACCAAGTTCACACATAACAATATTAACCCTAAATGTAAATGGGCTAAATGCTCCAATTAAAAGACACAGATTGGCAAATTGGATAAAGACTCAAGACCCATCAGTTTGCTGTATTTAGGAGACCCACCTCACGTGCAGAGACACACATAGGCTCAAAATAAAGGGATGGAGGAAAATCTACTAAGCAAATGCAAAAACCAAAAAAAAAAAAAAGTGGAGATTGCAATCCGAGCCTCTGATAAAACAGACTTTAAACCAACAAAGATCAAAAGAGACAAAGAAGACCATTACATAATGGTAAAGGGATCAATTCAACAAGAAGAGCTAACTATCCTAAATATATATGCACCCAATACAGGAGCACCCATAAAGTAAGTCCTTAGAGACTTACAAAGAGACTTAGACTCCCACACAATAAAACTGGAATAAGACAGGGATGCCCTCTCGCACAACTCCTATTCAACATAGTGTTGGAAGTTCTGGCCAGGGCAATCATGCAGAAGAAAGAAATAAAGGGTATTCAATTAGGAAAAGAACAAGTCAAATTGTCCTTGTTTGCAGATGACATGATTGTATATTTAGAAAACATAGTCTCAGCCCCAAATCTCCTTAAGCTGATAAGCAATTTCAGCAAAGTCTTAGGATGAAAAATCAATGTGCAAAAATCACAAGCATTCTTATATACCAGTAACAGACAAACAGAGAGCCAAATCATGTGTGAACTCCCATTCACAATTGCTTCAAATAGAATAAAATACCTAGGAATCCAACTGACAAGGGATGTGAAGGACCTCTTCAAGAGAACTACAAGCCACTGCTTAATGAAATAAAAGAGGACACAAACAAACGGAAGAACATTCCATGTTCATGGATAGGAAGAATCAATATCATGAAAATGGCCATACTGCCCAAGGTAATTTATAGATTCAATGCCATCCCCATTAAGCTACCAATGACTTTCTTCATAGAATTGGAAAAAACTACTTTAAAGTTCATATGGAACCAAAAAAGAGCCCACATTGCCAAGACAATCGTAAGCCAAAAGAACAAAGCTGGAGGCATCATGCTACCTGACTTCAAACTATACTACAAGGCTACAGTAACCAAAACAGCATGGTACTGGTACCAAAACAGAGATATAGACCAATGGAAGAGAACAGAGCCCTCAGAAACAATACCACACATCTACAACCATCTGATCTTTGACAAACCTGACAAAAACAAGAAATAGGGAAAGGATTCCCTATTTAATAAATGGTGCTAGGAAAACTGGCTAGCCATAGGTAGAAAGCTGAAACCCGATCCCTTCCTTACACCTTATACAAAAATTAATTCAAGATGGATTAGAGACTTAAATGTTAGACCTAAAACCATAAAAACCCTAGAAGAAAACCTAGGCAATACCATTCAGGACATAGGCATGGTCAAGGACTTCACATCTAAAACACCAAAAGCAATGGCAACAAAAGCCAAAATTGAGAAATGGGATCTAATTAAACTAAAGAACTTCTGCACAGCAAAAGAAACTACCATCAGAGTGAACAGGCAACCTACAGAATGGGAGAAAAATTTTACAATCTACTCATCTGACAAAGGGCTAATATCCAGAACCTACAAAGAACTCGAATTTACAAGGAAAAAACAACCCCATCAAAAAGTGGGTGAAGGATATGAAAAGATACTTCTCAAAAGACACATGAAAAAATGCTCATCATCACTGACCATCAGAGAAATGCAAATCAAAACCACAATGAGATAACATCTCATACCAGTTAGAATGGCAATCATTAAAAAGTCAGGGAACAACAGGTGCTGGAGAGGATGTGGAAAAATAGGAACACTTTTACACTGTTGCTGGGACTGTAAACTAGTTCAACCATTGTGGAAGACAGTGTGGTGATTCCTCAAGGATCTAGAACTAGAAATACCATTTGACCCAGCCATCCCATTACTGGGTATATACCCAAAGGATTATAAATCATGCTGCTATAAAGACACATACACACATATGTTTATTGCGGCACTATTCACAATAGCAAAGACTTGGAATCAACCCAAATGTCCATCAGTGACAGACTGGATTAAGCAAATGTGGCACATATACACCATGGAATATTATCCAGCCATATAAAAGGATGAGTTCATGTCCTTTGCTGGTACATCGATGAACTGGAAACCATCATTCTCAGGTAACTATCACAAGAACAGAAAACCAAACACTGTGTGTTCTCACTCATAGGTGGGAATTGAACAATGAGAACGCTTGGACCCAGGGAGGGGAACATCACACACCAGGGCCTGTCATGGGGTGGGGGTAGTGGGGAGGGATAGCATTAAGAGATATACCTAATGTAAATGACGAGTTAATGGGTGCAGCACACCAACATGACACATATATACATATGTAACAAACCTGCACATTGTGCACATGTACCCTAGAACATAAAGTATAATAATAATAATAATAATAATAATAATAATAATAGTAATAAGACTGAATCCTCAAGACATGAGAAAAGGAGTTCCAGTGTGTTACAATCACAATTTGTAGGGTCTATGTCCCTGAAATATAAGCTACATGAAGGCAGGGGTAAGTTTCTGCTTCTCGGTACCCCAGTGTCTGGCACAGTGCTTAACACAGAGCAAGTTCACGATAAATATGTCTTGGTGAATCTGATAGTGATAATGATGAATGAGAGCCAAAAACACAACATGAACATAATATCAGGGTTTAATTATCAAGACCTGTTGTATTTTTATGTAAGCCCTTCAAATTCTTTCTAATTTTCTCATCACAAACATCCTTTCTAGTGTTCTTTCAGTTTCACTAGGGAAAACTTGCCATCTTTGAATACTAATTATCCCAACATTTTCATACATGAAGCTAAACGTTTGTCAATGAGCCTTAACTTTATCTATGAAAGCCCTGTACCACTGCACTAACAGGAGGGCCAGCCAGTTCCCAGGGGGCATTCTGCCATGGCTGCAAATCAAAATCTTCAAGTCCTGCATCATCCAGGCCCTGGAAGGAAAATGAAACCTATGTGTCAGAAAGCCAATGTGTTACTTTACAGGAAGAACTGTAACTACTGAGAACTGACTATGCCCATTATCAGGCTTAGGCATCCTCTCCCTCACACAGTGTCGGAGACTTGTTGATGACATTGATTTCTGGAAGGTCACCTGTGTGTGTGCCTCTTTGCAGACTTGCAAGAGTTCCTGTTATTCTCAGCCAGAGGGCATATCCTGCTTGACTTTGACCAATCTTACCTTTCTCAGAGGTCTATTTTATGTTTAGTGGGCTTCTAAGTAAAAGTGTAAATGTCTGCTTCTAGCTCTTAAAGGTTTGTCATTTCATTAGTTCTTATTCATACAAACTGATATAATTAAGCCATGACCCTGAAAGGAAATCTCATAAGGGTACTGAGTAATGTGTGCGTAAGGGCTGAGCTTAGTGCCATAAAACCCAAGGAGATAATTTCTATATGAAAATAGTCTGGACTGGATGTACTGGATCCAATCTGCACTTACATACACTTAAACATTAAATATTACTATCTCATGAAAGAAGCACATGTCTTCAAGACAGTTACTATATAGCAGTTCATCAGAGAAACTCTCAATTCTAAAAATGTTACATTAATTCAAAATCTGAATTGGTGAAGATACAAAGAAATAGGTAAATAATACATAGAAAAAAAAAAGAGAACTCAAATGAGGTAATCCTCTATGACATTTTTCCTGACATTTTACTATATCAGAATGTGTAAGCTGAAAAAATTAAACCACAGATTTTAAAGACAAACCTCTCAATGGTGTTTAAGATGACTTTGCAGCGCCCAAAATAATCAGACTATCACTTTGAACACCTTATCAGGACATTATAACATTTGAATCAATTAATTATTTTTAAAATAACCAGTAATATGGTCAAAATTTAAGTTGAAAGTTTTCATATGGGGGCCAAACACGCTCCAGCTTCAAATAGCAACTTCACATCAAAACTAGGACAGAAGGTTCCCCATAATGCCCAGTCATTAAATATTTATGGACTTTATTTAATCTCAAAACCCACGAGGGGAAACTGGAGTCCAGTCAGATCATTTTTTAGGAGGCCCTTTTTATACTGATTCAAAAGGCATGCATATAATTTGAGAAATGTAAAGGAAATTCTTAGAAATGGTAAACGAGCAATTGTAAGTTTGGGCTGATGTTAAAGGCCAATGGTTCAATAATTCCCCTGAGGACTGATAAAGCCTGAGATACTATAAACCCAGATTTCCCTGATGTAAAGTCCAGAGGCTTAAGATAAGGTGTCCAGTTTTTATCTAGTAAAATTAGATGAGTGTGTGTTCTAGAAAAATGCACCATTTTATCATTTGAGGATCTCCTCTAACTTCAAATATAGAATATTATTTTGCATATTAACATTAAAGGGCAGGAGTCCAGTGGCCATCCTCATGTTGAATGGCTGAGAGCCTCACTACTGCAGTGTTCAAAGGGGGATATCAAAATAGGTTCAAACATTGTCTCTGTCTTGTCTAGTGAGTATAAAAGAGGAAAAAAGAGTGGTTAATTGATACTTATTGTCATAAGCCAGCACAAAAAATACTCCACATTAAGATATATAAAACAAACTTTGAGTAATTATCTAACAATCTTTACCTAACTAGCATCTAATTATAAACCAGCAGTTGAGCCATGAACACCCAGATCTTAGCAGCTGCAACCAAAAAGCACCAAGATTTTCCCTAAACCGCATGGAGTAGGATGTAGAATGCCGCTCCAGGTTGATTCTGGATGTTCTGCCACTTACAAGTCTTCTGTTTATGAAAAAATTATCTTCTCTGAACTACAGTTTCTTCTTGATAGGATGCTGACCAAGAGCTCATGAGAAGATGAGCTAATGTCATTTCATTGACTATTCATGGCCTTTCTTGTCAGAAAGCATAATGCAGTGGAAAGAGCATAAGCTTAGAGTCAGAGAGTTATGGATTTGAATCCCAAGTCTTCCATCTTGTATTATATTGCTTAGGAACAATCATTAACATCTCTAGGTTTTACTTTCCTCATCTGTATAACAGGGATGGTATTACCTACCTTGCTTTTTAAGAGATTTTAAGAGTGTCACAAGGGTGGGACTGGCACATAGTAGGTACTCAGTAAGGGTGGTGGGAGTACTGGTTGTCAGTGAATCTGGGGGAGGCTGCAGATCTGACTGAATAAGATAAAGAAGAAAGGGAGATCAGAAGTGGAGCTGCCTCAACAGAAAAAGAAAGAAGTAGTGGACTGGGGAGATGAGGGATAGGTCGAGAAAAGTAGGAGATACATCTTTAAAAAGCCAGGCTGAGAAATCCCTTGTGGAATAAACAACCAGGTTAATATCCAAGTGAAATCAGATTGGGGAATGAGAAAACAGAATTCACAGGGATGCCACAGGGGAAGGGAAGGATGAGAATTCTAGCAAAACCAACAAGCAAATGCATGAGAACAAAATGCTTCCCTGGTAAATGGGACCACAGGTGGTCACCGTGGTAAGTATGATTTACAGAGATCCCTTGGATAGAAGCACGACATCACTACAGCCAATTTGAAGCTCCAGGAAAAGTGTGATTGCTGTTTTGCAGGTGTCTAAAGAAAATCACTTTATGATTACACTGAGATGACAAGACAAATACATACAAATTCTTCCAGGGCATATACTCCTGCTGCCTCCTAGTTTAAGATAAGGGAAAGAGGGGGTAACAGGGAAAAAAGCATGTCAATTTCAGTAGATTCCTATGGAGTAGTGAACAGGAGAAACATTAGTGAGAGGAGTCATGAAGATTCTATTCACTTTCAGGACTCTAAGTACCGAAACATTAGGCCTTCTAGTCCAGAGAACACAATGCATGTTCATCGGGGAAATTTCCAGATGAAATTTGCTGCTAACACAAGTCAACCTTGCCAAACCATAACTAACTGATCAGGTTTAATCAAAACATCACAGAGCTCTTGGGAAGCAGCACATTGGGATCCCCACTTTCCAGCACACCATGGGAAGACCTGCCTAGTGCTGAGTTGCAAAGAAATGGCTGAAAGTCCCTCTCAGGAGGCCCTGCCTCATCTTCAATAATACTGATTCTTTACCTGATCTCTTCCCTTACCCAACATATTCAGCTGCTCACACACAGAAACTCTTCAACAGCCAGGAAGCTGATGCTTGCTCACAACAGAATGGAGGGAAACTTGATGAGCCTGACTTCCAAAGACTCAGGACATCCCTATATTAAAAGGGCTTCCTGCTTCCCCTGGCCTCAATCACAAAAGGAAAAAATTGATGATTTCTTAAAACACTAAGAACTATACCAGGCTATGCTGTATCATAAGTATGCTTTCCTAGCAAAGATACTTTGGTCCTGAACAAGAAGAGCAGAACAAATTCCCAAGATGGACCAGCTTGAGAAGACCAGCTCGAATAAGGGCAGAAGCAGTGAGTGAAGGGTCCAGCTAGAAGAGCAATGAGAAACGGCAAATGGGTAACATGAGCGATAGAGGGTTGGGGGGCAGTGGGGCTGGCAAAGCTGTACCTGTCCATGGAGCTCATGATGGCAGCAGGCTAAGAGAGGAGGCATCCATGTGGGAATAGGCATGGGACTGGCAGCAGAGGACAAAATGGGTAGAGAAGAGAAAAGCTGTGCCTCTGCAGTCTTAGCTTGTAGCTTAAATATGGCTGCTTGGGTGAGGGGCACAATAAAACTGTCTTAAAGAAGACATTTATGCAGCCAACAGACACATGAAAAAATGCTCATCATCACTGGCCCTCAGAGAAATGCAAATCAAAACCACAATGAGATAACCATCTCACACCAGTTAGAATGGTGATTATTAAAAAGTCAGGGAACAACAGGTGCTGAAGAGGCTGTGGAAAAATAGGAACACCTTTACACTGTTGGTGGGACTGTAAACTAGTTCAACCATTGTGGAAGACAGTGTGGCAATTCCTCAAGGATCTAGAACTAGAAATACCATTTGACCCAGCCATCCCATTACTGGGTATTTACCCAAAGGATTATAAATCATGCTGCTATTAAGACACATGCACACGTATGTTTACTGCGGCACTACTCACAATAGCAAAAACTTGGAACCAATCCAAATGTCCATCAATGATAGACTAGATTAAGTAAATGTGGCACATATACACCATGGAATACTATGCAGCCATAAAAAAGGATGAGTTCATGTCCTTTGTAGGGACATGGATGAAGCTGGAAACCATCATTCTGAGCAAACTATCGCCAAGGACAGAAAACCAAACACCACATGTTCTCACTCATAGGTGGGAATTGAACAATGAGAACACTTGGACACAGGAAGGGGAACATCACACACTGGGGCCTGTTGTGGGGTGGGGGGATAGGGGAGGGATAGCATTAGGAGATATACGTAACGTAAATGATAAGTTAATGGGTGCAGCACACCAACATGGCACATGTATACATGTGTAACAAACCTGTACGTTGTGCACATGTACCCTAGAACTTAAAGTATAATTTAAAAATTAATTAATTTTAAAAAGCTGTCTTCTTTACTTGACTTTTGGTGAAACATCACAAAGAGCTGCAGCTTGGCTATATTTTATTTAAAAGAAAAAAACGTTTTGGAGACACAAACCTTGGTTCGGAGTAAGAAAATGTGTTCCAAACATGAGTGGCTTCTGTCAGCCAAAGGGTAAGAGATATAGAATTTATTCCTACATGCCAGCTTTCTAACTGTCTTCATCAATAATCCTACATATTCCTCAGATGCCCACACAGAGCAGAGTTCAGTGAGAAGACAATACACACCTTTTTTATACTCAATTAGATCTCAAAATATTAAAATTATATTAAATGGCAAATATCTTAAAATCTTTCTGAAATAAACGCTCACAAGAATAAAAAGATGAAAGCAAACCCAAAAGGTCTTTTGTTTTATCTTCTTCGAGCTGCTAGCATTTTAAATCCTCATCACTGAGTATTTTAAGTATTATAGAATTGAGCAGCCTAAAATCTTTTATTGAATTATCATTCTTTAACAAAACACAATCTTCAGGCACATTTTCCCATACTTAAGAAAATGCATTTGGCAACAAAAATTAAATGCAACAAATATTTACGATGCTATATAATTTAGCATTTGAGCTGGGAAGGAGGGGTGGCTCAAATGATCATATTTCTCCAAACCCATGACTGCTCCTGTGTGCCCAAACAAGGTTAGAAATGCCCAAGGTGTCTGTTCCCAGTACTCACAAACCAGCGGGAAGAGCCCCAAGTACTACAAGTAGAGAATACGGGGAAATACACGCCATAGAGTTCAAGATATGTCTCTCCTACTCCATCCCCTCCCCTTCTTAATCCACAAACCCAGTGTGAAAATGAGTAAGGAGAGTGAAGAGAACAAAAGGACAACCAGAGTGAACCTAGGAAAAGAGAAAGGCCAGATTCCTCTGGTGATAGAAAAAGTTCTGCTGAAACACCTGAACATTCCACCCATTTCCAGGTGTCACTGAAATGACAGACTTTACCTAGAGAGGGAAGAAATTTGTTCCCACATCTCTTTCACTGTGGAAAGATGAGTCGCAATGTATGATCCTGGGTGTTACAGTTCAGGACAGCCAGGCCACTCTAGAAGGAGGGCTAACAGTACCAGTCAAGCAGCTATTGAGTAAATATTCCTGATGTCTGATTCCTTGCAAGATATTTTAAATAAAAATACAAATTATTTTCTTGTTACAAACAAAATATGGCAAATCAAACCACCCAAATGTTTTTTCTATCCTAATATGGTCATAACCGTATTTTAGAAGAAAACTAGCAAGTACCCATCATGATTGGGTTTCAACAATAGAAAGATTCAGAGATACATTTTGCTTTGCTTTTTAGAACTCTCATTTAATGGTTCTTTATCAACTTTTGAAGCTTGAATGAGACAGTAGTCCTTGGAGGGAAGATGTGCAGAGTATTTATTGGGCACCCATTGTATAAATAGTCCTATACAGTAATTCCCCTTATCCTTGGACAGTACCTTCCAAGACCCTCAGTGGATGCCCAAAACCTCACACAGTACCAAACTCTATAGGTCCTATGCTTTTCCTGTACATACATACCTATGATAAAAGTTTAATTTTAGGTACAGCATAAGAGATTAATAACAATAACTATTAATAACAAAATAAAACAATTATAACAATATGCCAGAATCACTACTGTTGTGCTTTGGAGCCATTAATAAAATAAGGATTACTTGAACACAAGCACTGCATTCCCCCAACAGTTGATCTTATCGCCAAGATGGCTACTAAGTGACTAAGGGGGGAGGTAGTATATATAGTGAGGATACACTAGACAAAGGGATGATTCACATCCTGGGGAAACGGAGTGGAATTGTAACACATTTCATTATGCTACTCATACAGGTGCAAAACTTATAAATTGTTTCTTTCTGGAACTTTCCATTTAATATTTTCAGACTGTGTTTGACTGCAAGTAGCTAAAACCATGGAAAAGGGAGACTACTGTGCTAAGTGCTCGACCTCTGTTACATCACTTAATCTTCACAACTAGCCTCCAAATAAATGATTATTGTGACTCACCTTCTACAGCTGAAGCAGGGCTCAGCGGGACTAAATAATATGCCTAAAGACACAGAGCTGGTAAGCACCATCTGTGAGGTTTAAATGTTCTCTGCTGCTTCTAAGTGTAGCTTGGGAAAAACTGGTCTCCTGTGAGTGTTCTCCGGCAAACTTACCAGCTAGCAACTATCGGTCATGTCTATTTTTTTAAAATGAAATATATTTGCTAATTTTTGGCAGAATTTGATTGATTATTTATACATAACCAGATGGGAATCATTAAGACCAGGATAATTTTTTCATTAGTTCTGGTAAGACATCATTTAAAAGAAAGCAGAAGAGGAGCAAGTAAATCTGGAGTGGGAGGAGCGAAGAATCCAGTTACACCCATCCCCTGTGTAAAATTATCCCCCTCAATACCAGAGCCAGAAACAATCACAAACTATGATGCTACTCTGGGGAAAACACCAATAAGATTATTTTAATAATTCTTAAATTATAGCAGAAATATAGTCTATGATGTATAACAATGCAAATGTTACAATACCCTGAAACTGTATGACTTCAACAATCCTTGAATCTTCTATTTTAGCAACAACAAGAACACACTTGATTGGTTGCCCCTCTTTAGGCTTCACTAAAGAATCCTTTGATCATGTCTCTTGTCAAAAAAAGTAATACAGTCATTAATCAAGATCCCTCAGTTGCCACAGTTGACCTAAGTACTGAGAGCTCCTTTCCAGTACATTGGCAATACACATGTGATTTGCTGAGGGCTGTATTTATCCATTCCCTTTGAACATCAACATAACATTTCCCTTCACCTTTGCCCAGGACTATGGACCTTAGGGTATGGAGGTTTTCTGTTTTCTGTTTCTTTTGTATGTATTTTGGGGTAACTTAGATTTTCCAAAAGGACACAAAGGCTAAAGTCAAGCTGGTGGTTTCCCACGCAAGGTAACTCACATAAGAGTGGACCAGCACTTTGGGAGGCTGAGACGGGAGGATCACGAGGGCAGGAGATCGAGACCATCCTGGCTAACACGGTGAAACCCCGTCTCTACTAAAAAATACAAAAAACTAGCCGGGCGAGGTGGCAGGCGCCTGTAGTCCCAGCTACTTGGGAGGCTGAGGCAGGAGAATGACGTGAACCCGGGAGGCGGAGCTTGCAGCGAGCTGAGATCCGGCCACTGCACTCCAGCCCGGGGGACAGAGCAAGACTCCGTCTCAAAAAAAAAAAAAAAAGAGTGGACTGTTTGCATTAGGAGATATACCTAATGTAAATGACGAGTTAATGGGTGCAGCACACCAACATGGCACATGTATACATATGTAACAAACCTGCATGCTGTGCACATGTACCCTAGAACTTAAAGTATAAAAAAAAAAAGAATGGACTGTTTGATGTAACTAGACTTTGAATTTCAGCTCTTTGGCCTCCCGGCAGCTAGATGGTAGAGACACACTCTAGTCAATATGATACTTCAGTGACATAGAGAAATCATGGGGCTCACCCTGTTGTTTTTCAATATGTTGCTGCTATAATATGCCATATTAATAATCGGATGCTCCCTGTGCATGTAACTGACAACCACTAAGCCTGAGACAGACCTTCCTCAGGGTTTTAAACATGGCTGCTAGTCAGTAAAACAACAGTTACTTCACTTTATTATACCTAAAAAGCCCGTGTGGCCGGGCACGGTGGCTCAAGCCTGTAATCCCAGCACTTTGGGAGGCCGAGACGGGCAGATCACGAGGTCAGGAGATCGAGACCATCCTGGCTAATGCGGTGAAACCCCGTCTCTACTAAAAAATACAAAAAACTAGCCGGGCGAGGTGGCGGGCGCCTGTAGTCCCAGCTACTCAGGAGGCTGAGGCAGGAGAATGGCATAAACCCGGGAGGCGGAGCTTGCAGTGAGCTGAGATCTGGCCACTGCACTCCAACCTGGGCGACAGCGAAACTCCGTCTCAAAAAAAAAAAAAAAAAAAAAAAAAGCCCGTGTGTCCTCACGCCCTCCTTCCCACCATTTCTGGTATTTGTTCCATCAAGTGTGTACATTGAAAGCCCCACTAATATCACCATGATGTCCAGATGTAGGACTTCCATACTTAGAGCCAAGCAGTCAACTCAGTAGTCTCCAGTAAATACTGGTTCCCAGGATTTAGAGATAAAGTCATTCCTAGAGAAGAAAACTATTAAGATTCAATACTGTTGATTCAGAGGTGGTTTGAAAACAAAAGTCAGTATACCAAAGAGATATCTGCACTCCACTTGTATACTTTTATCAAAATATCACACAAGTACCCCATATTTGTGTACAACTATTATGTAGCAATAAAATTTTTTTTATTTTTTTAAATGATTTGTAAACACACTGTTGAAGAATTGGGAAGCCCTTAAGATAAGCATAGGCTGCCAGTAATTAAGCTATAAAGGAATTCTTCTTCCTATAACTTATACAAAGAAAGACTGTGTTAAAGAAGTTGAGTGGTCTGTGTGGAGCCTTTCTGAATACATCCCTGAGCAGACACCTTCCAGTCCATAACAAGACCTTACCTATTAAAGAGTAGGCATGGCTCACCATTCATTAGACTGATACACAACTTGGACATACTTTTCAAGACAATTTGCTTTTGTTCTGACTCCATGACTTCAAAGCAACTTTATGATCTGATTTGGTGTACCAGATACTATGACATCAAGCAGAAGATGTTCTGGAGACTGAGTAAGTTACTCTAATCATTGGAAAGGCATTCAGTCCACTGTAAATCAGTATATCAACCTCCTGGTTTATCATGTATTTCTTGAGGGTTTGGCAAGTATGTCAATATCCAAGAATCTCAAAAACTCTTGGCAAACCAAATCTAGAAAGCTCTCTCCTGCCCTTATATCATAGTACCCCCACCAAGGACTATCCAGTGAGACTTTTGCTGAGCCATAGCTGGCTTCATTCAGCAGCATTTTCATTTTAAAAGCAGAAAAGGCAAAATGTTCCCCCTGGCTAAGTACTCTTCAATTTTCTGACTTCCTCCAGGAGCACTGTGTGCTGTCAAGAGATCATTCAAATGCATCCCCCACTATCACAATTATATTTTGTTCTGGAGAACAGTAGTTCTAAAGGCAGATGTTGGAAAAACAAGGAGTCATTTTTACTGTGAAGCTTTGGTAAGTGTGTTTCAAAGTTGTAAATTTGATAACTTCTCATTCTAGCACCCAAGGGAAATCTGTCTAGTCTACTTCATTGCAATCAAATGCTGTACTGAACACCCATTTAGAAAGTAAACAGCCCAAATACTTGCAGCACTGAGGTCAAAAATCCTTTCTGGGCACATGTGTGAAAGAAGTCTTTGTCCCTGCATTTCCTTCACAGGGATGTTCCAAAGTATAATCAAGACTGGCCACTTTTTCCTTCATCTTTGGAGCCTACGCCCTTCATAAAATACATCATTTCAAGATTGTGTATCTAAAATACCTATCTGAATGAGTACGTAGATAGATCAAAGCTGATTTGTTTGTCAGTGTGGATGAGGCTTAAAGTTTGGCTTAGAGTGAGACTTAGAGGCGAGTAATTTAGAAAGTAGACCTGAAAAGACCGTTGAGTTGAAAAAACAATATAAATTATAGCTAGTACTTAGAGTCCTACCTGGGTGCTTTTAACACATAATTTTCCTCAGGTATTCTGCAAGATAGTTATTACCCAGAATTTACAAATGAAGAAACTGTTCAGATAACATTCCCAGGGTCACACATCCAGAGAGTAAGACAGTCATGCCAATCTGATGTCTAAAGACTTTTTCCTTCAGATATATTAGAGGGTCTCTCACAACATCTTTGCTCAGTTCTGAAACAATGAATAACTTTAAGCCAATGGCCTCTCTTTTTCTCACTTTGTTCATTTATAAAATAAAAGTAAGTGCACTAAGTAATTTCTGAGTTTCCTCTCTGCTTCAGATCTTCATGACACCATATGAAATCCGCAAAGACCACACTATCAAATATACCACTCAACAGTGGCTCTCTGAGATTTATAGAAGCCTTTGAAATCCTAAACCACAAAATCACATTTAAAATTCCATTGATTAAACATTGTTAGCAATCACCCTTAATGGGCAATTACAAAAATTGAATCTGGAGGGCAACAAAGTGTCATGGCCCTTTCTAAGTTTGAGTGCAGTGAACAGAAAAAAACAGATGTTCCTCAATTAATCTAATTACAGTCATGTAATCACAGAGTAATCTTTGAGGGTGGTACCTGCAGAGAACTGTAGCTCTCACAGTTCTGGTGGTATCCTAGCTATGCTTTGGGTTAGGTTTTCCTTTCAATGATACTTCTTCCTTATGTAGATATGAGTATCTGAAAGCTGAAACAATACAGCTGGGATTCTCAACAAAATTCCAGGTTCCAATAATCTAGTCCATGATTATTTGGACTAGATACCATGTTAGTGGTTTTGGTTTTAAACAAGGTAAAATAGTTCTGCTGTAAGCATGAAATATTCCTGGGAATATCAATAGTCAAACACAGGTTTAAGTCAAACAGGTGTAAGTCCTACTCCACCACAAACAGGATATGTGACAGTGAGTTAGATAGAGAGCCTACTGACCCCACAGGAGCCTCAACTCTTCCCTGGTAAAAATGGGTATATATTTACCTTAGAGGCTGTGGTGAGAAACGAGTGAGATAAAATATGGCTAAGCCACCATCATATCATACCTGGATTCCTAACTGGTGTCTCTGCTTCTACTCTAGCTCCTACACTTTTCTCAGCAACCCAAGAGATGCTGATAGAAATCGTCATTTCACTTGCTTGGCCCTCCATGATCTGCAGACCTGCATTCTCTCTCTATTCTTTCTACCTCCTACTTCTCTAACTGGGTCTTTGGTCACTCTCCGTATCTTATTTTTTCCCTTTTTTAAAGGTAAAAATATGTGTATTTATTGTGCACGACATTATATTTTGAAGTATATATACATTGTGGAATGGTTAAGTCTGAATAATTAACATATGCATTATCTCACAGTTATTTTTGTGGTGAGAGCACGTAACATCCACTCTGTTCATATTTTTCAAGAATACAGTCATGCATTGCTTAATGATGGGAACACATTCTGAGAAATGCATCATTAGTTGATTTTTTCCTTGTATAAACATGATAGAGTAGACTTACATAGAGCTGATGGTATAGTCTGCTACACACCTAGGCCATACATAGAGCCTATTGCTCCTCAGCTACCTGTACAACATGTTACTCTACAGAATACTGCAGGCAATTGGAACACAATAGTAAGTATTTGTGTATCTAAGGATATCTAAACATAGAAAAGGTATAGAAAAATAGGGTATAAAATATAAAAAGTGGTACACCTATACATTGCACTTACCATGAATGGAGCTTGCAAGACTAAAAGTTGCCCTGGGTGAGTCAATGAGTGAGTGATGTACGAATGTGAAGGCCTGGCACATTCCCATTCAGTACTGTAGACCTTATAAACACTGTACACTTAGGCTACACTGGATTCATTTTTAAAATTTCTTTAATAATACATTAATCATAGCTTACTCTAATTTCTTTATAAACTTTTTAAATTTTAAAAAAAGTTTTCAGTTTTCCATAACACAGCTCAAAACAAATACATTAACTATACAAAAATATTTTCTTTATATTCTTATTCTATAATAATTCTTTCTACAAATTTTTCTTTTTTACTTTTTAAACTTTTTGTTAAACACACACAAACATACACATTAGCCTAAGCCTACATGGGTTCAGGATTATTATCATCACTGTCTTCTACCTCCACATTTTGCCCTACTGGAAAAGGACAAGGATAAGAATTTTTCAGCTCTATTATAATCTTACGGGATCACCATTCTATATTCAATTGGTCATTGACTAAAATGTCGTTATGCAGGGCAGTACAATATATTGTCATTAGCTATAGTCACCATGCTATAAAGTAGGTCTCTAATTTATTTCTCCTATCTAACTGTAATTTTATATCCTTTGACCAACATCTCCACATCCCTGTCTCCCCAACCACTCCAGCCTCTGGTGACCGCCATTCTATTTTCTACTTCTCTGGGATCAACTTTTTAGATTCCACATTTGAATGAGATGGTGTGATATTTGTCCTTCTACGCCTGGCTTACTTAACATAATGTCTTAGAGGTTCATCCATGTTGTTACAAATGACAGCACTTCCTTCTTTTTTATATGTATCTTGGCTATTGTGAATAGTGCTGCAATAAACATGGGAGGGCAGAATATCTTTTCAACATACTGATTTCATTTCTTTTGGATATATACCCAGTAGTAGGATTGCTGGATTCACTCTCCATCTTGAACACTTTCAGCCACGCTGGCCTCCCTGCAGGCTCTGGAGCACACCAGGCATGCTCCTACCTTAAGATCCTCCAAATTGCTCCTCTTTGCTTGGAATTCCCCTTTCCCTTAGTATTTATCTCCATGTAACAGACTACATATTTTATTCATATGCTTGTTTATTAGCCATTTTACCCTCTAGAATCTAGGCTTCAAAGATAGAGATCTTTGGTTTTTCTACTACTATGTCCCCACTTTTTAGAATAGTGCCTAGCATGTTAGTATTCAATAAGTACTCTTTAATAAAGAAAAGGAAGCAAGGGAGGAAAAGTGTCTCTTTAGGGACATTTGTTCATAATATCAAGAAGCTGGAAAAATATACTCAAAAATATTATTCAGTAGTGAAACATGAATGTAACGATGTGAAAAATATATGCAATTCTTAGAAATATAATTTGAGTGACAAAAGCAAGTTGCAGAAGACTATATACAGCATAATACCCAATTATAAGGAAAACTAAATAGTATATTGTTAAGAATATATTCACATGTGATAAAAATAAAAAACTATATATTTTTAAAAAGGGATTAATTTGGTTCTCAGGAAATCCTCGCCTCTAGCTCTCACATATGGCTTACCCCACAACATAATAGTGTATGTTATTTAAAGATGCATATATAAATATACAGTGGAGCTATGAAAATAATAGAGGAATGCAGTGTACACTTGCTTCAGGATGGGGTTATCTCAGGAAAAAATATTAAAATAGAATGTAAAGGGGTATCTCCAGCTATATCTGTAATATTTTCTTCCTTCCTTCCTTTTCTCCCCTTTTTCTTCCTTTCCTCCTCTCGCCCTTTTTTTCCTTCCTTTCTCTCTCCCTCCTTCCCACTCTCCCTTAATCTTCCTTTCTTTCTCTGAGAGTGAGTGACAAATCTCAAGCAAATATGGCAAATATTTGCTAACCTGTTTAATTTTCTGGTATTATATGACTCATCTCATTTTTCTACGTTCTTCAACAGATATAAATTTTTTGCCATGTTAAAGTAAAATTTATGTAATATGAAAAAATTACATTAATAAACATGAACACAGAACAAATGGACACTTTTCTAAAGAACATGTAATTTATCAAAATGAAATGTACATAAACAAGACTAGACCAAAACTGTTTAAGAAATGAATCAATAATTTAAAGTTTACCTACTGGGGGAGTGAAAAAAGGCCCAGATGCCTTTACGAACAAGTTCTACCAAATACTTAAGGAACAGACAATCCTAATATTATGCAAAATATCACAGAGAATATATATTTAAAAGAAGGAAATGCTCCCCAATCATTTTAGGAGCTAAGTAAAGCCTAGATTTCAGTATCAGACAAGGACCCTAAAAAGAAGTAAGGAATCGTAAGAAAATTAAATGAAGGTCTAAGGCTTGGAAAAGACAACTTCCCTTCACTGAAATTGTAATTGTAGGTTTTAGAAAATCCAAATTATTTATATTCAAATTATTAAAACTAATGAGAAACACAGGAAATTTTCTGGACTTGAAGCTAGTTTGGGCACTTACTATTTATATGAGCTAGGTTGAGTTCTTTCAAATGATTCTTACGAAGATTCAGTGACTTTATATATGAACAGCCTTAGACACATGTAGTAAGTGCTTTGTGTCAGATGGTATTTTGAAAATTAAAAATTAGCAAATGGTATAGATAGGCAATTCACTGCAATATCAACGTCTAATAAAAACATGGAAAATTTTCACAACTTCACTGGCAACTGGGAAATGCAAGTTAATGCAAAAAAAATCATAGAGAAAAATTAAGTGTCTGACAATACCAAATGTTGAGGAACGTGTAAAAAAAAGAATTATTAAAATTATGCCTTCAAATAGCAATATTTGTTAAAGCTGAATAGCACATAAACTACAATCCACCATCCAGAAATTTCACAATCCAGAAATTCCACACATGGGTGAGTACTCTGAAGAAACTCAAGTCTTGCACAAAACAATAGGCATAAGAATGATCATTACAATTTTCTTTGACAGAGCCAGTATTGGAGATTATTAACATCCCCCAGTGGAAGAATATCTAGGTAACTTGTGGTATGTTCACATAACAGAAGGCCATACAGCAAAAAAATAAATGAAGTTGTGTTTACCCATGTGAATAAACATAGGATGAGTAGAAAAAACAAGTTGCAAAAAGATACATACATTCTACTATTTATATAATTTGAACTTTATTCTAAAGAATGTTAAATTATTTATGTTTCAAAACATGACGCTATCTCTGGAATAAGGAATGAAAATGGGGAAGGAGAAGAGAGAAAGACTTCCATGTTTTTCTCCATGTACTTCTGTATTATCTGAATCTTTGAGAATATATTACTTACGTAAAAAAAGTCACAAGCAAGAGAAAATATAACGTGGCCAAGCCCAGAGGGACACTCACAGGCAAAATCCAAAGAACATGGAATTTAGGCCTCAGCTATCTAGAAAAATTAGGTTCATTCTTGAGAGAAATGTCTCCCCTTTTCAGTAGCCGTGAATTGTTTCCAGAGCACTTAGTGTGTGAAGTATGTGAGGCATTACTAGGGTAAGAGGGTGGGTATTGAATTATTACTAGTGTTATCCTGAAGCTATATTGTATTCAGCAGGAGACTGGGTGTTACAATGACCAAAGGATTATCTACCTCTTTATCCATGCAGGACAGTTGTTTCACAAGCCATGGGGTATTGATGAAATGGAACCACCTTGAGTCCTATAGATTAATGGCAAGACAATGCTCGGAGTGGGAGGGCTTTGAGATGCTGTTCTCATCTCCAAAGATGGGAAAGCACATTCTCATTAATTATAGTGAAATCAGAGTTCAGCAATAAAAGCAACTGGCTTTAGAATGAGCTGTTCTCCAGGAGTCATTTATTTGATGCTATGTCACTGATAAACTACACCAGCCATGACTCTGTGTGATTAAACTTAGTTTATTCAGACACACATCACTGCCTCCTAGAACAGCTAAAGCCAGAGTCCTTAATCTTTGTCAGGAACTCCAAACTATTTGGGCAACTTCACAATAAGTCTCCAGTGGTAGCCACCAAAGCTTGAGATGTCAGTTATGCTCATCAAGGTACCCTAAATGAAGGGGGAAAGGTGTGAGGTGGCATGAAGGAAGGAGAGGCTTTGCAGAAAGAATCATGTCAGAGAATCTCATCAAACTCAGGAGAGTTGCCCTTCAATGTTTCCTGAAATCTGAATAATTGGAGTAATACAAAATAACAATAACATCCACCACTTCTTGTGGACCAATCATGTGGCAGCAGAAAGCTATCTGTATCCTACTTCCTTTAACCCCTATAATCCTATGCCTGCAACTGTTTCACCAGGCGACACCCTCTGAGAGCTCAGCTTGCAGCAGGACTCTTAAGTATTGGGAGGCTGATAATGGGGTTCACTGGGTTAGATCTCCAGTTCTGTCACTTGCATATCCTTTAGTAAATCATTTTATTTCTCTGGTCACTAGATTCCTCTCCATAGAATTGTGTACGTTAATCTGTAAGACTGCTACAAGGATAATGTGAAATAATGAATATAGAAGGTTTTTAAAAATTATCTATTAATTGCTGTAGAGCCTAAATGAACTATAATGGAGAGTACAATAATACTCTTCCAAAATCCAAGAAACACATATCACACACAGACACACCCCACAACCATGCCTGTCCTCAATTTCACAGGCACAAGTCATCTTTCCTTTTTATCAAAATAAGTACATTCTCAGTCTCTTTCCTCAAAGCAACATCCAAGTATCTGGAGATACTAAAGTATTCACTTCATTGTTACTCATTTAGGTTATCATACCTAGAGAATTCACTAGCATTTGAAAGTCATTGTAGAGTTAAGAAATACCCACAGTTCTCAGGGGAAAGAAAGTGGAGTAAAGCTTCCCTCACCGGACAGAGTGGAGACAACTTTAGCAAGTTGCTGGGAAGTCCAGCCAAGGCCCACATTCCAAAATAACCTACACCAGCACCTTAAAAGACATATCAAGAAACAGCAAAAAACAAGGTCAGTACTCAAATGCCTGAAATATAGCAATCAATTTTCTATATCACACTGTCCATCTTATAACTCACTTCTAACACCCAGCACCTTTCCCACCATACATGCACCAACCAGATCTCTTCTTATAGCTGACTGATTTCTTCTGGTCCATTCTTAAAGACATGATCATTAGTTTCAATAATAGTAACAATAATAGCAAATACTGTACTACCAACAAAATGTCACTTTTTTTATTGCTTTTAAATGTTAAAATGGCCGGGCGCGGTGGCTCAAGCCTGTAATCCCGCACTTTGGGAGGCCGAGACGGGCAGATCACGAGGTCAGGAGATCGAGACCATCCTGGCTAATACAGTGAAACCCCATCTCTACTAAAAAAATGCAAAAAACTAGCCAGGCGAGGTGGTGGGCGCCTGTAGTCCCAGCTACTCGGGAGGCTGAGGCAGGAGAATGGCGTAAACCCGGGAGGCGGAGCTTGCAGTGAGCTGAGATCCGGCCACTGCACTCCAGCCTGGGCAACAGAGCGAGACTCTGTCTCAAAAACAAATAAAAATAAAATAAATAAATAAATAAATAAATAAATAAATAAATAAATAAATAAATAAATAAATAAATGTTAAAATAGAGTATCTTTCTGTACAAAAAAAAAATTATAGATAAGCCTTTGACCATTGCCTCTAATCATTTTTTTTGCATTTTTGTGTACACATACCCATATATATACATGCCCATACAATTGTTTTATGTATTCTATAAATGCCACTACATTGTACATATCCTGTAACGTGGTTTTCTGCAACAATATGCTGGGGAACTTTATCCAAGTTAGTTATGATACTCTGTTTACATAGACTCTGTCCATGGAACTTGAAATCAAGCATATTCTATTTATTGTGACTTAGAAAATGTGAAGTCAGTTTCTAATTGAGAAGAGAGAGGAACAGAAAGAAACAACTGCTGGGCTGATTTCTGGAACATCAGGTGTCCTGGTCCTTGGCTGATTGATTCAATTCATACTTGGTCCCTTATTCGTAAGTGACAGTCTCAGGAATCAGATAAATCAGCATAGAAGAAACCGTAATAGCTCTCAGGGCTTTAAAACATAGGATCATAGATTTTCAGCTAGAGGGGTCAGAAAAGATTTCAGATTCCAAATCCCATATTTTATAGTTAAAAAATTTAAGACTAAGAAATGTTACTAGTTTATTCAAGGTTACATAGCCCAAGTTTCCGGGATCTGCCCCAATATTAGGGATTGTTCCACTTCTCCGGTTTTGTCTCAAAGGCCTCAAAAGTAATCAATAAAGAAGTCATATTTTTAAAAAAAATCTGATAGCTCACCAGCTCACCAGCTCTAAAATGTGTGGTATTTGATTTGTTCTTTGAGCTGGGACACTGCAGTAAAAAATGACACTGATATTTAATCAATCAACAGTGATGATGACAGATTGCTTTTAATCAATCCCAAAGGCCCAAAAAGTCAACATTTACTCAAATTAGGGAAAACCACAGGACTTCTCCTAGCCATAAATAATATCTTTGTTGAGACTTAAATGTAATTAAATGATGCATGTGACCCATGTTCTTAGCACAGCACCTAGTATATAAATGGACTAAGGTATTTAATGGTAGACATTTTTATTTAATGATACCCTCTTTGCTAGAAATTTTCTCATTGCTCCTAAGTAGAAGATATTTGGGGCCACTGAGTCCTACTTGCCAGCACCCTAACCCAAATCAGCTTTCCAGCGGTTATTTTAATCAGAGAAAGGGTGATGGTGGTTTAAGCTGAGTACAGAGCCATTTGGGTCAACTCCAGAAAAAAAAAAAAATAAAGTCCTATTTTATTTCATTAGGAGAAGTATCTTCCCATTGTGGAAGTCAGCACTTTTCCTACCTGGCACCCCTGTTCAGTTATGAATGGAAATGGTTGCTAATCTTCCTCCCAGGCCAGCCTTTCTGAGTCTTCAGGCAACTGCCCTGTGCCAGCTGGCAATGAGCTCTTAAGAGGCTCTTCTCAGGTTTTTCACATTTGTTTTATTAACAAGTTTATTCATTTAATTTTTTCCAAGGCCTTCTTTCTAAATGAAAAGTAAACATGCCATTGTCCTTGGATAAGAGCCTCTTTGACCTTCTCTCTGAGCAGCTTATGAGAAGCAGATGCTATGCTGTTGTTTAGGGAAACCCAGGAGTGTTCTAATTACATATGTGTAAACCAGATGCTGACCAGGGTACCCTGGCCCCTAGAGATGTAGATAAAATCTGCTGCAATCTCTGTCCCTTGCCCAGGGAAGGTCTAAAACATCTGTACAGACTCCCATCCTGCCCCCCAAAATTTCCTGCAATTCTTGAGCAACCTCATCCTCATGGTCACCTCTGTTTCTAGGCTCCGAGTTGTCATGTGCTTGCTTTCTTTGCCCAGCACTGAATTTCCTCAAATGCCAAACTTAGCTTTATCAGAAATTTCTAATTGACCATTCAATCAATCAACCAATTAAACATATCCCCAAAGCATAGATGATTGTAACTCAATGAATTTGAGTTTTGTGTGGAGACAGGACAATGTTAACATCACAACTTTTATGCATCTCTAGTCTTCAATGTGTTTTGTTCACTCCACCTTGGGGAATTTCTCTTAGCTGCACCTGACCGTAAGACCAGCTTCACCACATATTACTGGCTTCTTTTTTCCTGTCCAACCTCCTACCCCTCTTCTTCTCATCCTCTTCTTCAGGGATCCCAAATTCCTCTGTCAATTACACTGTGTCATTTAACGCTCCTCAATTAAGAAAACAAAACTCTGCCCCAGCTCACCTTTGTTCAATGAAACCCAACAAACTCCAGCAGGGCCATACAGTTGCTTCCCTCCTTGGAGGGCAATTGCCTTAGCTAATGAAAGTTTGTTCATTTGCTTTTCATTTTGTTACCCACAAATCGAGTATCTTGGTCTGGTATAGGAACAAAGGGCTGCATTGGTCATATTGAGGTTTTATGAAGGGCACTCCCTGGAGTGGGGCAGGGCTGAGTTCTATGACCATTTGCAGACACCTTGAATGGAACCAAGGAGCAAGAAGCAAACTAGTTGCTATTGTAGTTAACAACTGTGGGGAGAAACATTTAAAGCATAGGACACAATTTGGCTTAGGTGAAATTGTGGAAAGAGAAAGGAATGCAAGAAAGGGTGAAAAAATAAAACAAGAAAAGAAAGAGAAGCAAATGCAGCAGCTGAAAAGAGAAGAGAGGTATTTTATGACAAAAGAAAAGGAAAGAACTAAGTGAAAAAAGGGAATGCTGAGGGGGCAGTGAAATAACAGAGGTGGCATAGAATAGAGACCACCCTGCCCCCATTTTCTCCCATCTCCACCATCCATATGACTTGAAATCAGCCTGTCTATCATTGGCAATGTGTCCTAACAAAGCACAGCACTAGGCTTAAGCTCTGTCCAAACTCTGCTGAGTGTCCATGGGCAAGTCCTTTTTAATCTCTCTCATCTGTTTAGTTCATCTCTATGATGGTTAATACTAAGTGTCAACTTGACTGGATTGAAGGATGCAAAGTATTGATCCTGGGTGTGTCTGTGAGGATGTTGTCAAAAGAGATTAATATTTGAGTCAGTGGGCTGGGAAAGGCAGACCCACTCTTCAGGGTGGGCACCATATAATCAGCTGTCACCACGGCCAGAATATAAAAAAAAAAACAGGCAGAAAAATGTGAAAAGGCTAGACTGGCAGAGCCTCCCAGCCTATATCTTTCTCCCATGCTGGATGCTTCCTGCCCTTGAGTCCTGCCATCGGCCTCCAAGTTCTTCAGCTTTGGGACTAAGATGGGCTTCCTTGCTCCTCAGCTTGCAGACAGCATTATTGTGGGACCTTGTGATCATGTGAGTTACTACTACTTAATAAAATCATTCATACACACACACACACACACACACACATATATATATATATATATCCATCCTATTAGTTCGGTCCCTCTAGAGAACCCTGACTAATACAATCTCTAAAGGACAGCAATGGAAATTCAACATAAAAGTCCTTTCCATTATTCAACATCACAGAGAGTCAACATTGCCATGAGATAAGATAGCTAATTCTTTGCTCTTCCCTCACCACATGCTTATTTGCTCCTTTCTTTTCCCTCCTTCTTTCTCTGGAGGGAGTGGAGCCAGAAACCAGGAAGCTCACGCTGGCTAAAGGGTCCATATGGTTCTGTGCCACCTAAGAGCATTCCAACCACCAGGAAGAGGTATAATGTCCAAATGCATCTTTTTAACCAGCACTCCAGCCACCTTAGAGTAGCGTGTGAAATCAAGTTGTATTCAAACTGATTTTGCTGTCTCATCATTCAAGTTGGTTTAAAGGATCAAAACGTGATGTGCATTTACATGCGGATGTATCTGCCTTGTTCAACACTCTCGTCATGTACCAGAGTGTGCAGGCCTCTGCTGTATGCTATAGGGTTTTCCGGAATACAGTAATGTGCATCAGGGTATCAAGAGTATCCAGATCAAGGAAGGGTAGGGCTGGCAAGTAGAAAATTTGACTAGAGAAGTTCCAGAAAGAGAATGCAGCAGCCTTCAGCAGCCCTCATCAAAATCCCTGCCTTCTCAAAAGGCTAGCTCTAAAATCTTTAGAGGAAAACAGAGAACTAGAGAACCTAATTCGCCAGATGTTAACAATGGCTAGTAGATATTCTTGTTAAGCAACACTAATGAAGCTATGTAAATGAATCTCCAAGTGCATAATTTAAGTCTTGTGATGGACTGAAGGGAAACATGGATACTTTTGAACAGCTTCTGAAACTGTAACACAGAGACTATATCTTTCTCTACCTCTATATCAACCTGTATTTTTTGTTTTGTTTTTCCATGTCTTGATACTACAAAACAAAAACAAATTGAAAAGAAAAAGACCTGGAGATAAGGAAAGGCTAAGAAGCTTATTAAGAGCACCAAGGATGGAGAATCCCACTGCTAAACAAGGAGCAAGTTTTGTT
The DNA here is from genome assembly GCF_002776525.5 of Piliocolobus tephrosceles. Classification (NCBI taxonomy): domain Eukaryota; kingdom Metazoa; phylum Chordata; class Mammalia; order Primates; family Cercopithecidae; genus Piliocolobus; species Piliocolobus tephrosceles. The sequence goes on along the minus strand of NC_045448.1, from coordinate 40,080,855 downwards.
GATAGAGAGTAAGACTGGCTGTAGCCGATTAAGTGCCTAAAACTAAGGTCAGAGATTGAAAAGTCAGTTACAGTTCTGAGTCTTAGTGGAAACCCTGAGAAAAGGTTTCTATGGTCAAATATATCTGGGAAATGTAACAGTATACACTGCTCTTTGATATTCACAATACATATTAAAGATTCTGAAATTTCCTATGGTGTTATATATATAAATTTATATATATTTATATAAATATAAATATATATACATATTTATATAAATATAAATATATATACATATTTATATAAAATTATATTTATATATTTATGTATTTATATTTATATATAACAAATTTATATTTATACATTTTTATATATTCATATATAAATTTTTATTTATATATTTATATCTAAATTTATTTTTATATAAATATATATTTATTTTTATATAAATATATGTTTACATATTCATATATTTATATTTATATAAATTTATATAAATTATAATTTTTATAAATTTATATAAATTATAATTTTTATAAATTTATATATTTATATAATTTATATATAATTTATATTTATGTATAATTTATAGAATTTATATTTATATATAATTTATATTTTTATATAATTTATATTTATATATAATTCATACACATTTATATAATTTATATTTATATATAATTCATATACATTTATATAATTTATATTTATATATAATTATATACATTTATATAATTTATATTTATATAAATGTATATAATCTATATTTATGTATAATTTATATAAATTTATATTTATATGTAATTTATATATAAATTTATATTTTTGTATGTAATTTATATATAAATTTATATATATATAATTTTTATATATTTTTATATATAATTATATAAATATATAATTTTTATATATGTATATATTTATATAATATAATTTTATATAAATTTATAAATGTATATAAATTATATATTTATATAATTATATATGTATATATAAATATAAATTTATAAAATTATAAAATATAAATTTATACATATAACACCATAGGAAACTTCAGAATCTTTCATGTATTGTGAATTTATATATTTATATATTCATATTTATATATATTTTATTCATATTTACATATTTTTATATATTTATATAATATATATATATATATAAATGAATGACTCAATGAGCTCAGTTTTGCCCAAACCCTTTTCTCCACAGGACCCTTTTTCCCACATAACACTTATTAGCTTATTAAAGATCTGGTATTCCAGGGACACTTGGAACGACTGGTCCTGCATCATTTGACAGCCACAATTAAACCCTCCTCTGCCATAGAAAGATGATGCCTAGGAGCTACACAACATTAAAAATAAAGTTATTTCTCATTAGTGATGACAGAAGAAGAAAAAAGTGAATAGGGAAAAGGGGTATTTTATTCCAACAGGTGTTTTCTTGCTGGAAAAAGATGCAGATGAATCAAAAGTTTTTAGCTATTCCTTACTGTGGGATTATTTCCATGTTTTGACTGTTACTCTGGACAATATACCACAAAATTTTGATCTACCTTTGCATCGTATACCGTCTGATGTCCCTCTCACAGTCATTGTTCCTTCTTAATTATAGAGTGAAATTGCTCCTTTAGTGAAATGCTCCTTTCTTTTGTAAAAATTCACTAGTGAATTGACCCTTCATTGTTCCTTCTTAGCTATTTAGTGAAAAAAGCATTAATTCAAGAGTGAACTGTTTTGCTTATAAGTCTCACAAAACCAAAAATTCTTATGACAAAATGTGAGTAACTATCATCAGTTTATGGAATACCAGGGCACATGCAGTACAATACTGTCAGTGAGAACTAATGCCTACAGTCTCTGTCAGACCATGCCACCAACTTGCTGCTATGTGACCTTGCCAACACCACTTGACACAGCCATGATTACCTCACTTCTAAAATGAGATAATAATACTAAATTTGGCTCAACAGTCTCAGCCTACTCTAAAGGAACAGGAGGAAACATAAAATGTGGTTAAATATTTTGGGTTTACAGTCAGACCAACCTGAATTAGAATCCCAGCTCCACTGTTTACTGTCTGCATGCTTGAGCAAATTACAGAAGTTCTCTTTACTTGGAGGTAGTAATAATCCCAATTATCCATTAATATTTAGTTGGACTAGTATGTGAGGATTACATAAGTTATATTAAAATATTTACATCCTGGCACATAAAACGTGATCTATAAATATCCCCATTATTATCGTTCACTTCCTGTGCTTCTACATTCTGTGTATCTAATAGGTGGGCAGGGCTCAAAGAAAGAGCCAGATTGGACCATGTAAAGTCAACAAACACATGAAGCACAATAGCTTGATCCTGCTAGCCTATACCAACTTCTAGAATTTTCTCTAGCTAGATCTTTCATAGAGGGCTTGAAATGAGTTAGTTTAACTTTACTTAAATCAGATAGTGTTGCTATTCTGTTTAAAACTCATTAGCGGCTTCTGATTGTATCTAGAATACAATATCAAATACCTATAGGTCTCATTATCATCTGGCCTCGATTTCCCCTTGACCTCTCCTCCCACCAGTCTCCTCTTCACTCTGTCCTCCAGGCTTCTGCTCCATCTTCAGAACAGTGCGTGAGCCACTGCCTACATTGCTCTTGCCTTCATTTCTTACGTGATCAATTCTTTCCCTTCTTTCAGGTCCCAACGTCCTCAGAGATACCTTTTCTAAGTATACCATCTAAAGTGGCTTCCAATTGCCCTCACTCTCCCCCAAAATCCTATATTCATTATTTAGAGCCCTGTGATCCATTCTTTTCTCAATTTATTTGGATATCCAACTACAATATTCCAAGGACCATCCTAAGAATAGCAATATATGCAAATGAGGAAGAAAGCCTGCAATTATCTCAGTCCTGATCTTTTGGCCCCAGAGCCCATTAACCCCCAATGACAGTCCCGGTGTCAATTAATTAAAAGCCTTTTAAAAACAGAGAAAATCTTATTCATGCAGCTAAGGTAGAGATTCACCCCTAGTCCAATCAACTACAATGAGGAGCCACGCCATACACTTACGATGCCCTATGAAGCTGTAGGCTGGGCGGATCCTCCACATGTGTGAGCAGGATGCAAGGCCTGTGGAGCACAGGAGGAGGATCAAGCTCTGAGCAAAAGCTAGAAAACTTCTGCTCACTCAAGACATTTAGCATCTCCCCATTCTCCTCTTCCATGTAACTCCTAAGCAACAATGACCACTTTCTTTCTGAGAGCCCCCATATTGAAGCAACTATCTCCTAGCACTGTGATTCTTTCTGTATAACCGTATCTTCCTCTGCTAGACATCATACTAGGTGCTCACAGTCTAGTTCCTATTAGATGCAGAACAATTTTATAAATGAATGCTTGAATGAATGCATGGATCAATTAAAAATTAACTGGTGACTGTAACTGAGGGTCAATAGAAGAAAAGTAAAGAATCATCCTGAGCAATGCTGGGTCAGACATTGGAGGTGCCCATGTATAATCATGGATAGAGAAAACAATATAATCTGTGTATCCCAGTGACTGATACACGGCAAACCTTTGTAACTGGTAGTTGCTCATTGTAACGATGGTGATGTGAAGATGATATTGATCCCACACTTAGCAATGAGGTACATAAAACATTTTTGCACTTCTAATAGAGGGAAATTGTCCAGTGCCTTCATCTTCTCCTCTCCACACACTCTTAAAGGTCACTTTTCAAAAAGACCATCTCACCTTTGTTCTGTGGGAGGATAATGAAAGCTAAAATGTCTGCTTTTCAGAGGATGCTTTAAGCTAAACTGAAATTCAAATCAAAGAAATAATTCCATTTCTGTCCCAAACATCTTGAAGCTCTTTTTGTCTTCAGCAGGGGAGGGTAATCCAGTTTTTATCATTTACTTTGCTCGAATACAGCTGCTTCCTTTTGCTGAAGCAGCTGGAATTTATCTCATTTCCTAAGTTTTGCTTCAGAATTTGGCTTTTTCCCTTTTTTCCAGGCCTGGTGTAAATAAGGACATGAGCTAAGAGAATGAAAACATAAACCAAGTGCAGCCAGCTAAGGAGCTCTAAAATTTATTTTCATTATGAGTATTGCTGGGACTCCAATCTGTCACCCATTTCCCAGGAATGTTTAGATGTTTGGTGGGAGACCGATTATACAGTTTGCAGAACGTAACCTGTATTGAAAGGGATGCAGATGTGGGGAAACATGGGCAGTTCTCTGACAAACATTAAATATTACCTAATTGTATATGTTCTTGGAATTATGAAACTGCCTGAATAGAAAGTAAAAGTCATAATTTGGCTAACATGCATAAAGTCCTTTGGAACATGACCTGTGCCCAATAATCCTGAAAACAGGTTAAGTGTTATTACACATTGCTCCTGGAAAATTGATATCTCTATACTGGACCTCAGACGTATTTATTTAAATTGACAAATAAGAATTGTATGTTACTTGTGGACAATATTTCAAAATATGTATACATTGTGGCATGGCTAATTCAAGCTAAATAACACATGCATTACCTCACTTTTTTTTTTTTGCAGTGAGAATAGTTAAAATCTACATTCTTGGTGATTTTCAAGAATACAATACATTAACTATAGTCACTAGGTTGTGCAATAGAATTTTAAACTTTTTTCTCTTATCTAACTGAAGTTTTGTTTCCTTTGACCAACATCCCCCCAACCATTGTGCCCCAGCTACTGGTAACCACTCCTCTCTACTTCTATGATGGATCTCAGTCATTGACTTTCCAAATCAGAAATATTTCTGAGAAGCACTGGGAGATGTTTGGCAAAAGAAAAAGATAGGTGCTTTCCATATTAATAGTGACAGCAATCCTGTATTAATAACAAGCATAATTATCAGTATTATGTTTGGCAGCTTACAAGGATGGACAACTGGGTTTGAATCTCAACTCTGCCATTTACTAGTTATGGGACCTATAAATTACTTAATCTCTCTATACCTGTTTCCTCATCAGTAGTGTGGGGTTAATAATATTAATAGTGTCTACCTCCTGGGACTGTGTGAGGATTGAATCAATAGTGCCTGATATAGAGTAAGTGCTATATAAACATCAGCTCAATTATTATTGCATTCTTACCATGTATCTGGCAGAATAAAAGATTAAATTCTACATTTTCTGTCAGTTCAGTGAGCCAATGTTCTGTAATTATCTTTATTTTGTTGACATAGAATCTGAGACTTAAGTAATGTGCTCAAGATCACACTTGCCATAAGTGTCAGGGCATGGACATGAACTAAGGTTAGTTTGGCACTGAAGTCTCTGCTCTTAGTCACTGTTGTATCTTGCATCCTGACTGACGTATAGTAGGTGGGAGGAACGTAGGACATACGAGTAGGGGTAGATAGAACAAAGAAAAGAATTAAATAGACTCAAACCCTCAAACAGTTTACCTTGTGATCTGTAGCGTAAGTTCAGAGCGAGAGAGATTTATAAACCATAATCTATTTAAAGGGAATCTTGGAATAAATCTCATTCTCTATATTTCTTCCAGTTCACAATGTTTTTAAACTAAAAATAAATCTTGTAACTAGGCCGGGCGCGGTGGCTCAAGCCTGTAATCCCAGCACTTTGGGAGGCCGAGACGGGCAGATCACGAGGTCACGAGATCGAGACCATCCTGGCTAACACGGTGAAACCCCGTCTCTACTAAAAAATACAAAAAACTAGCCGGGCGAGGTGGCAGGCACCTGTAGTCCCAGCTACTCCGGAGGCTGAGGCAGGAGAATAGCGTGAACCCGGGAGGCGGAGCTTGCAGTGAGCTGAGATCTGGCCACTGCACTCCAGCCTGGGCGACAGAGCGAGACTCCGTCTCAAAAAAAAAAAAAAAAAAAACCTGTTAAACAAAGGTTTGTTGAACTACAATTGAGTGAACCAAGGATAGGCCTTGGGTAATGAAAAGGTGAGAAGGTTGCAGAAGGTAATGAGCGGCTATGTGGCATGGCAGGGGCAGGCTGGTGATGGTTGGGGTAGAAGGAGGTGGGTCAATGAGTTTGCAAATAGAGTGGAGGGTATATATCTCTTCAGCCCTCTCTCCTTCTTTCCCCTTCCATCGATTCACAAAACAGCAGAGCCTTAGTGAGCACCAGTTTACAGTCAAGTTTTCTGGGAAGCCAACTCTGAGATGGAATTTAATGTACAGGAAATTTATTAGAAAGTGCCTTGGGATCAACTCTGATGAAAGGTAGGAATAGGAGGCCAGATTGAAAGAAGGAAGAAATTGAATGGGAAGCAAGACCCATAGCCTCAGCTGCTCCATGGGTGCTCTGGAGCTAAAATAGCTCAAATTTGACCTATCTTGGACTTGAGGTTGGCCAGACTTTTGTACTCTCACCTGGATCAGTCAACTCTCTGTGGGATGGGGGTGAGGCAGCTTTGTGCAGTTGAGGTGGTCCCTCCGGGGACTGAAAGCTGCAGGCTGTCTGCTGACAGTGCTCTCAGATGTTGGGACATTGATTCCTAGAAGAAAGATTTGGGCATGCACCCCACTGTCCCTCACAGCCCCGAAACCACCACTTGCATCAGTATCACCCAAAAGAAGCAGATTCCTGGCCCCCAACTTCTGTCCACTGAATCAGAACCTCTAAGGATAAGGCCCAGAAATATGCATTTTACTAAGCTCTACAGGTGATTCAGGCTCACAGCAAAGGTTGAGAGTAGCTGTACATACAGGAAAAAAGAAAAATATACTTGCCAAACAAAGCAGGAACTTCAAATGTAAGTTTGTAAGTAAGAATGTCCAAATTCCGTTACTAATCCCACAATGCTTGATGTAATTTACAAAGTAAATTCCTGCCTAAAATAAATTTCCTCCAGCCCCCTCAGCAATGCCTGTAAGAGGCTTTTTCTCAATGAACATGGAGGCATTATCTGCAGCTGTCCATCTGTCCTGAATGTCAGCCCACAGGCACCCAGAGCACCATGGAGCCTCCAATACATCAGCATGAGCCTGGCAGGTCTGGTGCTGCAAGGGTCGATCCATTCTGCCAGAAAGGTCCACAGGCTCATATGTACCCCGAGAAGCTTTGGGAGGTCATTAAATAAGCTCCCAGCTCCACACACCCTGAGTGGCCCAAATTCAAAGAGCAATTTAATCTCTGTCTCAACACTTCCACATTTCTACACTTAACTGCTCATGTGAAACCCATCGTCTGGGCCACTGCTATACTTATTTACTCCCTGCCTTCCTTCTGATAAGATCTTGGGCTAGCAATGACATATCAACCAACCTAAAGCCCTTAAGCCTCAACAGAAATCAAATGAGCCAGACAAAATTGAACATATAAAAAACTGCAAATCTTTCTGAAAAAGTAAGTATTTTTATTTCTCAATATTCATTATGAGACTTAAGTCCACATGCTTTGACCCCACAAATTCACCTCTTGGAATTAACCTAAGGAATAATAGATATGGAAAAAGCACAAGTGTATTTATTACAGAATTACCTGTTATAGTGACAAAAATTGAGAAAAACTAAATATGCTACCAAAAGAGAATAACTGAGTATATGATTTCACATTATGTAGTTACCAAAATGTTTATGAATAGTCCTGAATAACAAAGAAATGCTTTCATAAAATATTAAAAGTACAGGATACGTATTTATTAAAAAATTCAAATGTGTTTTAAAATGCATACAAAAAAAGACCAAAGGTAAATTTACCAAACTGTTTAATAGCATTGTGTCTGGGTGATGGAAATGAATAATTTTTTTCTTCTTTGGAAATGTTAACTTTACACTATAAGCTTATTTTCCAGAAACCTACACAATTTAAATTAATGCTTAAGTTCATCAAGTCTCATCCTATATGAGAGAAGCCCATTACAATGCGGATTCCTAAATATAAAGTTATTGTTTGCTTTATAGAGATATCTCATATAGAGAGATGTATTACAGAAGGGATAACCTGTTGTGAGAGGTATAGTCAACCCATAAATTCAAACAAGATTGTTTTCTTCATCTGTGTTTTCAGAAGTGTTTCATGTGCTGATAATCCCCAAAGAAACCAGCACTTCCCTAGTGATAAAATCACAGCCACAGGCAGCTGCCTCTGGAAAGCAGGTCAGTTTCCTGCCTCTATACACCTGATATCTATGGATTGCTTTGTTTTGTGAATCTAGGTGTCTCTACAAGAGCCACAGATACTATTTCTAGTCATTCTGTATGAACTACCTTCTCTGCTTATTCTTCCATGAAGAAAAATGATAAACTTGATTATACAATAAATTTCTTTACATAAAAATCATGATTCGAATTAAAAGGACTAAAACTTTAAAAGCAAATAATCTGGATGGGGAGGAAGGGCCACAAACATAATAAGCAAGAGAATAGTGTCCTTTTATTAAAGAGTTTGTAAAAATCTAAAAGAAAAATAGTTACAAGAATAAGTAAATAGCTTCTATAATTATACCAAGTAAATAAGCTAACATTCAAAAAGAAAATGAAATGTGTTTTAATATAATATTCAGTGCTGGTGAGCATACAGTGAAACAGGCTCGTATGATGATGGAAGTGAAATAGACACAATTCTAGAAGTCTGCAAGGCAATACGTGTCAAGAGCCTTTGAAATATTTGTACTGTTACATAGGATTTTCTTTTCTAGGAGTCTATTCTAAAACAACCATCAGAGATTGTTCTGGTTATTTATTGCTATGTAATGAATCCTCCAAAACTTCGTTGGTTAAGAAAAATAGCAATCAAATATTTAGCCCACAAATGTGTAATTTGGGCAGGGCTATGCAAGGAAGGCTCATCTGTATTCCAGTAGTATTAGCTGGGGCAGTTTTAGTGAGAAGATCCCCTTCCAAGATAGTTCACTCAGAGCTGGTAAATTTGAGCCAGATGTCAATTAGGAGATCAACTGAGGCTGAGGCTGAAGTCCTCACAGTTCCCTCCATATATGTCTCTCCAAATGGGCCTCTCCACAGGCTGCTTGTGCTTCCTCACAGCATGGGGGTTGGGTTCCAAGAGTGAGAATTCCGAGAGACAGGAAGTAGAAGCTGCCATTTTCTTAAGGAATAACTTCTGAAACTGACAGTGTCCCTTCAGCCCACACATTCAAAAGGAGAAAGGTAGACCCCACCTCTGCATAGGATTGTGAAATAATTAGGGGCCATGTTTTAAAACAGCCATAGAAATATAAATACAAACATATATTTATTGAAGTCATATGCATGCTAATCAGTAAAAATACAAAATCAACTGAACTGTTGACATCAGGGAGTCATGATAAATCTAAGCAGTGGAATATTATACAATCATTTAAAATTATGTTTATAAAGAATTTTAAACATTAAAAAATGCTTATGTTTCTTAAATTATGAACAAAACCTGCTTAAAATCATTGATCATTTCAGACAGCCCACTAGATTTGCCAGACCATAAATAATTTTATCAGTTGAGAGGTCTCATTAATATCCTGAATTCAATGTTTGTTTTTATTTAGAAGGAAAAAATATTCCAAAATAACCAAATTGAATGCCCCTTTGCACCATGCATGCCATGGTCTTTCCTACCTTTGTGCCTGCATTTGTGCTAATCCCTGCCACCTTCTATCTGGAATTCCCACCCAGCCAGTTCCTCTTCTGTAAACTCTGCCCAGTTAAATGAGAAGTTCCTGAAGCTGCCAGAGAGTCTTTGTGAAATCTTAGGAGCAGAAGTCCTATAGAGTGTTTTTCTGAGTCACCATGGTTAATATGATTCTAAGATTTTCTTATTGGTCAAATGTTGTGTGAGTTATTTGAATATAATTCCTTAAAGAAAAGAGTAAAATTCTTACAATTCCCAGCTGCATCATGAAAAAAATGTATTTTACTGCATTAGCCCACACATATAGTTCAGCATTCTTAGAACTGTTACATTTAAGTGCACACAGTTTGGCATTTAATTTTCCTCTATTTCTAATTGTTTTGAATGTTATTTTTGTATCCACATCTTCAAAAAAAGTATATGTATTTATTAAGCACCTACAATGTAAGGCTATGCTCTACAAATAGACAACTGACCTTTGGTGTACCAGAAAGAGCTGTACCTTTTTTTTTTTTTTTTTTAAATAGAGTCTCACTCCATCACATAGGCTGGAGTGTAGTGATGCAATCTCTGTTCACAGCAACCCCCACCTCCTGGGTTCAAACGATTCTCCTGCCTCAGCCTCCTGAGTAGCTGGGATTACAGAGTATGCACCACCACTCCCCGCTAATTTTTGTATTTTTAGTAGAGACAGGGTTTCGCCATGTTGGCCAGGCTGGTCTCAAATTCCTAACCTCAGGTGATCCACCTGCCTTGGCCTCCCAAAGTGCTAGGATTAGAGGTAGGAGCCACCGGACCCAGCCCCATTTGCTCGCCATGTTTCCTTTGCATTTCCATACCTTACACTACTCCCAGTCCTTAAAAACATTCTTCCCCCATCCTATTTCCTCATTGACAATCTGATAAATTTTCAAGTAAAATGAGAAATTATCCACGAGTCTTTACCTGAGCTCTTTTCCCTCTGAATGTTAACAGCTCCTTGTTTTCACTGTAACTATGGTATTTAATACTTTTATCTACATGTCACCTTTCTCTTTTCTTTGACAACTCAAATTAGATGCTCTGAGCAAGCTTCCTGACATCCCCCAAAACTTAACTCCCACATAAGGCTATGCTATATCCTTTTTTTTTTGTTTTGTTCCTATTGGACTCTAAACTGGCCCCTTTTATGGTACATCATACGTGTAGGGTTATCTGTTTATTGTTCATCTTTCCCAACAAATTATTAGCTCCCCAAAGATAGCAACTATCCTGAACACTATATTTGTGGTAGATATTTGCTACCCCCAAAGCCATTTGAAATCCTTTCTCCCTTGCCACATCACTTAACAAAGATTGAAAAGTCAAATGTTTGTGTTGTCAGCCTTCCTTGTAACTAGGAATTACGGCCCACGAGACATCAAAGTCTGCTTGTGAAGACTTTTATTAAAACCAATATTCTTCAACTAGCCTAGGTCTCTTTCCTTTCCCTGTTATTTCTACCTTGAATGCCATCATAATAACTGGAAGACAGCATTCATCTGCAATCATAAGGGAAAACTAAATAAAATTTCAGGGACGGGGTCACTAACATCATTGAGCCTCTAACCCAATAGTAGATGTCTTTGGCATCTTATTATATGGAAATAACAAAGTCCTATCTGTTTAAGCTGGCAAACTATGCTCTTGGGCCAGATCTGGCCCACTTCCTATTTTTGTAAACAAAGGCTTATTGGAATAGAACCATGCCCATTCATTTACATATTGTCTATGGCTGCTTTTATATTACAACAGCAGAGTAGAGTAGCTGCAAAAAAGACCACATGGAAAAGCCTGAAATATTTACTATCTATCCCTTGACAGAAATATTTGCTCATTTAAGCTCCTGTTGGTTAGCTTTCCTGTTAATTGCAGCCAAGTAACTTTTTTATTAATATAAGATTCCCAATAACTAACCATGATAGTTAATATTGAGTATTATATCCAACTGGATTGGATTGAGTGATGCAAAGTATTGTTCCTGGGTATATCTGAGAGGGTGCTGCCAAAGGAAATTAACATTTGAGTCAGTGGACTGGGAAAGGCAGACCCACCCTCAACCTGGGTGGGCACAATCTCATCAGCTGGTAACATGGCCAAAATAAAAGTAGGCAGAAGAATGTCAAAAGACTAAACTGCCTGAATCTTCCAGTCTCCATCTTTCTCCCATGCTGGATGCTTCCTGCCCCCTAACATCGGACTCCAAGTTCTTCAGCTTTGGGACTCTTGGACCTTTGACCACAGACTGAAGGCTGTACTGTCAACTTCCCTACTTTTGAGGTTTTTGGAGTTGGACTGGCTTCCTTGCTCCTCAGCTTGCAGACAGACTATTGTGGGACCTTACCTTGTGATAGTGTGAGTCAATACTCCTTAATAAACTTCACTTTATATATAAATCTATCCTATTAGTTCTGTCCCTCTAGATGCTATAGGAGTTAAGAAGAAATTATTTAGGCAGATAGTGAGGGTACGGGAGACCTCAGTAAGGTTTTCCTTTTAATGAAAAGTAGCCCCCAAATCATTTTCTTTTCTAACCAAGAGCATCCTGTAAAATTGAGCTGCAGACATAGACAAGCAAGCTGGAACCTTACATGGGTAAATGCTGGCAGTTGTGCCAATAGGAAAAAGCTCCCTGGGACTGGGCATGTTCAAAATGGTGGCTTCATCTTCCCTTGTCTTTGCCAAGCCATACGTAGAGTAAGGAGAAGACAATATGGCACTGGCCAAAGATCCCATTTGCATACTAAGGTTAGGGTGGGGTGGCCATCCTTCCCCAGGTACTATGTAAATGTCACATTTGGACCAACTAATCCATGGGTCCTACATAAATCAGACACCAACTCCTCAGGCCTGTGTGTAAAACCCAGTGCTCTCTGCCACAGGCTGGATTTTCCTGTCAGAAGTCTCTCTCACAAGGGAGAGAGCTGTTCTTTTACCTACTCAACTTCTGCTCCTGAACTCACTCCTCACGTGTATTTGTATCCTTAATCTTTTTGACACTAGACAATGAACCCTGGGTATTTACCCCAGATGATGCCACTTCATAGAGAACTCTGACTAATACAGATTTTGTTTGGTACCAGAATCAGTTATACAGGAATAAAATATTAAGGATGGAGCTCTTTCATTGGTTTTGGGGATTCTGGAGTTGGCTGCTTAATATGATTAGACCCAAAAAAATGCAAAGGAATATATTTCTAATAGTATGGAGAACACTGATAGTCCATGGAGTGAACTATTTAGAGTTATGCAAAATAAATGCATTTGATATTCCTGATTCACCACTCATGAGAGGCAAAGAGTTTAATGACCCTATACGTAATATCTTTGACCATATGTGAGAACTAAGGAATATAATGAAGTTGGTTGGTTGCTCCTAAGTTCAGTGGACAAAGTGATGAAAGAAAATGATTAACAGGGATTCTAACTCCCAGCTTCAGAAGCAGATACTGAGCCTCAAATCTTCTGTTGCCCTGTGTGAGAATCTTATCTCCTGTGAAGGAAGCTAAAATTGTGGAAAATCAGACACAAGTTCTTATCATATGTGTGGCTGAGCAGCAATGCAAGGTACGTGCACAGCCTCGCCAGATATCTACTGTTAAAGTGAGGGTATTGATTGGAAAAGAATGGGACCCTGCAACTTGGAATAGGGATGTGTGGGAGGACCGTGATGAAAATAGGGACACTTAGCATTTAAACTCTGATGCACCTTTTTTGCAAGAAACAGTTTCCCCATCCTGAGTAGTGGCAACATCCCCTTCCACATGTATACTGCCATCAGCTGTTTGACCTTTGTCTTAGAAGATAAATCCTGCACTGCCTGAGGAAACAGTGATGGCCTCCCCTGAAGCATTTGTCAGGAAAGACAACGTAGAGTCTCCTTAGGACCCATCTCCAACACCCCTGTTTTCTTCTATACCTGTAACTGGACTAAAGTCCCAGTGGGCCCCTAGAGGTGAGATTCAGAATGTGACCCACAAGGAGGTACACCACACTCCAAAAGAACTGCTTGAATTTTCTAATTTATATAAGCAAAAATTTGGAGAACAATCATGGAAATGGATATTAAGTGTGTGAGTTAATCGTGGAAGAAACAAGGAGTTGGATCAGGCTAAATTTATCGATTTAGACCGACTAAGCAGGGATTTTGCATTTAATGTTGCAGGTTGGGGAGTTTAAAAAAAAAAGGTTCTAACAGTTTGTTTTGTTAGCTGAAATATAGATTAAAAGATGGCCCACTGTGAGTGAGCTGGAAATGCCTGATCTCCCTTGGTTTAATGCAGAGGAAGGGATCCAAAGGCTTAGGGAGATTGGGATGCTGGAGTGGGTCAATCACTTTACACCTGCTCATCCCAGCTGGGAGAGGGTCCAGAAGATATACCCTTGACCAATACTCTGTGAAATAGATTTGTGAAGGCAGCACCTCCATCCTTGAAAAGTCCTGTGATTGTTCATCTTTGTATGCCACAGCTTACAGTAGGAATCGCAGTCACTCAACTATAAAATTTAAATGCAGTGGGAATAATTGGATCCTGAGGTGGCAGGGGCCAAGTGGCAGCACTCAACCATCAAAGGCAACATGGGCATAGGTACCATAATGGACAGCAGAGGTAAAGCAGCAATCAGAAGAACATGACTCATGCAGAGCTCTGGCATTTGCTAATTAATCAGAGTGTTCCTAGAAGTAAAATTGATAGAAAGCATACTGTATTCCTACTTAATTTATATAAGCAGAAAACTTCTAGGTCGAATGGACAAAAGACTAGTTTGAATTATAAAAACAGAATCATGGCACCTCAATCAATTTCCAGACTTGAGCCAGTCTACAGACCCAGAACCCCTTGAATGATAGGGAGGCCAGGTCCCCTTGAGGAAGGACCACAGTATACCACGGACAATTTATGCTGTTAATCTTTCTCCCATCCTTTCCCAAGGAGACCTTTGTAGCCTTTTTACCAGGGTAACTGTGCATCGGGGAAAGGGAAATGATCAGACCTTTTGGGGACTACTGGACATTGGCCCTGAGCAGACATTGATTCTATGGAACCCAAAACATCATTGTGGTCATCCAGTTAAAGTAGGGCCTTATGGAGGTCAGGTAATCAACGAAGTTTTAGCTCAGGTCTGACTTAGAGTGGGTCCAATGTGTCCCCAGACTCATCCTGTGGTCATTTCCCCAGTGCCAGAATGCGTAATTAGCATAGACATACTTAGCTGGCAGAACCCCCACATTGGTTCCCCGACTGGTAGGGTGAGGGCTATTATGGTGGGAAACACCAAATAGAAGCCATTAGAGGTGCCTCTTCCTAGACAAATAGTAAATCAAAAACAGCATCGCATCCCTGGAGGGACTGCAGAGATTAGTGCCACCATTAAGGACTTAAAAGACACAGGGGCAATGATTCCCACCACATCCCTGTTTGACTCTTTGGCCTGTGCAGAAGACAGGTGGATCTTGGAGAATGACAGTGGATTATCGTAAGCTTAACCAAGTGGTGTCTCCAATTATAGCTGCTGTACCAGATGTGGTTTCATTGCTTGAGCAAATTAACATATCTCCTGGTACCTGGTATGAAGCCATTGATTTGGCAAATGGCTTTTTCTCTATTCCTATCCATAAGGCCCACCAAAATCAATTTGCCTTCAGCTGGCAAGGCCAGCAATGTACCTTTACTGTCCTCCCTCAGGGGTATATAAACTCTCCAGCTTTGTGTTTAATCTTCAGAGAGACCTTGATCGCTTTTCCCTTCCACAAGCTATCACACTGGTCCATTACATTGATAACACTATATTGATTGGATCCAGTTAGAGAGAAGTAGCAAACACACTGGACTTATTGGTGAGACATTTGTGTGCCAGAGGATGGGAAATAATCCAACTAAAATTCAGGTACCTACCACCTCAGTAAAATTTCTAGGGGTTCAGTGGTGTGGGGCCTGTTGAGATATTCCTTCTAAAGGCAAGGATAAGTTGCTGCATTTGGCCCCTCCTACAACCAAGAAAAGAGGCACAATGCCTAGTTTTCCTACTTGGATTCTGGGGGCAACACATTCTTCCTCTGAGTGTGTTACTCCAGCCCATTTGTCGAGTGACTGGAAAGGCTGCCAGTTTTGAGTAAGGTCCAGAACAGGAGAAGGCTCTACAACAGGTCCAGGCTGCTCTGCCACTTGGGCCATATGACCCAGCAGATCTAAAGGGATGCTATTTGGAACCTTTGGCAGTCCCCCATAGATGAATCACAGGGGAGGCCTCTAGGATTTTGGAGCAAGGCCCTGCTATCTTCTGCAGATAACTGCTCTCCTTTTGAGAAACAGCTCTTGGCCTGTTACTGGGCTTTGACAGAAACTGAATGTTTGATTATGGGTCAAGTCACAAGGGGGACCAGAACTGCCTATCATGAACTGGGTGCCTTCTGACCCATCTAGCCATAAAAGTGGGTCACGCACAGCAACATTCCATCATCAAATGGAAGTGGTATATATGTGGTCAGGCTTGAGCAGGTCCTGAGGGCACAAGTAAGTTACATAAGGAAGTGGTTCAAGTGCTCGTGGTTCCGACTCCTGCCACCCTGCCTTCTCTACCCCAGCCTGCACCAATGGCCTCATGGGGAGTTCCCTATGATCAGTTAACAGGGGAAGAGAAGACAAGTGCCTGGCTTACAGATGACTCTGCACAACATGCAGCACTATAGCCCCTTTCTAGGACATCCTTGAAGGACAGTGGTGAAGGGAAATCTTCCCAGTGGGCAGAACTTCAAGCAATTCACCTAGTTGTGCACTTTGCATGGAAGGAGAAATGGCCAGGTGTGCAATTATATACGATTCATGGGCTGTAGCCAATGGTTTGGCTGGATGGTCAGGGATTCGGAAGAAGCATGATTGGAAAGTTGCTGGAAAAGTAATTTGGGGAAGAGATATGTGGATGGACCTCTCCCAAGTGGTGAAAAAACGTGAAGATATTTGTATCTCATGTGAGTGCTCACTAAACGGTGACCTCAACAAAAGAGGATTTTAATAATCAAGTGGAGAGGATGACTAATTCTGTGGACACCCCTCAGCCTCTTTCTGCAGCCACCCATCATTGCCCAATGGGCCCATGAACAAAGTGGCCATGGTGGCAGTGATAGACTAGGTTATGCATGGGCTCAGCAACACGGACTTCTACTCACCAAGGCTGACAGGGCTACAGCCACCATGAGTGCTCCATTTGCCAGCAGCAGAGACCAACACTGAGCCCTCAGGTATGGCACCATTCCTCAGGGTGATCGGCCAGCTACTTGGTGGCAGGTTGATTATATTGGACCTCTTCTATCAAGGAAAGGGCAGCAGTTTGCCCTCACTGGAACAGACACTTACTCCAGATATAGGTTTACCTATCCTGCGCACA
This sequence comes from Piliocolobus tephrosceles, assembly GCF_002776525.5. NCBI lineage: Eukaryota > Metazoa > Chordata > Mammalia > Primates > Cercopithecidae > Piliocolobus > Piliocolobus tephrosceles. The sequence goes on along the minus strand of NC_045448.1, from coordinate 40,063,886 downwards.
ATGCTTTTGTCAAGACTACCATACATGGGCTCACAGAATGCTTTATCCACCATAATGGTATTCCACATAGCATTGCCTCTGACCAAGGCACTCACTTTACGGCTGAAGTAGTGTGGCAGTGGGCTCCTGCTCATGGAATTCACTGGTCATACCATGTTACCCATCATTCTGAAGCAGCTAAATTGATAGAACAATGGAATGGTCTCTTGAAGTCACACAATGCCAATTAGGCAACAATAGTTTGCAGGACTGGGGCAAAGTTGTCTAGAAGGTTGTGTATGCTCTGAATCATTGTCCAATATATGGTACTATTTCTCCTATAGCCAGGATTCATAGGTCCAGAAACCCTCACAGGTCGAGGGGTGGAAGTAGCACCACTCCCCATCACCCCTAGTGACCCACTAACAAAATTTTTGCTTCCCTTTCCTGTGACATTATGTTCTGCTGGCCTAGAGGTCTTAGTCCCAGAGGGACTAAGACTGCCACCAGGAAACACAACAACTATTCCATTAAACTGGAAGTTAAGATTGCCACCTGACCACTTTGGGCTCCTCCTACCTCTAAGTCAATAGGCTAAGAAGGGAGTTACAGTGTTGGCTGGGTGGACCCACACTATCAAGATGAAATCAGTCTACTGCTCCACAACAGAGATAAGGAAGAGTATGCATGGAATACAGGAGATCCCTTAGGGTGTCTCTTAAACTGCCATGCCCTGTGATTAAGGTCAATGGGAAACTACAACAGCCCAATCCAGGCAGGACTGCAAATGGCCCAGACCCTTCAAGAATGAAGGTTTGGGTCACTCCACCAGGTAAAAAACTATGACCTGCTGAAGTGCTTGCTGAAGGCAAAGGTAATACAGAATGGGTAGAAGGAGGTAGTCAACAATATCAGCTTCAACCACATGACCAGTTACAGAAATGAGGACTGTAGTTGTCATGAGTATCCCCTCATTTTGTTAAGAACATATTTGTGCATGTATACACTTATACTAAGAAAGTATCTTCATTTTATTTGCTTTTTCCCTTAACAGGTGGCAAAAGATTCACTTCATATCAGCATTTAAGTGTTGTCAACTTTATGTAATAGCATTTGGGTTGGGGGTTGGTGCATTTCTGGTGGTAGGAAGGATAGTTGTATTATGTTAGGTGTGGTTATGACCTTATTGTTTTTATTTGAAAACTATATATGATCTCAGGAGATGTATATGGGTTCAAGTTGACATGGGGTAGACTTGTGATGGTTGATATTGGGTGTCAATTTGATTGGATTGAAGGATACAAAGTACTGTTCCTGGATATGTCTGTGAGGATGCTGCCAAAGATGATTAATATTTGAGTCAGTGGACTGGGAAAGGCAGACCCACCTCAATCTGGGTGGGCAGCATCTAATCAGCTGCCAGCATGGCCAGAACAAAAGCAGGCAGAAGAATGTGAAAAGACTAGACTGCTCAAGTCTTTTGGCCTCCATCTTTCTCCCTCTAGAGAACCCAGACTAATACACTAACACAGGGCCTATCACACAGAAAATGTTCAATAGATGGTTGTCGAATGAATGGTTGGGTCAATGATTTGAAGTCAGTGACAATTTCTCTGTTTTTAAAAATCTCCCATAGTGCCAAATTGTGCCTTACATGGCAGGTGCTTAATAGATTTTCTTTAAATGTGAATCCAAAGTAACATTCAAAAAAATTAGAGAAAAATTAAATACTAAACTGTGTGGACTTAAGTGTAGTAATTCTAAGAATGCTGAACCGTATGTGTGGGCTAATGTAGTAAAATAAATTTTCATGGTGCAACTGGGAATTATAACAATTTTATTCTTTTCTTGAGGGAATTATATTCAAATAACTCACACAGCATTTGACCAATAAAGGTATCTAAGAATCATATTAACCATGATGACTCAGAAGAACACCTTATGGAACTTGTGCTCCTAAGATATGACAAAGACTCTCTGGCAGCTTCAGGAACGTCCTGTTTAACTGAGCAGAGTTTACAGAAGTGCTGGCTGGGTGGGAATTCCAGATGGAAGCTGGCAGAGATGAGCACAAATGCAGACACAAAGGTAGGAAAGACCATGGCACGTATGGTGCTGAGGAGCATTCAATTTCTATTTTGGAATATTTTTCCTTCTAAATAAAAACAAACAAACATTAAATTTGGGATATTAATAGACCTCTCACCTGGTAAATAAAATTATAGTGTGACATAAATTGTGGTCCATCTGAAATGATTATTTTAAACTATAATGAACAAAACAACTTTATGCTTTTATCATGGGCCTATATAAATGCAGGAGAGTGTTTATCAAAATCATTTGTTTAAAGTGTATGCCTTTAATCTAAAAACTCAGGGAAGTCTATCAAAAATCCAAAACTTTTGCATTTTGAAATGGTCTCTCATAAAGAGAATGTGTTCAAATAAAGATGCATATTTTTTAGACACCACTGTGTATTCCAAAAATCTGGAAGCCCAATGTTAAGGAGATCATTTTACCAGCTACTTGGGAGGTTGAGGCAGGAAAATCCTTTGAACCTGAGAGGCAGAGTTTGCAGTGAGCTAAGATCACACCATTGCACTCCAGCCTTGGTGACAGAGTGAGACTGTCTAAAAATAAAAAAATAGAAAATAAAAAAATAGTTTAACCACTGTGCCATCTTTACCAAGTATTACCTGAAAACTGCCAGAAACCTGGACTAAGAACCTACTTCTCAACAAAAAAAGTAAATGCACTGCAAAAGCAGTTTTATTGGGAATGGGGTTGGTAGACATGGAGGTAAAAGAAACCTTATCTTTAAGCCAAATTCAAAACATAAATATCATTGTGTAGCTGCCAAAAGTTGAAATGAGTGAACGAGTGAGCAGACCAAGGTTGGGATAACCCAGTAGTGTATTAAGGGATGAAGTGGAAGGATGAAGAGCAGGAATGAAGAACTCGCTTACTGCCTCCACAATCCTGAGCCTACATTGAATTCTACCCTTACTTGGTCAGCTGGAGTCCAAAGGAAAGATAAAATTAAGATTCAGTAAGTCTTTCTCTAAAACTTGGAATCCTTCAACTTATTAGAAGACTAAGTTATAGAATTTCAGCTTCTCTTAACAACTTTATTATTTTTCCTTGAAGGAATTTCATGCAAGCAACATACAGAACATTGGCCAGCAAAGAGCTTTTGGAAGGATATTGACCCATGAGGATTCAGAAGAAAATCTCAAAGGATTTCTGATGCTAAGGACTTAATGAGGAATCAATTTCTTCTAAAGACTCTGACGCCGTAGGGTATTCAATAGCTCTTTGTTCTGTGGATCCTGTTTTTCATTTTTCTACCCTTTGTGCTAGCTCCTTAGGCTGGTAGAAAAGATAAAAACATCACTACACTGAAACCAAGACCTGAATTCTGGTCAGAGCTCTGCCTCTAATTAGCCTGTGTCTTCAGAGAAGTCACTTAACCTACTTAAGTCTTAATTATGTCTTTTTCAAAATAAGAGTTTACAGCTCTGAAGTCCTTTCCAGCAATATGAGCCTTGATTACAACCCAGAACCATGTAGTGATTATAATTCTGGATTATAACTACTGTAATATCATGCTGAGCTCCTGAAGAAATAATTTTAAAGAGGGCATTTGGGAAGGTGGCAGGATGTAACAAAGCATTGAGGCTTGAAGCCAGATAGATCTAAGATGATTAAGCTAAAAGAACTGATCTACATAAATACAATGCGTGTAACATCTGGCTGGTTACTCAACATTTCATTATAAGGATATGGTAAGAATTCCATGAAACAACATATATAAAACATGTGGCATAGTGACTAATACTATTTACTTAATTAAGGTCAATTTCATAAACTCTTTATAGTCACTGATTAAAGATGGGAAAGAGTGAAGAGAAAGGCAAGAGCTGAAGCTACTAAGGGCTTGACCAAGAGTAACTGAGTGTATAATGAATACATAAAAATAAAAAATGGGCAGGATAAAATGATCTGAAGGTAGAGAGGGTTCATTTTTAGGAATATCAGTTTAAGAAAAAAGCTAAACAACCTAGTGAATATGTCAAGTGGGCAGTTGAGAATGTAGAAAGTAAAGCTTATGAGAAATAGAAGGAGATATTTGAGAGTACAATTCATCAGTGACACTCCAGAATAAATTTTTTAAATTATTATTATACTTTAAGTTCTAGGGTACATGTGCATAACGTGCAGGTTTGTTACATATGTATACTTGTGCCATGTTGGTGTGCTGCACCCATCAACTCGTCAGCACCCATCAATTCATCATTTACATCAGGTATAACTCCCAATGCACTCCCTCCCCACTCCCCCCTCCCCATGATAGGCCCCGGTGTGTGATGTTCCCCTTCCTGAGTCCAAGTGATCTCATTGTTCAGTTCCCACCTATGAGTGAAAACATGCGGTGTTTGGTTTTCTGTTCTTGTGATAGTTTGCTAAGAATGATGGTTTCCAGCTGCATCCATGTCCCTACAAAGGACGCAAACTCATCCATTTTTTATGGCTGCATAGTATTCCATGGTGTATATGTGCCACATTTTCTTAATCCAGTCTGTCACAGATGGACATTTGGGTTGATTCCAAGTCTTTGCTATTGTGAATAGTGCCGCAATAAACATACATGTGCATGTGTCTTTATAGCAGCATGATTTATAATCCTTTGAGTATATACCCAGTAGTGGGACGGCTGGGTCATATGGAACAGACATTTCTCAAAAGAAGACATTCATACAGCCAACAGACACATGAAAAAATGCTCATCATCACTCGCCATCAGAGAAATGCAAATCAAAACCACAATGAGATACCATCTCACACCAGTTAGAATGGCAATCATTAAAAAGTCAGGAAACAACAGGTGCTGGAGAGGATGTGGAGAAATAGGAACACTTTTACACTGTTGGTAGGATTGTAAACTAGTTCAACCATTATGGAAAACAGTATGGCAATTCCTCAAGGATCTAGAACTAGATGTACCAGAATAAACGTTTTCAAATGCTGACTGACTGCAAGCCATTTTAACAAATACATGTGCCATTTCTAACTCATCTTTGTTAAAGCATACATGTGTGTATATGTATGAGTATAGGCATAGAATAATAACATTTTTTATAATAAGTTAGTACTCTTACGAGGTGGTTTGATATTTTCTATTGTATTCTATTCTACTTTTTCTGATTCATTAATTTTAAAAATCCCAGTAACAACTCTAAACTGATTCCATGACCTAATAGCAAGTTAAAACCTACAGTTTGAAAAACACACTTTTGGAGACCAGAGAGAGCCTCTATATAGGCTATTTGGAGAGTTTATTTAAACCATACAAGTTAAGAACTCAATAATTCCCTTCTTGTTTTCTTTGCAGAGTGCTTCTTCATTCTATGGTAAACTATGCCGTAGGTCAGGTAGTTTGATTTCTTAATGCTCCCTTGAATAGTAACTGACATGAATGAAAGTCTTAAACAGTTTTAAGCCATTTGTCTGTAGTTGTACTTTTGCTCTCTTCATCAACCCTAGTTAGTATTAACATTGGTTCATTTTATTCATAAAGAAACTGAGGTTCCCAAAGACCAAGTCACACAGCTGTGAGTCTAGATTTCCTGACTCTGGAGGCCACGTCCTTCATGCCATGAATAAAAACTGGATAACTATTCTGTTCAAAGCATCACACACATTGATAAACTACAAAGTCTTCTTACACAAATTAACTGTGACTACTGATAATATGGCCATCATTTTACAAGCTTCTCCCATAACACAGTGCAACCTGGACTTGTGTCTCTAATTGGTGTACTAACTTCCATTAGAGCCACATCAAATTACTAGCCACAAGTCTCTTGTCTGCAGCTCAGCTTCAATGCTCTGCTGTTTCTACATAACAAGATGGAATATGAACTTAAATGAGATTATTTCTCTTATCTCTCTAGTGAGTAATTTCCATTAAACCAAGACCTCAGCCTCAATAAAATAAAAGGCAATTTCCTGATTTTTGGTTCTATGACTTGCAAATGACTCGTGGGGGAAAAGTGCCTTTTCTCTCCTCTGCAGCAATTTTCTGCCCAACATAAACATAAAAATGAGGAACATGTGAACGCTTATTCACTTAGAGCTCTTTGATTTCTGCTCTCCCCCTTTCATATGCCTTGAATAAAATTAAGCTGTAACACCAAATAATCAATTTCTCAAATAATTTTCCTCTTGAAATTGTTCTCCTTTAAGATCCACTTTAAATGCTTCTTTTTAAAAAAAGATTTCTCTGATCCTAATTAATGGCTCCATTTTCTAATGCCCCATAACATGGTCAATGCATCTATATTTGACCTGTATCATTCTCCTTTAATTATAAACTTTTTTACAACCAGAGTTCTTCAGCAGACTAGAAGGTAATATCTTACACATAAGAGGCCTTTAAAGATAGCAAGATTAATGATCCATAGTTGGAAATCAAAGTAGTTTTGCAACATTCTTCTTTGGAGTTAATCAGTATCAACAGTTCATAAATTGGTACTGGTATTGTTTCTTCTCAGGGAAAGAAAATCATAGTTAAAACTACAGGCAGAGAGACCTCTATCGAAGAAACAGTAAGCAAAAACAGCAGTCAGCAGTCAACCCTGGGGAACTCTAATAATTGTGCAGCCAAGACAATGAATGAGATCCGAAACAAAAGAGAAAAACAATACAAAAATGAATATAAACATACAAAACTGTAAGTATCAGAGGGAGGGAAGCACCACCTTTTATAAACCTAGTATATGCCAGATATACAGTTCCTTATCCAATTCTCACAACAGCTCAAAAAAGGGGTGATCTTATCCCTACCTTACAGAAAAAGAAACAGACTCTGAGAAGTTACACAGTTTACAAAAGTTACATCTAATAAGTACCCGAATCAGGATTTAAATTTGGGTCTGAGGCAAACCTCCTATTCTTTTCCCATACCTGGCTGCCTCTCTAAAATGTTATTTTTTTTCCTATTCCTATTTATAACGTAAGCACAGATGCAGCTACACCATATTAGAACTTTACCTCTCAGTTCTGTTATTTCTGCCTTTCTCTTACTGTTTTCCCTGGTAACATATAGCCCAAATTGTAATAACAAGACTGGCTTTATTTGCATTTCCACAGGCTCTTGATAATGATCCACAAAACACTGGAGATACTCCACTCTAACAGTGAAATGTGAGCAACTGCTAACCTTCAAGCCTAGTTTCCTCAGTACAGGGCTCCTTAGTACTTAATATAAAAACAGCAGTTTTGAGGGTCCACACAGGGACAGGAAGCCTTGTTTATAGTTAACTAAAACTACATATGCCACTGGTTGCAAGGGGGAGGTCATCAGCGTTTTGCATCTATCTACAATCTTTTTCCTCAGTTGCACTGACTATAAGGGTTGGAAGCTCTATCACATATTGAACAAAGGTGACAAACAGAACTAGCTACACAAAAGGCAGTTGAGTGAATTATTCTATCTCTTACCCTTGGAAAATTAGCGTCTGATTAAAAGCTAAAACTGCCATTGGCCAGATACATCTTTATTAGAACTGTATCTCACCCAGAGTTCATGAAATGAGTTTTAAATTGAGCCTGTCATAGTTTCTGATTCAACCCTCCCGTATGCATTTTGTACAAATGAACATGTGTATTTTCCTATATTCTATTCTTCCTCACATGAAGGATAGCTTATTACAGATGCTTTTTGTTTTTGCTTTATTCACCTAACCAACATATCCTGGAAAAGTGTTCTGTATCAGCTCATAGAGACCTTCCTCATTCTTTTTACAAGTACACAGAACTCCGTTGTATGGAGGTACTGTAGTTTCTTCAACCTTTGTCTTCGTCTGTTCTTTTGCTATATCTGAATATCACAGACTAATTTAGTAAGAATAGAGGTTTACTTAGCTTATCGTTCTGGAGGCTGGAAAGTCCAAGAGTATGGCACCAGCATCTGCTCAGCATCTGGTGAGGTCCTTCTTGCTACATTGTAGCATGGCAGAGGGCATCATATAACCAGAAGGCAAGAATGTGGTGTCAGCTCAGGTCTCTCCTTCTTCTTATAAAGTCATCAGTCCCATTATAAAGTCCTCAGGCTGATGACCTTATCTAATTTCAATTACTTCCCAAAGGTCCCATGTCCAAATGCCATAAACATATGAATTTGAGGATTAAGTTGCCAACAGATGAAATTTGGGAGAACACATTCAAGCCATTAGCACCCTCCACCATGGATGAACATTTGGATTGTTGCTAATATTTTCATAGTGTTAGAAATGGGTCGGCTGGGCACGGTGGCTCATGCCTGTCATCCCAGCACTTTGGGAGGCCGAGGGGGGCGGATCACGAGGTCAGGAGATGGAGACCATCCTGGCTAACACGGTGAAACCTGGTCTCTACTCAAAATACAAAAACTTAGCCGGGCGTGCTGGTGGGCACCTGTGCTCCCAGCTGCTACTGAGGCTGAGGCAGGAGAATGGCATGAACCCGGGAGGCGGAGCTTGCAGTGAGCCAGGATCACGCGACTGCACTCTAGTCTGGGAGACAGACGAGACTTTTTCTTTCTTTTTTTTTAACTAATTTATATTTCTTAATGTAAACATTTTTCATATGTTTAAAAGCTGATTTTACATCTTACTTTTTGGATTGTCTAATTATGCCTCTTTCTCAATTTATGCTGGGGTTTTGGTCCTTGGTTCCTCAATTTTAAAATTTCTTTATATGTAAGAACTATTAGGCCTTACTCTATATGCTAAATGTTTTCTGCCAGTTTTTCAGTTATCATGATTTTTGATGTGCAAAACATTTAATGTTATGTAGTCAAAATTATTTTTTTTACTGCCTATAGATTTTGAAGCATAATTAGAAAACCTTTTCCTACACCGAAATGAAAAAGAAATTTACTCTTTTTTTATGGTATCATACGGTTTCATTTGTACATTTAAATCTGTGATGTATTTTCAGGGAATTTTGTGTATATATAAGCTCTGAATCAGATTTCACCTTTTTCTAAATGGCTCCTGGGTTGTCCCAGCTTGAATTATTAAAAAGTCTATCTTTTATTATATACCAAATTTCCATATGAATTTTAGTTCTATTACTGAGTCTATTTCACTTGTTGATTTATCAAATTATGCTCCACCAAGGGATTTACATCAAATAAATCAGTAAATGATATAAATCAGATCCCCCCGACCCCAACCCAAACCACTTGTTTACCAGTATGCCGTTAAACTTACTGTGTGTGTGCGCGCACGTAGTAATAATATAATCAAATTATGTGGATGTTGCATGAACTCTTGAGAAGATGTATTCTCTATTGACAGGGTGTATAGTTTAACATACAGTGTATCTATAAGATCCCCTGCAGTGGTTATGTTGTTTAGGTTTTCAATCTTATTTCTTGCCTACTTCATCTTTCCTATATTAAGAAAGCTGTATGAACGTCTCTGATTAATGTGATTTCTTTCTTTCTTCCCCACCCCCAGATGGAGTTTTGCTCTGTCACCCAGGCTGGAATGCAGTGGCACAATCTCAGCTCACTGCAACCTGCCCCTCCCGGGTTCAAGCAATTCTCCTTCCTCAGCCTCCCAAGTAGCTGGGACTACAGGCACCCGCCACCACACCCAGCTAATTTTTATATTTTTAGTAGAGACAGGGTTTTACCATGTTGGCCAGGTTGGTCTCGAACTCCTGACCTCGTGATCTGCCCGCCTCGGCTCCCAAAGTGCTGGGATTACAGGTGTGAGCCATCACGTCCAGCCAATGTGATTTCTTTTATGTCTCCTAGCATCTCCTGTAGTTTGGCTTTATAAAGATGATTACTATGTTATTTGATGTATAACTATCATAAAGATGTGTCTACATTGTAAAGTATGGTTTTCTCATTAAAAAGTGCCTGTCTTTATCATGTTTAAGATTTTGGGCTTGAATTTATCTGGTATCAGGATTGCTACCCCGACTTCCTTATTTTTCCATTTGCCTGATACACCTTTTTTCATCCATTTTTAGCTTTTTTGATCACTTTTAGGTCTAGGTCTATCTGTTGTATATGATGTGCATATATGTGTATGTGTGTATATAGTTAGATCATATTGTTTTATATATATATATATACACACACACATACACATACACACACATACACAATTAGATCATTCTTTATGAGCAAAATTGAAAGTCTTTTAGTACGTGGTTAAAACCCTGTTATATTTGGGCTTAACTGTGGCAAAATATTATGTATTTTGTTATTTTTTGATACTTTTCTCCATATATATATTTTGTGTTCCTTAATTTTTTTATATTTAGAAAAAGCTTCTATTTTGGTCTGGTGGCTACTATCATACTTACACTTTTTGAATACCACTAATCTCCTGGAGTTTTTGGTTTGATCGTTTGTTTCTGCCATTGACTATCTGCTTTATCAGTTTTTTCTGTTGTATTTTACTTACCTACAACTTATACAACAATCAGTAGGCTTATTTTGTTTTTTCCTTCTCTCACTTGCAATTTTCAGTTGCATTATTTCTATTTTGTCACAACATATAACATTTGTATTTTAGTCTTCCACCTTCATCCCCACATTTTTAAAATTTTACTTCCACGTTTATTCACATATTGACGGTTTCACCTGATGTTTAGGAGTTTCAGAAAAATTATATGACTGAAAATTTCCCAGTTCTGTTTACATTGGACAAATCCCATTCTCAAGAACTGACAAAATTAGTGAAATAATACATATCTTCAGTTTATTTTATTATATAAATCTTATTCTAAAATTGTATTGCGGTTTTTTTTACCTGAATCTAAATTAGTGGTGAAATATAAACTTTGTCTCTCCTTTCAACCCACCTCCCTCCAGAAAAAAAAAAAAAAAAAAAAAAGCTTAAATCTATGGTAATATCCTTTAGCATTGAGTCATCCATTTGAACATATTGTTTTTAAAAAGCAACAAAAATATACCACATGTCAAATTTTAAAAGTCTCTTCAAAGACCTTCCCATTGGAGTATTTAGATATAATCAGCATTTAATTCAATCTTTGCTAAAACCTATAACCTTAATAATGATACTGAGTGCTGGCATCATCCCCAGTCAATTGCAGTTCTACTTATTCACTTGATGTCTTAACATTTAGTTGAATTATCTAACGAAAACACCCTGAGCAAAAGAATGGAGTAATTATATAAACACTTGCAGCAGAACAATTATAAAGCAACAGCAGTTAACATTTAGCCTGGTTAGAGACCTAATCTGCATATGCACATCCTGAGGTTCAGGTGCTGGTGGCTTTTTCTGTTTTGTTATGTTCTTTGATTTTTGCGTGTTTATTAGTTTCCTGTAATTACATGCCACAGAATATTTCTTAGCTGTCAACTTTCATATACAAATACACACTAATTTCAATTTGTAGATATGCCCAGGAGCCTTGGAAACACAGGTGGAATGTAATTATAGGACACTTTGAGAGGTCAACAGGGAAGAAATATGTGGAGGAGTTTATCCGGAGTTAGACCTTTTGCATCTGTGTAGGCACAGCACCTTAAATTTCTAACCAGGCCTTCAACCCCTTAGCTCCTCAGGAAATTCTCCAGCATTTAACTGTAAAGGAAAATGTCAGATAATTTTGGGAGATCTTTTTGCAGTTCTGGAACCATTTCTTTATCCCCAGTGGAAAACTTTACAAAATAACAACTTCTCTGACCTTCTTCACCCAGTATCCTTTTACATCCTTCCGTTTTTCCTTACGGTTCTCACATGGAAACTGTAAATTCATGTTAAACCCACTTGCTTAGGTACTTGACAGGTTGACTCAGTTCTCAAGGAAGATGTAGTTTTGATTCATGTGTGCCTAAATCAGTTGCTGTAAAATATCACATTTCTCAAGAATATGCTACTTGAGTCAAAGTGAAGGCAAAGAACATTTAATGCAGTTTGATAAAACTAAAATTCTCTTTGGAAAAGAAAAATGAAAAAGCTTGACACTATAAGTGCTGTTCTGCAATGTAAAGGACATACTAAGAATGCCAGAGACAAAACATCTTAGGATGTGAGATTCTGTGCAAAGGCAACAGAAACATCAAGATGTGTGTGACTCAAGCAGCTTCACCTTTAATCCCATTCACTCCATGTGCCCCAGAGAAAGGAAGGAAAATGAAAATTTTAAAGGCAGAGATGCATTCCTTGACTTTAAGTCCCCCAAATTTCAAGGAGTATGTGTATGAACTTAGCTGTTTGATGAAGTGGTTAGTGCACAAAGGGAACATAAATTACTCATTCTCAATGATTCATTCTCATTGTTTTTTTTTTTTTTTTTTTTTTTTACAACACCATGCAAGTTCCAAAGTTCAAATTATGTGACCAATTTTTCCATGATGTGTTAAGAAATTTTTCAGTAATTAAAAATTTCCTGGGAGGAAGGGTATGACAGTAATCTTCTACTTTCTTTTTGATATTAACGGATATTTTCTTAAAATCACTCAAATCTCTTTATAAATAATCATTCTCACAGTATTTTAATGATTTATTATAGTTTACAATTTAAATAGTGTGAATAATCATTCACACTATTTTTAGCCACCTTCTCCAGTCTAGATGAACAGAGGTCAACAAGTGTATCTGGAGTGAAAATTTTATCTGGATCGATAGGATAAAACGATAAAGTAGAAAGGAATGAATTTAGGACCAAAAAAAAAAGGCAGGCATATGACACACAATGAGACAGTGAGGTTTTTGCCATAAACATGCAGGTTTAAAGGATGCTAAGTCCAAAATCTACTAGATATTAACTGGAAAAATCTGTCATGATATGGCTCTTATCTTCAACCTTACTGCTCTAAGTACCAGAAACTCAGAAATGAACAGATTCTTCGTGATAGGTACCTAATTAAGTTCACATGAAACTTGTATATAAATCAGAAGTCCAAATTATAAACTTTCCAAGTGGGGGTGTGGTAGCCATGGAGATTCAAGAGAAAACTCACCACCAGGAGTGTGGTTAGACCTTTGAGATCTGCCGCAGCATTTGTACTAAGGCTGCGCTTCTACCGGCAGCCCCAGCTAATAACTGAGCACAGCACCCAGCAGGAACACTATGACCTGGTCATTTCTGCCCAACGTGGACTCCTCAGTGGGCAATGCATTAAAGCTCCCCATTAGTTTGGCAAATATTTTCTCAAAGTTCCACCAGAATCTGAGACTCTTCCTATCCAATTTTCCTTTCTTTCCTTCTCCTTTCAGAAATGTGAGACCTGTATTGCAGACTGACAGCTCTCCCCCTGCCTTCTCCTGCTCTCTCCCCGCTAGGTCTTTTATGGACATGGCTCTCAAGAAATCTCTCACACTAATTCTTTCTTGACATCTGCTCCGCAGAGGACTCAGGTAATCATATCTTTCCTATAACTACAATGATATATCTGTATCACATTGTGCTTGTCTTGTTATTAAGTTATCAGAATAGCTCAATCAGAAATCTGTTGTTGGGTCTAGAAATAAGATGTGGTCAGTTCCTTTAACTCTACTCCAATAGTTCTGAAATGCTTGTAGTTCTCTCAAATTTACCATGCACTTTCCTCCCTTCTCTACTGCCTTTACCTGGTATATTCCTATTTATGTTTCAGGACCAGATTAAGTATCTCTTCTTTCAGGAAGCCTTCTCTGACCTGATCTCACCCATAAACTTGAATGGCCTCTATTTGGTTTTGAAAGTACTGTATATGTATCTTTTTTGTACCAATTATGTTACCCAAAAATTACATGGCTACCTTCCCCAGTAGACTATTATCTTGTGAGCAGAGAGTATGTCTCATAGGTCTTTGTGTCCCTACTACTAAGCTCAGTATCTTCCATTAATTAGTATTCAACAAATGCAGGGCAGTCCAGAGCTTCTGGTTGTAAAATGATAGCAGAATAAGAGAACTTGAAAACCTTCCTATTATAAACACCTAGAAATGCTAGATGTAACATAAAAACACTCTTTAAGATGCATAGCTGAGCTGACAAGAAAGATGGCAAATGCCCAAATGTCAGAAATGAAGGCAGCATTGAAAACCAAATACGTTTTGCTAATGCTATGGCATTCCTGGGAGAGTTAGGTGAGAGATTGAAGTAGCTAAAGGATAGAATTCCAAGGTCCATGCAGAAATGGAGGAGGCCATGGTCCAGCGTAAAGAGGTGGGGTTAGGTTAGGACCCAGGAAGGGGTACAATTTTAGTACAAGTTTTGACTAGAAAATAAATTCCCACCAACAGGGGAAACATCTCTCTGCTAGATTCTGGATAAAAACAAAATTATCTCTAAGAGTTTAAATCCCAGGCCTGTACTTCCATTGGGTTTGTAATTCAAGTTTGCATTGCCCTGGAATCTCCAAATCAACAAACTCATAGAAATCAGTCACACTCAAGGAGTCCCTACAATGGTTAATAATATAAGGAAAACCTGTTGTGAAAGGACCTGGTCTCAACCTGAGCTATGACTTCCCATCTGCAAATCCACACTGTGATCTAAAATTACAAACCACACAAAGAAACAATCTACTGTGAGAGTTATAATATTCTCAAAACTTTGGCTACTAGTATGACAATCTGAAAGAATAAAAAAAGACATATAAAATTATTAAATACAGTTAACGAAGAATCTAAATTCTAAGGAAAGAATAAAACCATAGAAGGAACAATAAAATTCAGAAGAACTTCAGTTATTATGTAATCTGAAATACATAAAATGTTAAAGAAAAAAAAGGAATGTTGAAAACCTGAGAATGAGACATTACATAACAAGACAATTAAATCACCAATATATCAAGAAAATTTATATAGCCATTGAAATTTAAAAACAGTGGATTAATAGCGAATTAAACATAATTTAAGGAAGAATGAACTAGAAGATCTGAGAAAATTTAAAATGAAACAAATCAATCATTTGAGATATAAAAAGAAAAATTAAAAAGCATGGAAGAGAAATGAATACTATATAGTTTGAATTTATGTCTAGGAGTTCCAGAAGGAGGGAATAGATGATGACAGGCCATTTCAAGGAAGTAACAGTTTACAATGACCTAGTATAGAAAAAAGACATGAATCCTAAGATTCAGAAATCACAGTGGAGCCCAAGAAGAATACATAACACTGAATCCACACCTCGACACAACATAGTGAAGTTGTAGAAAACAAATACAAAATCTTGCAAGTAACCAGGAAAAAAGTTAGAATACCTTAAAATTAAACGATTAGACTAAGAGCAGACTTTTGTTCAAGAATAGAAAGCAAAATAAAATATTTATGGAATGAATTAAAAAACAAGCATGTTTGACTTAGGCCAAAGATGAAAAGTAGATTTTACTTTGTGTGCCATCTCCTATCACCTACTTATGTCTCACTGGGAGGATTTTAAAGTTTATTCAGCCTCGGAAAAAACAACCCCATCTCTACTAAAAACACAAAAAATTAGCCAGGTGTGGTGGCAGGTGCCTGTAGTCCCAGCTACTCAGGAGGCTGAGGCAGGACAATGGCGGGAACCCAGGAGGCGGACCTTGCAGTGAGCCAAGACAGCGTCACTGCACTCCAGCCTGAGAGACAGAGACTGTCGCGCAAAAAAAAAAAAAAAAAAACCCTAATTGATTAGTGCTGTCTGCCACTGGCAGAAGAAGGACAAGGAAAGTTCGTGTGTGTGTGTGTGTGTGTGTGTGTGTGTATGTGTGTTGTATGTATGTGTCATCCATTCAAGATCTAGGCCATAGTGAGGACCATTGAAATATTACTGTCCACAGTAGAAAATACCCCTTTGTGACTGGAAAGCCAGAATAAAGGCCCTCTAGTTTATCTGATGAGGTCATTTAGAGAATCAAACTAATTCACGTACAACATATCTTTGAAAAAAGTTGTATTCCATAAGCAGAAGGCAATTCTGATAATACTGTTGAAAGGATCTTCATGAACAGCCTTTGAGCACTGGTACTTGGCACACAGACATGGCCCCCTCAAGTTGGCAGAAGGACATTTAAAGGATTCCTCTGTAGTACAGAAATTGAAGATGCAACTCAAGGGAACCAGGGCCACACAGGCCCTACTTAACCCTACCTTTCTTGACAATGGCCTGGTATTCATGTGCATAGGTAGTACAGCATAAGCATAAATTTTTTAAAAAAGCAAACTCCAAATTAAGGAAATGGATTTTGTGACTACAGTACTATAAAGTACCTAAAGTCCTTTGGAACCTTGGGCAGATTTTCCCATAGAAATAGTGTAACCAAATCTTAGCACTTTGGGATACTGAGGCAGGTGGATCACTTGAGGTCAGGAGTTAGAGACCAGCCTGGCCAACATGGTGAAACCCCATCTCTACTAAAAATACAGAAATTAGCCAGGTACATGCCTGTGGTCCCAGCTACTTGGGAGGCTGAGGCAGAAGCATCGCTCGAACCCAGGAGGCGGAGGTGGCAGTGAGCTGAGATCGCACCACTGCACTCCAACCTGGGCCAAAGAGTGAGACTCCATCTCAAAAAGAAAAAAAAGTTTCACGAAGAGTAATCACTCTAAAAGCAATATAAAAGACAAAAATCTGCATCATTCATAGTGAACCTGAAAATAGACATGTCACTGGGTACCACCTCACCAATGTGTCTTGTCCTCATGGGAATGTCCATATACAGTTTCAATGTAAAATGGAAGACATAGGACCACACGACCAAAGGCTGTTCCTCCAGCCATGGCTTTCCTACTATACCATGTGTCTTACAACTCTCCTACTCCTGGACACTGAACCCACCCAACTCCCAAACCCAGTGGCATCTATTGGATGAAGAGCTCCAATAATACCTGTGTAGGCTTGGGAGTATTTGCAAAGAAAGTTCCTTCTCCTTGAAAAGATATGGACATACTTCCAAGATAGTTTTTTTTTTTTTTTTTTTTTTTTTTAAAGGCCAGGTGGCAAAGCCAGAACATTTCTGTAAATTTTCCGGTCTCAAGAAATTAGTCTATTAAAGTCTATTAATTAAACTCTAACGCCAAATGTATCATTTTGAGATTAAGTGTTTAAGTGAGACATTGTGTTAAGCACTTTACAGGTATCATTTTATTTAAATCTCCTGTTTCTTATAAAATAGGTATTATTTCCTCCCATCTTATAGATGAGGAGACTTGGGCTCAGAAATGTTAAGTCATTGGTCCAAGGTTGAAGAGCTAGCAAGTGACGAGACAGGATTTTGCCAAGACAAAGATGAAGTCTGACTCCAGCTATACCACTGTGCAATAAGCCTTCCTCTCCAATCCTATTAAGTTGTCAGGAAGAGTGATTACTCACAGGAATGGCAAATAGGTTTTAACTCACGCCAACTCTAATCTATCAGTGGTTGTTTTGGTAGTGTCCAATGTTTCACTGGGACTCAGTGAAAAGAATGCTGTGATCATCTAGCAATGTCTGCCATTGGTGAGAAAATGGTAGAGTGACAATATTTGCTACATGTTTGCCATTCCTGGAATAGTGAATTCTCAGAAGAGTTTCTATCTTTAACTCTAGTTAGAATTATTAGAAAAATAACATTGACAATGCTGCCACTCCTGATTTATTTTTTAATGGAAAGACACCCATCTGTGATATAAAACTTAAAAATGGAATACAAGCTGCTAAATTGTTCCGAAGTCTGTATTAGTAAAATTTAATCTCAAATACCATCACTTTCAACATTTTATAATTTTTAAGTGATAATACAGCAGCAAAGACAAAATGAAGTGGTACACTTTAAAAAAAGAAAACCCACTCATAACTGACAACCAACTACCAGGAGTTCCATGGGTCAAGCACCCTGATCAATAAACCCCTAGCTTCCCATCAACCCAGCAAGACACACAGGAAAAATCACATCTGTCTAAATATATCTGCCATCACCAGAGAAGCAACCACCATGGCCCAAGCCAGCCTCATCTCTCACCTAGCTGACAAATAGCCCTCTACCTGGTATCATTGCTTCCACTTTTATCTTCCATATTTTTTGCACAAGTGCTAGAATTCTTTTAAAACATAAGTCAAATCCTATCATTCTTTCCACTCTGCTCAAAACAATCCAAGGACATTCCACATTATTCAGAGGAAACATCAAAGTCCACACAATGGGCTAGGAGGCTACGTCTAAGCTGTCCTACTTTCTTCCCATCTTCATCTCAGCCTTACCCCTATGCCTCTTTGCTCTAACACCACCAGCCCTTTTGCTAGTCTAAACATGCTCTGCATGTTCCCATCTCAGGGCTTTTGTACCTGTGGTCCCCTCTGCCTGGAATGTTCTTCCATCAGACAACCCCACAGCCTTCTGTCTCACCTCCTTCTTGTCTTTGTTCCAATGTCATTTTCTCAGTGAACCTTTCTACTTAAAGATCCACATCTTCTGCCAAATTTCCCTTCTCTTTTTCAAAAATATTTTTCTGCATATCACTCATTGCTATCCTATGCACTACCTATTCACAATTTATCTGACTCAGCCCTACTTTCCATGGCACTAGACTGTAAACTTTGAGGGCAAGGACATATCCCACTTTGTTCTCTGATCTATCTCCAGTGTCAAAATCTGTGACTGCTACACAATAGGCATTCCATGAATGAATGAATGAAGCATCCAACTTATTAATTCCCCTTCCTGTGAGTCATGGAAAAATAAATAAAATCAAATTTTCTAAACACTTTTAAAAATGTGGATCCAGAACTCAGATTTTTCTAAATATTCTTAAATGTAGCTTTAGGTGGAGACCTTGGCCTATTTCTAGTCAGATAGAAATAGCAATTTCTGGAAGTCTTAATCCCTAAGACATCACACTAAAGCTCTCAATCTTCAGTGATCACAATAACATAGGCTGTCCTTACTACCTACATGCTATGGTTTGAATGTCGGTGCCCCACTCTTAGATTCATATGTTGAAACTTAATTCCCAATGCAAGAGTATTAAGAGCTGGGCCTTTGGGATGTGATTAGGTCACGAGAGTTCTGTCCTCGTAAATAAAATTTAATGCCCTTATAAAAGAGGTTGAAAGGAACATCCTAACCCTTTCCACCCCTCCCACCAAGTGAAGATTCAGTAACAAAGTGGCATCTTAGAATGAGAGTGAGCCTTTATCAGACACTGAATCTGCTGCCACCTTACTCTTGGACTTTCTAGCCTCCAGAACTGTGAGTAGTAAGTTTACATCATTTATAAACTACCCATTCTACAGTATTTTGTTACAGCAACCCAAACAGACTAAGAAACTGGAACTATGCACGGGGTGCTGCTGTAGCAAATACTTAAAACGTGGAGGTGGCTTTGGAACTGGGTAATGAGTAGATGCTAGAAAAGTTTTGGAGTCCACTGCCATGAATGGAGGATTAAAGACAATTCTTGAGGACTCACAAGAAGAGGAGAGCTGTAAAGAAAACCTCAATCTTCTTAGGGATTACTTAAGTGGCTGCGATAAAAATATTGTAGAAATATGGATGGTAAAGGCCATTCTGATGAGGTCTCAGACAGAAATTGAGAACATGTTATTGGAAACTAGAAGAAAGGTAATCCTTGTAGGGTGGCAAAGAACTTGGTTGAATTGTATTCATGTACTAATGTTCTATAGAAAGCAGAACTTGTAAGTGATGAACTAGAATATTTGGTAGAAGAAATTTCTAAGCAAAGTATTGAGGGTATGTCATGGCTTCTCTTGATTGCTTATAGTAAAAGGTGAGAAGGGAGAAACAAATCAGTTTATAATCGGGAAATAAAACGTAAAGATTTGAAAAATTCTCAGCTTGGCCATGTTGCAAAGAATGTAAAAGTGCATTC
The DNA here is from genome assembly GCF_002776525.5 of Piliocolobus tephrosceles. Lineage (NCBI taxonomy): Eukaryota > Metazoa > Chordata > Mammalia > Primates > Cercopithecidae > Piliocolobus > Piliocolobus tephrosceles. The sequence continues at coordinate 40,044,097 of NC_045448.1, read as the reverse complement.
AGAAAAGATCATCAAGGGTGTGGTCATGCAACTGTCTGACAAGGATATTACTACAGATGGGTGGAAGCCTTGTACTCTTCATTAAGACATGGAAAAATGGCTCAGAAAGCATTTCAGAGATCTTTAGAGGCTGCTCTACTCATCACAGGCCCAGAATTCCAGGGCCATGGAAACAGAATAATTTCAAGGTTCCATTCCCCACATTCCAGTGCAGCACTCCTTGGCTACCCAAGTTGTGCCTCAAGTTGGCCCAGGTGCAGCTCAGGCCACCCCTTCTGAGGGTAGTAAACCTTGGCAACACCTATACAGTGCCATGTCCACCAGGGGCAAAATGCATGAGCTATGGGGACTTGGTTCTCTCCACCTAGATTTCAAAATGATGCCCTGGAGAGCCTCGGGGTTCAAGCAGAGAGCTGCTACAGAGGCAGAAGCCCCATAGAAAGCACCTACTGGTGCAATGCCTAGTGGGACCATGGAGGCAAAAACCAACCTCCCCCAACCCTGGTGGCTTTTTTCAGGTGAAGGGGTCCCACACTGACAGAGCTGCTGGTATGAAACTCCAGCCTGGGAGAGTCACAGGTAAGAGACTCCAACCTGTGATAGGTGCAACTTGGACTGTGCCCAGAAAAACCAGGAGGTAGAGCCTTGGGGGCCCAATTCCCACACCAGTGTATCTGAAAGGCAGAACTTCAAGTCAAAGAAGACCATTATAGAGCCATGAGATCTAATGTTTTGCCCTGTTGAGTTTTGGACTTGGTCAAGACTGAGTATCCCTTTCTTCTTTCCTATTTCTCCCTTTTGAAATAGGAATGTCTATTCTGTGCCTGTCCTACCATTATATTTTCCAAGCACATCACATGTTTGATTTCACAAGTTCACAGCTGGAGAGCTATTTGTCTCAAGATAAATTGTAACTTGAGTTTTATCCATGTCTGATTTAGATGAGATTTAGATGAGACGCCAAACTTTACATTTTTGAGCTGATGCTAGAACAAGTTAAGATTTGGGAGCTATTGTGATTAAATGAATGTATTTTGCATATGAGAAAGACAAATTTGGGAGACCCAGAAACAGAGTGCTATAGTCTGAGCACTTGTGCCATGCCCCTATACCCACCAAATTCTTATGTTGAAACTTAATCCCAAATGCAGTATTACCTGTAAAGGCCTTTGAGAGGTTATTAGGTTATGGTATCAATGTACTAACAAAGAAGATTGAAGGGAATATTCTACCCTTTCCATCATGTAACAACCCACTACAAGGCACCATCTTGGAAGCAGAGAACAAACCCTTACCAAACAATCTGCTGGCACTTTGTTCTTGGATTTCCTAGCCATCAGAACTATGAGCAATACATTTATATCATTTATAAATTACCCAGCCTAAGGTACTTTGTAATAGCAGCCTGAACTAAGATGCTACTCCACGTGTATTCTTCAAACCTGCAGCATTGGCATCACCCGAGAGCTTACTAGAAGTACAGAGTCTGGATATTCATGCCAGAGCTAATGAATCGTAATGTGCATTTTAATACCACCACCCCTCCAGGTGATTCTTGTGCACATGAAAGTTTCAGAAGCACTATTCTACATGATGGGTTTTCAGTGAGGGGCTCTGAGTTTTTCAGTAGAAACAAAACCAGTGTTAGGAATTGAGGAAATCCAGTTTTTGCTTGTTTCTAGAAAACAGAGCTCTAAAAAATAATTGAGTCCAGGTGTCAGCCTACCATTTGAGTTCTGCATCAGTGATGTAAAATCTCCTTTAAAAAAACCAAAATCCTCAATATTCCATGCCTCCTTTAGTTAGCTTCCCACATCCAGCATACATCACAGCTTAAGCAGGAAAGCATTAAACCAGGAATGTGAGACCTGAGCTCACCAGTTTTGTGCTTGTCTTTAGGTCATGTTTTCTTCTTTGAGGTTCAGCTGACTCATCTCTTAAGGTGGGTAGGAATACAGGCTTTTCCTCCCTCAGATGTTTTGCGTTTCAGATGGGATCAGATTTGTGAAAGTTCTCTGAAAAGAATACCAATGTTGCATAAAATGAGGTATCATTTAAGCTTTAGTATTTTACTTGCCATTTCCTAACACATGCTTGGTTCATGCTTAGTAAGACAGATCCAGGCCATATCACGATTCACATTTGAGGACCAACTGTTGTTTGTTCTTAGAGTAGAAGCCATAGCAGCAAAGGTAGGATATCTTCCAATTAAAAGGTTTTGGTTCTAATTATCTTGCACAGCACCCACACAGCAGTATGTTTTCCCTTACCACTAACGGAATTCTAAGAAATAACCATCCTTCCTTCCTGAATCCCAAAACCATTAGAACTGTGAGTTCTCCCCGGGGGCCCTTACCCTCTTTTTGTGCTTCAGCCACCAGGTCCCTGGTGATTCTTGCTTCACTTTGAGGAGCAAAACAGCCTTGTCCACACCAAGAAGGAAACTTTTTGCAACTACCAGGACAAACAGCTGTTGTCCTTGGATCAAGAGGCAAGCCACAGCTTGAGAGCTACATACTGTCTATCTTACATAGGGATGTGCTTTCCCTAACCTCCTGGTCTGAGCCCTGTCCAGCACCTGTTTCCCTGGTACATGAACTCCTGTCTGTGTGCAAATCTGTATTCTTATTGATGCCTTTTTACTTGCTTCAGATATCTGGATGTTGAACCCTTGTCTCCTACTCAGATTCTTTGCCTGCTTCTTTTGATTCATGCTAATTCATTCAGATCTCATTGTTGCTGTCGGTATTCACAGGATTCACACACCTTCAGCTCCAGAGCTCCCCAGGGATCCCCTGGTTGTGATATTTGCCAGTGTGTAGCAGCATCAACCACAGCTAAAGTGTCTTGGGCTGGCTTCTCCTGGTTCACTTGATCTTAAGATCTCTGAAGCCTTAGTACTGAACATCCACATGCTCTTCACTCTCATGAAGCAGCATGTTCTATTTTTGCTGTATCTAGGTGCCATTGTTGTTATCTACAGCTCCATGGTGGTGCTATGGGAAGCTTTCTCACAGCTCTCAGGTTAGATTACTTAAGAAATAAAAATTTTTATTTCAACTTTTTAGTTTCAAGGGGTATATGTGCAGGTTTGTTACCTGGGTATATTATGTGATGCTAAGATTTTGAGTATGGTTGTGCACACACAGTAGCCAGTAGTTTTTCAACCCTTCCCCCATCTGTAGTCCCCAGTGTCTATTGTTGCCATCCTTGTGTCCATGAATAACCATTGTTTACTCCCACTTAGAGGTGAAAATAATGGGGTATTTGGTTTTCTGTTCCTGTGTTTATTCACTTAGGATGTTGGTCTCTAGCTCCATTTTGTTCCAAAGGATAAGACTTTGTTGTTCTTTTATTTGGTTGTATAATATTCCATGGTATATGTGTACCACATTTTCTTTATCCAATCCAATGTTGATGAACACCTAGGTTGATTCCATATCTTTGCTATTGTGAATAGTACTGCAATGAACTTACCACTGTGTGTGTTTTTGGTAGAACGATTTATTTTCTTTTGGATACATAACCAGTAATGGGATTGCTGGGTCGAATGGTAACTGTTTTAGGCTCTTTGAGAAATCTCCAAACTGCTTTCCACAGTGGCTGAACATTTACGTTCTCATAATTTACATTCTCACCAACAGTGCATAAGTGTTTCCTTTTCTCCACTATCTCACCATCTTCAGTTTGACTTTTTAATAATAGCCATTCTGACTAGTGTGAGATGGTTTGACTGGCATTTCTGATTAGTGATGTTGAGCTTTTTTATATTTGAGTGAAAACATCCAGGCACAACAGAATGTGTGCTTCATGATGCCACATATAAAGTGCAGAAGCAAGCAAATCTAATCTATGGTTTTAAAGGGCAAGGGGAGTTGTTATTTTGGGGAGTAGGGTAATGGCTGGGAGGGGCAAGAAGACTTGTATGTCTTCTTTTGAGAAGTGTTTGTTCATGCTTTTTGCTCAATTTATAATGGGGTTATTTGGTTTTTACATGTCCAATTGCTTAAGATCCTGATAAATTCTGTATGTTAGACCTTTGTCAGATGAATAGTTTGCCAATATTTTCTCCCATTCTGTAGGTTGCATCTTTACTCTGTTCATAAGTTCTTTTGCTGTGCAGAAGTTCTTTAATTAGGTCCCACTTGCCAATTTTGTTGTTGCAACTGCTTTTGAGGACTTAGCCATAAATTCTTTCCCAAGGCCAATGTCCAGAATGGTGTTTCCTAAGTTTTCTTCTAGGATTTGTAGTTTGAGGTCTTACATTTAAATCTTTAATCCATCTTGAGTTAATTATTAATATATGGTGAAAGGTAAGGTACAGTTTCATTCTTCTGCATATAGCTAGCCAGCTATCCCAGCACTATTGAATAGGAAGTTCTTTCCCCATTGCTTATTTCTGTCAACTTTGTCAAAGATCAGATGGCTGTAGGAATGCAGTTTTATTTCTGAGTTCTCTATTTTCTTTCATTTGTCTATGTGTCTGTTTTTGTACCAGTACCTTGCTGCTTTGGTTACTGTAGCCTTGTATAGTTTGAAGTAGGGTAATGTGATGCCTCCAGCTTTGTTCTTTTTGCTTAGAGTTGCTTTGGCTATTAAGGCTTTTTTGTTCCATATGAATTTTAGAATAGGTTTTTCTTATTTGTGAAAAATGATGTTGGTAGCTTCATAGGAGTAGCACTCAATCTGTAGATTGCTTTGGGCAGTATGGTCATTTTAATGATACTGATTCTTCCAATCCATGAGCATGAAATGTTTTTCCATTTGCATCATCTATTATTTTTTTAGCAGTGTTTCGTAGTTCTCCTTGTAGAGATCTTTCACCTTGGTTAGAAGTAGTCCTAAGATTTTTGTTTGTTTCCTCTTGGTGGCTATTGCAAATGAGATTGTGTTGATTTGGCTCTCAGTTTGAATGTTAATTGGTATATAGAAAACTACTAATTTTTTACGTCGATTTTTGTACCCTCAAACTTGACTGAAGCCATTTATCAGTTGCAGGAGCCTTTTGGCAGAGTATTCAGAAAAAAATTACTGAAGTATAATAAACATACAGAAAAGTAAACACATCACAAATAGCTCAAAAACTATTGAGTGAACACACCTGTATAATTCCCATTTAGAAAGGAAGAAAGAACATGAGATCTCAGAACCCTATTCATGCCTTCTCCTAGTTATTAAAATTTCTAAGATAAATACTTGCCCCTCACAGCCATTACCCTCTTCCCCAAAATAATCATTCACCTGACTTTTAACACCATCGTTAGATTTGCTTGCTTTACATATGGAATAATGAAGCATGTACTCTTGTGCATGGATGCTTTTACTTAATGTGTTTGCAAGAGTCATCCATGTTGTGTGTAGCTGTAGTCTATTCTCTTATTAGCATGCAGTATTTCATTGTATGACTATGCTGCTATTTACCTACTTGTGATGAGCAGTTGTTTATTTGCAGCTTTTTTCTATTAGAAGTAGTATTACTAAAAATACCCTTATGTCTTTTGGTGAACATAAGGCATTCATTTCCGGTTGGGTATAAAACTAAGAGTAGAATAACTGGGTGAGAGGATGTGCGCACCTTAACCTTTAGCAGGTGTAGCAGCTTTCCAAAGGTGGTGTACTAAGTTACACTTCTATCAACAGTGTATGACAGTTCCAGTTACCCTGTATCTTTGCAAACATCTGGTATTATCTTTTTTCATTTTAGCCATTCTGGTTATTGTGATTTAATTTCCATGATAACTGATTATTTCAAGCACCTTTTAAAAAATGTATTAGTTGTTTAGACATTCATTTTTATCAGTATCTGATCAAGTCTTAGTTGCCCATTTTTCTATTCACATTTTTTTTCTTTTGACATGTGGGAGCTTTCTATATGTTGTGAATACTAGTACTTGCAGGTAGTGAAAATTTTTTCTATGGTTGGCCTTATTACTCAATTAATGGTGACTGTTGATAGGGAAATTTTTAACTTCATAATCAAGTCCATAAATCAAATTTTTTCTTTATGGCTAGGTTTGTGTTCTGCAAGAAGCACAGCAATTGACAGGCTGCTGCTGGTATAAAATTGCCCCTACTTTAGCATCTGTTGACATGAAAGTCACTCAAAATAGTCAATACTTTTACCATCTGTATGACTTTATCAGATTTTCATGAACATTTTGACTGTTCTCAAAATGCAGCCTAGAAATTGCCTTGACCTTCCGTTTATCCATATGCTGCTGATCTACTATTTATCTTTATGTCTTCCCTTAAATATATTATAAGACTTATTGACATGAGCTTAAGAAATTCTGTCCCAAAAGATCCCCAGTGAAACAAGGATCTCTTGGAGAAAAAAAAAAAAAAGGTCTTCATAATTACATAGCAATCAATTTGCTAGATGAAAACAAAATAAATATTCTGATTAATTGCATTGCCTTATAAAGGAAAAATGATTAGTCTTAGACTGTTAGGGTTATTAAACCCCAGGGACTAATTAGAGCAATCTGAAGCCTCACAAGAAAGAAGGCACTATTGTTATACTTCTTTTACAGATAGAAGTCGAAGCACAACTGTAAGAAACAATATATGAAAGTCCATAAAGCAGTGCCTGTCACATAATAAACAGCCAATAAATCTTAGCTATTGTTGTTATTACAAGTTCTTTATATTGCAGTTGTGCAAACTGAAATTCAGGGAAATAAAATACCTTGTCTCCACTCACATGGATTTCTGGTTGCAGAATTAAAACTAAACCCTCCATAGTCATATTCTCATACAAGGGATCCTTTCTACTAAACTACCATCTCTCAGAATTTCTCATCTATAACAATTCTGGAAGGTATTTACAGGAAACATCAATTCAAATTTTAAATAACCAATAGAACTCAAGACATATTATTTTCATTGTTATCACTTTATAAATGATAGTACTATGCTTCTAATGATTTGATCTTTTTATTGAAACATTCTTCCTATTTTTAATAAAATCTTTCGGTAAATATGAATGTATCTTCTCCACCTAAATAGGTATTATGAGTATTTCTGTTAGCTTTTGTTGGATAATAAAATATCTTAAAATTTACTTTAAATAATCACTTTTTTTTTAAGAATCTACAGTCACCAATTGAGGCTGTGTTTACATGAGTAGCTCTTCTGATATCAGCTGGGCTCACTCACGTATTTGTGAGCTTGGATATTTTAATTGAAAAATCAGATCAGCTATGCAACTCTGCTTCTGGTAGTTGAATGGTAACAGCTGGGTGATACAATACTTGGGCCATGCATCTCTCACCATCCCTTAGGCAGTCCAGATTTATTTACACGGTGATCATGAGGTTCCAAGAAAGGAAATAGAGACCTCTCAGAGCCTAGCTCAGACATAGTAAACCATTTTTGTTGTTGTTTGCTACATTCCATAGGTCAAAGCAAGTCACAAGTCTAGCCCAGATTCAAGTATTGAGGAAATAGACTGCTTTGACCTATGGAATGTAGCAAACAACAACAAAAATGGTTTACTGTGTCTGAGCCAGGCTCCAAGAGGTCTCCTTGATGGAGAATACTGCAAAAATCACACTACAAAAATGTTGGATATAGAGAGGAAAAAAAAATATGGCCATTTTTCAAATGTACCGCAATGAGTATGCATAAGAGCCAGGTAAACATGTTAACTTTATCCTTACTTGGATTGGAGTCTCTTAGAAAATGAAAGCTTTTCCTACACTCAAAAGTGAGGGTTTATATTTTTCTCCCATCAGATGAGCAAATATTTTAAAACTAAAATAGGCAGGGTTCAAAATGGAAAAAAATATGCACTCTCACATGCTGACATGCATATGCATCAGGAATTCATGACGAAGGTATTATAAACAAGTAATCATGGATTTCACAAAGATAGAGCTCTATGGCTATTTTATAAAGCACCATTTTTAACACTGAAAAACTGGGAAAATCAGTGCCCAAAAGTAACTGGTAAAATACATTATATTATAACCACATAATGAAATGCTACATCTTTATTGAAATAAAGATCTTTATTGAAATAAAGATGTAGTAGAAGAATATGAAATGATGTACGAAGGTAGTCATAACATATTAAGGTAAAAAGATTACCTACTATGTTATTTATTTGCATGTTTTGGTATAACCATTTTCTAAAGATATCACTATTAGTCATTTTGCTTTTTAATTAGAGGGAAAAAAATTCTCTGACTATAAATTTGTCATTCCTTTTACATGCTGCAAATGTAACAAAAAGCCCCATCCCAGGTGTATCTTCAGTTATATAGTATTATCACAGAACAATTTACGAATCACTACTGACTACATGACGTTGTTTAAATTTGAAACTCTGTGGTGACTCATGACTAGGCATGCCAGTCATTTGCTGTTTTAATCCTTCAATAATTAGTACAAACAGTAGAGTTTGTTTGTAACAGAATCCAGAAATTTTTGTTGATAGGTCCAGCTTTGCCATGTTTTAGTTGAATGGCTTGGAGAAAATTACCATCTGTTTTTCATTTCATTTTCCTATCTGTCAAGTGAGGATATGTCTGAATTCAAACTCCTTGAGAGAAAAACCTACCATGTATAATTCAACTTTGTGTCTTCAACTTCCTTACCTAGGGGTACATTTTACATACTTAGTAGCTTACCTGTCTACTTCATGGAAGTATATCAGAGAATACTGGTAAGCATACCATCACTCTGCAAGCAAGGTTTCCATAGGGAAGGAAGATGAATCAGACACTTCTTATATGCCAAGTCAGATTCTCTTATAGTCACTTATCCCCAGGGCTTTTACCATCAGTGGCTACCAACTTTGTGGGAAGTCTGACCAACTTCCTATGAGCACAACCCAATAGTATCTCACCATACACCCATATCACACCTCCACCTACCTCCTGCCCCAAGGTTTCCCTGTTGATGCACAAGAGTGAGAGCACTTAAGTGTTCTAGTGAAGTCCATGCTGTAACACCAAAGATCACTTGTCTCCTTCATGCTACAGAACAAAGAAAAGAGTCACTCTATTGGCGATGGTGATCCATCCTGACTGTCATGAGGAACTAGGGTTGCTGATACACAATGGACGAAGGGAGAAGAAAGTCTAGAAATAAAGGTTCCCTAGAACATCCATTGGTGTTTCTCTCCTCAGTAATAGTAGTAAACAGATAACTGAAGCAAGAACAACCTGACATAAACAAGATATTTAGAACCCTTGGGGACAAAGGTTTAAGTCATTGTACTGGGCAAGCATTCCAGGTCAACTGAAATGTTGGTCATACGTTGGGGAAATCTAGAAGAGATGATAGAGGAGGGAGATGATGAATATCAAGTAGAACCTAGGGACCAGCTGGAACAGTGGCAACTGTAGACTGTTTCATTAACCCTCTTGTCTTTTCAGAGTTTGCTGTGGTAATTGCCTTGAAGTGTTCTGATTGGATTTGTACCTCTTCTCCTGCAGAAGATGCCATGTTGTAGCATAGGAGCCAAATGCCAAGTATAATGCCTCACCTCACACTGAGTACTTTCTGCCTCTTGCCCAGGGTTCCCCGCTGATACTAAGGTAGAACACACTGCAGAGTCCATATATGCTCATCCAAGAATTTCAGAGGAATTAACACCCATGGGGTTAACTTTTGACCAATGGGAGACCAGGAGCCCAGTAGAAAAATTCTTCTCCCTTCCTCTCTTCATACAGACCTTCCTTGCAAACGGGTCATTTACACAACCTCTTAGAAGATGATCCTGTAAGACTGAGCCATTAGTTGCTCTTGATATCAAGTGGTGACTGGCTTAATAATGTACCTTTGTATTGGCTTTTTCTCCTTTCTTGACTCATTGCCCTTTTTGCTTCCCTCCTATTCCCTGAGATTGCACTCTAATAAAGTAGGATGTAAGCCTTGGTCTCAGGCTCTGATTTCTGCAGAAACAAGTATAAAACAGAAAATAATTGGCAGGCCTAGTTGTGGTATTCACACCAAGACAGAGTGATTTGTAGGGTAGGCATCAAGGCTTCCAGAGGTTGGAAGACACAGGAAGAAAGTCCTAAAGATTTTCCCATACTTGCTCCACTCAAGGTTTCTCTCCACTGTGGATTCTCTGATGCTGACATTATGTAGATTTAACAACAAAAACTCCTCCACACTCATTACCCTCATGGGTCTTCTCCCCACTGTGGATTCTCTGATGTATAACCTCTCTTCCCCAGAAGCAAAGAAGACTTTGTGAATTTCCCAAAACCTTGCCCAATAAACAATGCCCATGATTAAGGCAAGGAGTATCCCTATAGTGAACAATGGGCAGACTTTCCCATAATCCTTTTCTTCTTCATAAATCTTTGTTCTGATGGTGCTGACCTCATCACTCCAAGGATGAACATGAGATCAGGCCTGGCCCATCAGAGGCTTCCTTTATCCTATTGCTATGGTTTGAATATTTCCCTTCCAAATTCACGGTGAAACAATCCCCACTGTGGTGTTATTATGCAGTGGTGCCTTTAGTAGGTGATCAGACCACAAGGGTTCCCCCTCATATGAATTAGTGCCTTATAGAAGGGCTTAAGGGAATTAGCTTAGGCCCCTTTTTGTCCGTCTGCCATATGAGGATGCCACCACTGATAAAGCAGTCTTCACTGGTCACCAAACCTGCTGGTGCCTTGATCTTGCACTTCTCAGCCTCCAGAATAACTGTAAGAATACATTTGCATTGTTATAAATTACCCAGTCTGCGGTATTTTGTTAGAGAGGCACAAGTGGACTAAGAAACCTACATACCATGATTGCTTCAGGGATTGGTCTCCGATTGGAGCCAAGCCAATCTTGGAATCTTTATACCAGTGCTTTAAGGAAAAATGCTTTCTGCTGGGGCACTGATGCTGGAAAATGTCAGTCTTGAGCCTCTTAGTGTCCAATAATTAAATCAACAGAACAAAAGTAGAGCTTAGAGGTGAAAACAGATTTTCATCATTACCGTGCAACCTAGTTGGGACTAGCAAGAGATAAGCATTCAACTTCTAGGAAGAGTCAGTGTTTTTTTTGTTTTGTTTTGCTTTTTGTTTTTTTTTACAATCACAGTATGAGATGATGTGTTGGCACCTTCATTAGTTGAGATTTGAGGGTAGTAAAAAGGCCATTCGAGCTAGTGTAAGCACAATAGACTAATAGGTAGGGTTTACTTCAGATACAACTGGCTCTGGGGGTCCAAATAATATAATCATAACTGCCTACTTTCAGCTGAGCACTGCTCTTCTCTTCTTCTTCTTCTTCCTGTAGGCTTATTGGGCAGATTCCACGTGGAGAGCAGCCGTGGCCTTGAGGCTCTGTATGGTGGTGATACTGACTGTAGTCCCCAGCAGTTGCAGCAGGCAAGAAGCAGAGAGAGAAATGTGATGAGGCAGCTCTGGAGAGGGGGAGCCACAGGTGCACCCCTGCATTGGGAAGAAGCCATCAACAACTGCAGCAAAGAGACTAGATATACCACACACTCCTGGTTTTGCTGGGGAATTTAAGAAAAATGCAGTCAGAAATCAAAGGTGGAGTTCTAGGAATCCTCCTGGAAAGAAGCTAGGGAGAGAAATTCTTCTGATTGGCATTTTTTTCCTCTATAGCTCCACTTTTGTCCTGCTAAAAGCAGGAATCAGATCAAATGTTAAGCAGATGACATTTGACAGTCACAACGCAATACTTTTTCTCATTACCACATAACATTCCCCTACTACACCATTTAAATTTCTCACTCTCACCCAGAATAATCACAGATGAGTCATGAGAAGTGATAAATAAAAAATATCATTTTTTAAGTCAAACATAAGTATCAAACTACAAAGACCCAGCATGTATAAAATTTAATTTTGCAATTAAACCTCCCAACAATGTTTATCTCCTACCACCCATTATGTGCACAGATCTCGTTGTGATGCTCAGAAATTAAAGCATGTAAGATGTGTGGTTCAAGGAAATTACTTTTTAAAGAAAGAAAACCCACTGAAATTTATTGATTCCTGTTACTGAAAAAGTCAGAAGTAGGAGTAATTACCATGAAAAGGAAGTTAAAAATGCTGGGACCCCAAAAGAACTAAGATCTAGCCCAAGGCTTCTCTTAGATGGTACAGATGGGAGAAAATCCTAAAGATCTTGCCATACTTGCTACATTCAGGCTTTCTCTCCACTGTGGATTCTCTGATGCCGACATTATACAGATTTAACAGCAAGATCTCTTCTATACTCATTACCCTCATGGGTCTTCTCCCCGGTGTGGATTCTCTGATGTATAACCAACTTGGAACTACTGGGAAAGCCATTTCCACTCTTCTTGCAAAGTTAGGGTCTGTCCCTACTATGGATTCTCTGATGCCTGATCAGATTGACTATTATTATCAGCTCCTCCACACTCCTCACACTGATCGGATTTCTCTCCAGTAAGGACTGATGACAAATCAATGAAGAATTGCCATTAAATGATTTCCCACACTCCTTACATGGATAATGTGGATTCTCTGGCTTCTGACACACTAAGAGGAAAAGCTGATGCACCTTCTCTACTCCTCACATCTGAAGGGTTTCCTTGCATAGTGGCTTCTCTCTTTGTTTTCCTTTAATATGTTTTTTTCTGTGGGGATTCTCTGGTGCTTCTCCATGTCACATGTTTCTGGGAAGTCAGCTTCCTAAGAAATATTCTTTAACAGCCCACATGACGTCACCATGTCTGTTTCTTCAGAAATTCCCTGTGTTGATGTGGACTCACTGTCAGTATCGGTCTCAGCATCTTTACAGGAGTCCCTGGTCCCCTCTGCAGGGGGATCATCCTGTGTGTCCAGGACCCAAGGTATATCCCCTCCCACCAAGTTTGCAAACTGGGTATCCTGGTGCCCTGCTTTCAGGGTTGACGGCCATCACCTGGGCTCCTTCTCTCTGGGCTTCTGGGGAAAAGCAGGTGCTCCAGTGGCAGGCGGCCAGAAAATAACTCTTTATTGTTGTATTTTGTATGAAGTACAGCCAAACATTTCTGAGTCAGTTGTACAGAGGGGAAAAAAAAACAAATGGCTCCCCGTAATCTCCTTTCCTGCTAAAGAAGCAATATGGGGAAGGGATAATCACTGTTCCAGGGTCCTGAAATCCTTGTCTGGAATTTATACTTTCTGATCCTGTCTCTAACATCCAGAGCTAAGATAACAATCAGAGGGTGCCTTCTAGAATAGCTGGAACCTCCATCTGGACACATAGAGGGACCTCAGTGGTAGCTTCATTCTCCCTGTGATTAATCTGCAGGATTCTAGGGTGGCTTCTGTTTCTTTTGGAGAACACATAACTTTTAACAAAGGGATTTTGAAGTTGACAAGCTCCCAAACTCTGATAAAGCAGCGAATTTTGCCAAAAATAAGTTGTGTTCTGTCACTAATTCCATCTTCTTTCTAGATGATTTTAGTGTACACTTTTACCTAAAGAAGAAGGGCTCCTGAATTGTTACCCTTCTAGAAAAGGAAAACAAAAGCTCCAGCAAGATAAATCAAGCTAATACTAACAGTTAACTGAATGGAAATGGGATGCTTTCCTCTGATAAAAAAAGGGGGGGGGGCATCAAAAGTCAACATCAAAATGCTTGCAGTTTCCCAAACACACCTTCCTCTTCCAGCCTTTCACCACCCCATTTGCCATTGTCTCTGCTTGGAATGGTGCTATGCTGGCTGGGGTCATAAAATGATGAAAAAGAGAAAGTGGATCCCTGCCTGTCTGTAATCAGGAAAGCACAGGATGTACAAGAGTCTTGAGAAGTGCCCCCTCAACCAGACTCTGAGGATAAGAAAAGCTTCCTGCAAAAAACGCTATCTAAGCTGAAAACTAAAATCAATTTTGACAATGTAAAAGATAGTGTTCCAAGCAGAGGAACAGTGAGCGCTAAACCTAGAGAGACCGGAATGACTGCAAGAAGTTCAGGAGAGGTCATTTATTTGGGCAGTGGGAGGTGAGTTGACAGAGAATAAGAAGAGAGAAAATGAGAAACGGGAAAGGGAAATAGGGAATGAAATAAAGTGAGAGAGGGGGCAGCAGCCACATCATTAAAAGTCATGTTTAGGTGTCTGCAATTTATCTTAAGAAAATGAAGAGACATTAAAGAAATTTAATCTGGGGTGGGATTTGTACACCTATGTTTGATCATCTTTGTAATCCCAGTGTCTAGCATAGTGTCAGGCTCTTAATAGGTGTTCAATAAATCCTATGGTGAGTGGTGTGGCAAACCAACATAACAGTCTGTATAAAAGCCATCTTTTTAGTAAGAACTATTTATAAGCATATTTATAAATGTGTACATAAATATTTGTAAATGTACAGAACAGTAAATTATCAGACCACAATCACAAAACAAAAGGCATAACAATGATTAGAATGCCAGCATCACATCCCCAGTGCTGAAAACAATAAATTATTAGTAAGTATATTTTCACTGCATAAACCAGATACTTTTTCTAATGTTAACACTAAGGAAAGAGATGGCTTTCTGAAGGAAAGAGAAGAAAGCAAGAATGTTCTGGAACCTAGGGCAGGGAGAGATGGCAGCATAGCCATGAGGGTATGGCTTTACTCTACCTACATTCAAATCCCAGATCCTAACAAGACTCCCAGATGTAGATTCTTGGCCAAAGCTTTACTCTTTCTGTATCCAAGTCTACTTTGTAAATGAGAGTATCAACTCATAAGTTTATTGTGGGAATCTAGCTACATAGGACCTGCAAAGCACTCACACAGCGCCTAACATGTAGTGAATAGTTACTGGGAAATCACTCTTCTAAGTGCAAGAGGCAGGCTTTGGAGAACAACATTCTGGACACATTGGAGACACATGGAATTCCTGAGAGCAGGCAGCAGGATAAAACTTGAAGGAAGAGTTCCAGAATTCTGATCTATTGTTAAATTTTTATCAAGTTAGGTCTCCTTTCTTGAGAATTTAAAATTGGAACTAAGATTCTGGTTCAGTTTTTGTTTATTTATTCATTCCATAAATATTTGTTAAGCACTTACTATATGCTAGGCACTGTTACAGGAACCAAAGATTTGACAACTAAAGAGAGAGAAACGGAGAAAGAGAGAAAAGGAAAACCAGGAGAATTATACGTGAAAAACTATTACAAAGAAGGTCTATACCTACAAAAAGGAAGCAGAGTGATTAGGCTGGGGTTCTCCAGACATTTCATGAGATGAGTTTCTTTCTGCTTTCTTGAGCCTAGGGATGAAGTGCTGACAGTAAGATTCTGGAGCAGAAGAAAACACACTGGGAAGCAGAGAAGGGTAATAGCAACTGGCCAGAGATTCTGCAGATACAGTTGACAACAATCAGCAGGTCCTGATATTCTAATTAAAGTCACAGGGTCAGGGGAGTTTCTGGGACTTCCTGAAGCATCAAGAAAACTCTTAAGAATTAGGGAAGAACAGAGATAGCACAAGGAACTGTATTTTATATCATATAGTTTCTGTTTTAACTGTATGATATAAAACAACACCATTCTAGAAAAGGGAGGAATACACTACCTGTTCAAGAGGAGAGGATTAGGATGAGAATGAAAGAGCAACAGCAGCTACTTCAAAGGTAATGGGGAATTTGGAGCCATGTGTTGAGGATTTGGGACCGGTGAGAGGGTACACAAGTGTCAGACAAAAGACAAAGGATGACATTGCCAGAATCTCATTCAAAAAGGAAAGGAAATAAGAAGTCATTAAGAATCATGATTTGCATCTGTTAAGGATTTTCAAAAGAAAATGGCATATTTTTAATTAAAAAGCAAAAGGGGATAGATAAAAATTACAAATGTCTTTTTTTTAATCAGAGTAACCAGCACGGTCCACACGTTCCATGAATCCCCAATTCCCAAATGATAATGTCTCAGATTCTTATCCCATCTTACTGGTTAAGTTTAGTCCTTACCAGATTTCCATCCCCAAATATTCTGGACTCCCTGGGAAATGCTCTCATGCTCTCCAAAGCCATCTTGATTGTCACCTGCCACCTCAGTGAGCCCCCTAGCTCCAGGCCCCTCTCTGCGGGGACCACTGCTCACCCCAGCATGCGTGACCCCCTGCCACCTCCACAGGTTTCCCTCAGGCAGCTCCTCTCATTGAGACCGCTTCACCTGAAGCCTGGGTACACTCGTTTCTTCAAGTTCCCAGTTAGAACAGAACAGGTCGTCAAGAGTCTATTGACATTTTGGGGATAATCGGAGGATTAAAGAAAAGGAAATAGGGCAGTAAAATTGAAATTGCTTTTAGATATGGTACACTGAAAACCTATAAGCCAAGACCCAAGGGTCCATGACAGCACTCCTCCCAGCTAGTCCACGTGTTAAGAACCTGCTTCTGAACCGCACGTATACCCCAGTGAGTTCCTAAAAATATCCTGCTTTTCAATGAAACAAGTTCCTAATCCCAAGGCCTAGGAAAATAAGTTTATTCCTTCCACGACCTTAGACCTGCCTCCCCACTTCAGGGGGAAATCCCACCAGGTTGAGGTCTGCTCTATGACCTTCTGTAGAGTAAGCCCCAAAATACACAAGAGCTCAGGAAATGTATTTTCCAGTTCTGGCTTATTCACTCCTGAATTATGCGAGATTTGAGACATCAATAGTCCAGCCTGTGTTGAGCTGCATCAGACTCAGGCCACATGAGGTGAAGTGAAACCTGCACATGTTTCCAGCCATGACAGGTCTCAGCTTCCACTCATCAGTCACTGCTAAAACATACACATGGATTTATCCAGAGCAAGAGCAAGAATACATGGCTATAAGGAAGTCCAAATCTCTGCAAAGGAAACAAGTCTATCCTCAAAGAAACAATCCTCTCAGATGCAATTCTGTCTGCTCTAAAGAGAAACTTAAAGTATTATAACATCAAACAGTTTAGCTCTTTGGAATCAAGAAATCTCAACCCTTTTAAAGTCCAAACAAGGAAATCTGCTCTGTGTTCAACTAAAAGCCCAAGGGATGGAGGATAACAGCCCCAGAATAAAGGATGATGACGCTCTAAGGAGTTATTTTTCCAACTTCTACCTATTGCGTTAAAGAGTATCACATAAGACTCTAATATGTAACCAATTTAATATTTGTGATTTTTAAAAATATTGTGGCAGTGACTGTAAATATGCTACACATTTCTCTTTTAGAATTAAAAAATCCTGAAGATCTAACATGTGTGAAAGGGCTTTGACAAGCATTAAGTATTGCCTCCACTCCAAGGAGGTCAGCCTTGGGAAAGCTCAAGACAAAATAATATAATTTGGATGCAATGCAACTTGAAATAAGCCTAAGACCTTACATGCCAGATACAGAGTAGGAAGGTGCTCAACTTCTTTCATATCCCAGATTATATTCTTAGTACATTTTGAAAACTCATTGCCATATATCCCTGGCCAGAGGTCTTTGCAGTATTCATCTTTCTGAACCCTCTTAACTACTTTAAAGTTCTTTGGTGCTAGAAAGTCACCAGTAGATCAATTGCTATTCAAACTGTTTATATGGTTTCCCGTATCTAAAGTCTTTCTACATTTTATTTAGAAAAAGTGAATTTTCCATATGTCTTAAAATCAACCTTGGACTTCCAATTAAACATGACAGCTTGAACATACATTTATCTTCACTTCTTCCCAGCCCCACTAAAATTGCTGTGAACCTAATTTTTTCAAAAGGCTTTATCTACAATGGCAAGCCAAATTCCTTAGGCTCACAAGTTCCTTGGAGGTATCAGATACCTCTAGGGGCATGGGAATTTGGTGAAAATCCACATGCTGAATATGCAATCTCTAGTTCTTTTCCCCAAGTTAACTCACACAAGGCAAAGCTGCCAGACATGTGCTCCACAGCCAGTAGCTTGGAGAATTGTAAGAAAAATTACAACTCAAGAGAAAAACCTACATATATTGACATTTTGCATTCTCCCCTCTGCAATGAAATGTCCTGGTCACAATCACAAAAATCAGCAAGTCTCATGCTCACATGAGACTTTCCAAACAGTTTTTCAATGGCCCACTCTCAGAATGAATAGGCGAGGATCACCCAATGTTTGAGAAATGCTTTTAAAATGAAGATAGAGACCAAAACAGAATGGGGTGGGGGCAGGATACAAAAAGAAGGTAGAGCTAAATGAGGGACAAGAAGAATACTTGCGAAGATCTATTAATTATTATGCTCCAAGAGATAAGAAAATATTTTGGAAAACAATAGAATGCTTTTGAAAAATAAAAAGGAACAGCATGGAACAAGAAACAGGTTGTGACAATTAAAAATATATGTTAAAATTCATTATACAAGAGAAGACAGAAGTTGAGCAGATCTCCCAAGAAGAAGACAGGTAGCAGTGGTTGCCTTGGGGTGCAAGGCACTGAAATGCTGCCACACGAGCTGCTCCCACTGGAGCTGTGTCATAGCTGGCCCAGCCCCAGAATGGAGCTTCCTGGGCACCATACAAATTTAGCCCACCCTGAACAGTCTGAGGCAGACAAGGGCTTTGGAGCTTTTGTTCCTACCTCCTTCCTCGCACAGCACCAAAACATTCTAAATCAATGTGGCAATTTATTTTATTAGACAGATGGTTGAAATGCAGCATGCCAATATCTCAATATTCAATTCAGTGCGTATAGATACTTCCGAGAGGAAAGGGAAAGAGGCCCCTCAGAAATTCCCCATTTCCTGTGCCACGTGTGCTACAAAGCAAAGGGGCATTTCTCCCCCAACTCCACCCCCAACATTTCCTGCTTCCATAGTCAGCTCCAAAAGAAGATTAAAACATAGGAAAATACAAGTCACCCATCACTGTTGAATAATGATCACTTTAGTCATGAAGGAGTTTGCTCTGATAAGGAAATGCACTGCCTGGAAAATGTAATGTTTCATATTCATGCATCTGTGCTCTTGCAAATGCTTTTTTGGCTACATTGTATTTTGTATGATTAATTTTCCACTAGACTTACAAAGGAATAGAACTCCTTTAAAAAGTTTAACTTGTATTTTCTGAATAACTTCTGACACCAAATGCTGAAGTTATACCTTAGTTTTCAGTAGGAAGAAAAATGTTATTTTCATTAGCTGGGCATTTTCAGTTGGACATGGTCTTTTTCAATGTATCTATATACTTTTCAAATTTATTTAGCAAAGCACATATTGAATATACATTATAATATGCTGAGTCATCATTCCTATTATGTCTTCATAAACTTCTATGAGAAAGAATACAGTAAAACTTCAAGGATCCTCATTCTCCAGCCCATAGTGTACACAGCAGGATACTGGCGAGTCATCAGAGCACAATTTCAAAAGTGTAAGCAGGAAAGTTCTACAGAAGAATGTCATGACACTGAGCTGGGCTTGCTGTCTGTTCTCAGAATACAACACTATCCCTCTTTTCAGAATTTAATTTAGGTTCATGGAAAGTGATAGAAACTATACAGTCCTATGTTGAATGAAAAACCAGGAAGATATATACAATAGGTGCCAATTCATACATATAAGGTATTGCTGTGCAATACCATATTAGTTTTGCACAGTAAGTGTTGAACAAAAACAAAACTAAACTATAGCTTATTCTCACACATCCTTGACCCCCTCTTCCCCTACCCCCAAACGCAAGCAAAATTTGATTATGTTAAGATGGAGCTTTAAAAATCTCCCAGGGGATACCAATAATCAGCTAGGGAGCACTTCTCTCAGGGATCTTTTAAGTCACTTCTAGGATTTCAGTAAGTAGAAGATATGGTCTGTGCCCTCCAGAAACTTGAAATATAATTAGAAAGTTAAACCAGAACAGGGTAATAGAAGAAGGCCTAAGATAAGTATTGCAGAATTTTCAGAATGTGAAAAAGCAGGAGAGATTGAAGAAGCCATTCTGGAAAAAGACAGGAGAAGAGCGTGGGGGGCGGGGGCAAGGTATGTGGGGGCACAACGAGTGGACAAGCAGCAGGCCCAGCAAACATGCAGAAAAGACTGGCTACCAGCAGTGCCAGCCTAGTCCTGACCCAATAATTCTCCCCTTCTGGGGTGTTTCATTCAGATTTGCTTAAGGTGTCCTGAAGGTTGAAGAAGAGTATCAACTAATAGAGACATGTGAGGCCTATCTTCAATTCAGCCTCTTCTATAAAGCCTTCCCAGACCAAACCAAACTTACCTCTTTCCTCCTCTGAAGTCAGGTAAGGCAAAATTGAGTACTTAATCCAACTCCTTCATATTACAGAGCATGATCCTGAGAGATTAATTTGTTTACCCAATGTCACAGGGGTAGGAGAAGAGCCAAGTAGATCCCTGCTCTCCCACTGACAGCCCAATGTTCCCTGCATTATTTCACCTTTTCTTCTTACGGAAAGCACATATCAGTTCTTAACATCTCAGCTCATATTTTTAAAACCCATGTTTTTCATCATCATCCATAGTCTAGTAGTGTCAGACATAAGGAGTGCCCAACAGATACTTGTGAAATTGAAGCAAAAGCTAATGACTCCAATTTAACAAAAGATAAAAATTTACCAATTCAAAAAACTAAGTGAATTGCAACTTAAATCCTAGAGTCCAATACCAAGACACATCACACTTAAACTGAAGTTAAAGACAAAAAAAATCTTCAAAGCAGCAAGAGAAAAATAACACCTTAATTATAGGAAAAAGGAAATGTCAATGACAGCAGATTTTTCATCAGAAACCATGGAGGCTAAAGGAAAGTGACGAAAGAGAAGAATTTAACCCAGAATTCCATACCCAGAAAAAAAGATTTTTTAAGGATGACAGGGAAAAATCAAGATACTCTCAGATGAAAAAAAGTAAAGGATTTTTGTTGCTGTTGTTTACCAGCAGATATACTCTAAAATAATAGCAAAGGAAGTTCTCTCAACAAAAAGGAAATAAGGACCCTTGGACACTAGGAAATAACTACGGAAAGGGAGGGGCTTCAAGAGGGGTTACTAGAGACATCTCACCTCCTCCTCCACAAAGAACCAAAATGAGTAGATAATCACACTTTAAATGGATCATCTAAGACAGCACACTGGAATTTAACAGAGAAGTGACAGCAAACACCTAAAATAAGGAAGGAGAGAGAAGCCCAGAGAGGCTGCCCAGTGCAGGGAAAGGTCATGAAAGGTAAGTGAAAGATCCCTAAAAGGTCCACATTCCCACCACAGACTCCTGTGATCTCAGCCACAGGAAAGCCCTTGACCTTCCAGGCCCTGAGATTAATTTAGGGAGCTGGAAGGAGACAGCACAAAGTTTTTCTCCAGAAACCAAGCTGAGGCTGGATCCCACACCTGTCCCAAGACCTAAGGAGCTAAAGCAGAATATCATTTTGAGAGCCCAACTCCCACCCACCTGCATCCTGCCCTGGGGCCCAACAGCCCTTGCATCTCCACATCTCTGGGGCCCCTTGACATCCCCCACCTGCAGCCTTACTAGCTGCTGCCACCAAGGCTGAAGCATGAGCCACAGGCAGCAATCCATCACCCCTGGCAGTGGGGCTGCCACACTTTTGCACACACCCTGAGGACAGGTTCCTGCCTACAGCCACCACCACTGCTGGCTGCTGCCACTGGGCTGAAATGCAAGCTGTGGGCAACAACGTTGCCGGCCCTAGCAATGGTGCTGCTGTGCATTTACACATGCACTGAGGACAAGCTCACACACTCACAGCCCCACCTGTGGCCAAACCACAAGCTCCTCAACTGTCTGCCTACAGTTGCTGCCACTAACAGCAACCTCACTCTCCCCATCAGCAGGGCTGCAGTCACCTGCATGCACACCGGGGCAGGCTTCCCCATCCACCACTGCCACTGCCACTATCACCTGAGAACTCCACTGGGGCCTTGGGATCACCCAGCTCTGCCCACCACAGCCCTTGCCCATATGCACCACTGGGAGGCCCAAGGATAGACCCATCCAGCCTGGCTCCATGCACCCTACTGCTCAAGCATGTTGTTCAGGGGACTGGGGATTGCCCCACCCCATCCACTACTGTTGGCACCTGAGTAGTCTTAACAGGGGCCTAAGGATAGACCCACCCAGCCTGCAGCTATCACCATAGCTGGAACCCACCTGCATGCACCACCTGTGGGCCTGGGGACTGGCCACCCAGCACATCACAGCCCCCACCAACACCAGTACAGACAGCTGGGGAGGCAGAGGATTTTCCTGCCACTACTACTGCAGTCAGTCATACCATGCCTGCTGTCCAGGGGCCCAAGGGTCCACCAACCTGCCTGGCCCTTCACTGCTGCTGCTGCTGTCACCTGAGTAAGCCACCTGGAGGCCCAAGAGTCAGCCTACCTAGAACCACTTGGTGCTGGCACATGCAGTGCCCTGGGGCCCAAGGACAGGAATGCTCCACCTGCTACTGCCACCACTGCAGATGACTGACACACCTGGTGTCTTCATCCCCAGCAAATCTTCACCACAGCCTCTACTAATGACTGCACCCTAAAACACTAAGGAAATCAGACACCACTGACACTGTTTACAAGCAAAGAAATTATAAAGAGACTAGACCATTGCATGCACCAGAATCAAAGCCAAAGTGCCCTAACCAACCAACACCATTGACACATCTTCCGGAAAAGTCCTCCCAAGAAAGCAAATCCAAAAAATTAGAAGAAGCCACTGTTACTCCAGATGCACCAGGTATCAACGTGAGGACAAAAAAATCATAAAAAAGAAAATATGACACCTCCAAAGAAATACAGTTATCTAGCAACAGATTACAATGAAAAAGAAAATTACAAAAATCCTGTTAAAAGAATTCAAAATAATTAAGCTCAATGAGATTCAAGAGAACACAGGTAAACAATACAAGGAGATCAGAAAGACAGTTTAGGATATGAATGGGAAATTTACCAAAGAGATCATAAAAAAGAATCAAACAGAAATTCTGGAACTGAATAATTCAATGACCTAACAGACATTTATAGAACATTTCATCCAACAGCTGTAGAATACACATTCTTCTCATCAACACATGGAACATTCTCCAGGATAGACCATATGTTAGACCACAAAACAAGTCTCAACAAATTTTTAAAAATAGAAGTCACATCAAGTATCTTTTCAGACCACAATGTAATAAAACTAAAAGCAATAACAAGGGAAACTTTGGAAACTGCAAATATTTGAAAGTTAAACAACATGCTCCAGTATGACCACTGGATCAATGAAGAAATTGAGGAAGTCAAAAAATGTCTTCAAATACAATATACCAAAACCTATGGGATATAGAAGGAAGTACATAGCACTAAAAGCCTACATCAAAAAAGTAGAAAGATTTCAAATATACCATCTAACAATGCGCTTCAAAGAACTAAAAGAGCAAGAACAAACCAAACACAAAAGTAGAAGGAAATTTTAAAAATAGAGCAGAACTAAACAAAATAGAGATCAAAAACAAAATATTGAAAAAATCAATAAAATGAAAATTTGGTTTTTTGACAAGATAAACAAAATTGATAGCTAGACTAACCAAGGGAAAAAAAACTAGAGAAAACCCAAACATAATCAGAAATGAAAAAGGAAACATTACAATTGGTACTACAGACATAAAAAAGATCAGAGACAATTATAAACAACTATATGCCAACAAAGGAGGAAAAACTGAGAGGAAATGAATAAATTTTTGGACATATACAACCTACCAAGATTGAATCAGGAATAGAAAATACATAAAGAATCATTAATGAGTAATGAGATTGAATCAATAACAAAGTCTCCCAACACAGAAAAGCCCAGGACTAGATGCCTTCACTGCCAAATTCTACCAAACTTGCAAAGAACATCAATTGTTCTCAAACTATCTTAAATTCAGAAGGAGAGAATTCTTCCCAACTCATTCTACAAGGCCAGCATTATCCTGATACCAAAACCAGACAAAGACAACAACGACAAAGAAAACTACAGACTAATATCCCTGATAAGCACAGATGCAAAATTCCTCAACAAAATACTAGCAAACCAAATCCAACAGCACATCAAAAAGATAAAACACCATGATCAAGTAGGATTTATCCCAGGGATGCAAGGATGGTTCAACACGCACAAATCAATAAATGTGATACATCACATCAACAGAATGAAGGACAAAAACCATATGCTCTTCTCAATAGATTTTTAAAAAGTATTTGATAAAATTCAGCATTTCCTCATGATAAAACCTCTCAACAAAGTAGGCACAGAAGGAACTTACCTCAACATAAAAAAGGCTGTGTATGACAAACCCACAGTGAACATGATACTGAGTTGGGAAAAGCTGGCATTCTTTCCCCTAAGAACTAGGAAGAGATCCTAGGGGAAAGTTTAACTTTAACCACTCAAATTTTACTTAATATATTAGTCCATTCTCACACTGCTATAAAAAACTGCCTGAGATTGGGTAATTTATAAAGAAAAGAGGTTTAATTGACTCACAGTTCTACATTTCTGGGAAGGCCTCAGGAAACTTACAATCATGGCAGAAGGCAAAGGAGAAGCACACATCTTCTTCACAGGGAGGCAGGTCAGAGTGAGTGCAAGCAGCGAAAATGCCAGATGCTTATAAAACCATCAGATCTCATGAGAACTCACTATCACGAGAATAGCATGGAGAAAGGTGCCCCCAAGATCCCCTCTACCTGGTCCTGCCCTTGACATGTAGGGATTATGGGGATTATAATTCCAGGTCAGATTTGGGTGAGGACACATAGCCAAACCATATCACATAATATTAGAAGTCCTAGCCAGACCAATCAGGTAAGAGAAATAAAAGACATTCAAATTGGAACAGAGGAAGTCAAGTTGCTCTCTTTGAAAATAACGTATCTAGAAAAAACTAAAAACTCCATTAAAAAACCCTCAATTTGATAAATACACTTAGTGAAGTTGCAAGATACAAAATCAACATGCAAAAATCATAGCATTTCTATACATGATTAGTTACCTAGCCGATGAAGCAATCAAGAAAACAATC
Organism: Piliocolobus tephrosceles; assembly: GCF_002776525.5. Lineage (NCBI taxonomy): Eukaryota > Metazoa > Chordata > Mammalia > Primates > Cercopithecidae > Piliocolobus > Piliocolobus tephrosceles. The sequence goes on along the minus strand of NC_045448.1, from coordinate 40,019,173 downwards.
CCGTTTACAATAGCTATAGAAGTAAAATATAATACCTACGAATCAATTTAACCAAAAAGGTGAAAGATTTCTATAAGGAAAAGTACAAAACACTGATGAAAAAAATTGAAGAGGACACAAATAAATGGAAAGATATTCCATGCTCATGGGTCAGAATATTGTTAAAATAACCATACTACCAAAAGCAATCTACAGATCCAATTCAATCCCTATCAAAATGCTAACGTCATTTTTCACAGAAATAGAAAAAACAATCCAAAAATTTATATGGAAGTGGAAAAGAGCCAGAATAGCCAAAGCAATCCTGAGTAGAAAGAACAAAGCTGGAGGTATCACACTACCTGACTTCAAAATATATTACAAGACTCTAGTAATCAAAATTGCATGGTACTGGTATAAAAACAGACATAGGCCAGTGGATAGAAACAGAGGCCCCATACAAAAATCCACATAGTGACAGCCAACTGATTTTTTTTTAAAGATGCCAAGAACATATTGGGAAAAGGACACTCTTCAATAAATACTGCTGGGAAAACTGGATATCAACATGCAGAAGAATGAAACTGGATCCCTATCTCACCATATATAAAAATCAAATGAAGATAAAGATAAATGTAAAACCCAAAACTATAAATCTATTAAAAGAAAACACAGTGGGGCCAGGTGCAGTGGTTCATGCCTGTAATCCCAGCACTTTGGGAAGCCAAGGCAGGAAGATCACCTGAGGTCAGGAGTTCAAGACCAGCCTGGCCAACATGGTGAAACCATCTCTACTAAAAAATCAAAAAACTTAGCTGGGCATGGTGGCACGTATCTGTAATCCCACCTACTCAGGAGGCTGAGGTGAAAGAATAGCTTGAACCTGGGAGGTGGAGGTTGCAGTGAACCAAGATCATGCCACCGCCCTCCAGCCTGGGCGACAGAGTGAGACTCCATCTCAAAGAAGGAAAGAAAACGTGGTAACATTGGTCTAGGTGAAGATTTTATTATGGCTAAGACCTCAAAAGCACAGGGAACAGAAACAAAATAGACAAGTGGGACTCTTAAATTGAAAAGCAACTCAGCACTTTGGAGGTTTGAGGAGGGAGGGTCATTTGAACCCAGGAGTTGGAGGCTGCAGTGAACTACATTCATGCCACTGCACTCCAGCCTGGGTGACAGAACAAAACTGTCTCTAAAAAAAAAATAAACTGAAAAGCTTTTGCATACACTAGGAATCAACAGAACAGACACCTGTTGAATGGGAGAAAATATTTGCAAATTATTCATCTGACAAGGGACTTAATAACCAGAATAGACAAGAAAGTAAACTCAACAGCAAAACAATCTCCTTAAAAAAATGTGAGTAAATGTAATAAATAGACATTTATCAAAAGAAGACATCCAACAGGTATATGAAAAAATACTCAACATCACTAATCATCAGGGAGATGAAATCAAAACCACAATGAAATATCATCTTACCCCAGTTAGAATTACTATTAGAAACAAGGCAAAAAAGTAATAGTTGCCGGTGAAGATGTGGAGAAAAGGGACCTTAAACACTGTTAGTAGGAATGTAAATTAGTACAACCACTATTTAAAAAAAAAAAGTATGAAGATTTCTCCAAAAAAACAAAAATGGAACTATCTTATGACCCAGCAATACCACTACTGGGTATTTAGCCAAAGGAAAGGAAATCATTATTTTAAAGGGATACCTATGGCCCCCATGTTTATTGCAGCACTATTCACAATAGCAAAGCTATGAAATCAGCGTAAGTATTATCAGATGAATGGATAAAGAAAATGTGGTATATATACACAATGGAGTACTATTGGGCCATTAGAAAGAATGAAATCATGTCATTTGCAGCAACATGGAAGGAAGTGGAGATAATTACATTAAGTGAAATAAGCCAAGCACAGAAAGACAAATATTCCGTGTTCTCATGTAGGAGCTTTAAAAAGTTGATCTCACGGAGGTAGAGTACAATGATAGACAGCGGCTCCTGGGAAGGATTCATGTTGGGGATAGGGGAATGAAGACAGGTTGGTTAACAGGTACAAACATACAGGTAGAAGGAAAAAGTTATATTCAACAGCAGAGTAGAATGACTATAGTTAACAACGTATGTTGTATTTCAAAATAGCTAGAAGCAAGGACTTGAAATGTTCCCAACACATAGAAATGATAAATACTTGGGGTGATGGATATCCTAATACCCTGGCTTGACCATTACAACACTCTCCACATGTAACAAAATATCACATGAATTTCCTAAATATGTACAAATATTATCTATCAAAAAATTCTAAAAATGCAAAAAAGAAAATAAAGTGATTAAGACTATACTATGTTTGTAGTAAAGCTACCAGGCCAGGTGGAGAACTGTGAGTTCCAAGACAATCTCATTGTTTGCTGCCTGCTATGGTCTGAATGTTGGTGCCTCCCACAGATTAAAATTTTGAACAAACAAAAATACTTCTTGGAAAAAACAACTTCTTCTAAATATCTTGTTCTGGAAACGAACCTACTACTGCATTCTGGTGGTATCGTAGTTACTGCTAGGAGCGATGTGGTGGATGAGGGGCTAAGTTTAAAAAACAAAAAAAGTCATACACCTAGGAAGTCCCTGCTAAGTACTGGAAACCACTCAGTCAGTGTTGAGTTAGACAAAACACAACCAGAATCTAATCCCGACTCCACTACCAAGCAGAAGGGTGATGTGAAATGACCTGGGGACTTTGTCTTCCTATGTTAAAAGGCATGAGGACGGCAGTCCTCAGGCCCCTCACAGCATTCCAAACAGGATAAGCAGAAATGCCTGTCACAAGTGTCGAAGTCCTCAAGAGACTCATTAAAAAGAATCAACTTCTGTGGTAAGCACAGTTGCAGGTTGAAGGAAAGGGAAGGTAATTCACAGATTCCCCAGCATGCTGACAATTTGCAAATGGACAAGTGAAGTAGGAATTGAGGTGGAAAGGTGAGAAGGAAAGGTCTTAGTCCCAAATGGCACGTGGTTGGCTTGAGGCCGGAAGTAACCGCGCCCCACAAGACACAGGTACAGGGCCTTAAGAATGTCCTTCAGGGTGTGCATTGCCCAGTAATACAGAAGAATCCAATTACAATCATTTGGTGTTTTCTGTGATATCAAATTGTTTATCAAATCATTTAATATATTGTAGATTTGGCATAGTCTGCATTTCACAGGCAGCTCTTTCAATTTGAAGAACTGTAAATGTCTACGTGTCATTCCAATGCCAATGCTACCCTCTAGTGGATAAAACAAGTAACTGGTTTGATAGAGCTCAACTCTCCCACTCGGTCAATTCTCCTTTTGTAATTTGATAGCACTTCCTCATCAAACGCAACTTCACCAAAAAAAAAAAAATAAATCAAGAATCGTACTTTGTAATAAAAATTAATCCATCTTGGACTATCATGGACTAACATGTTAGAATAACATTTGCTAGTAGTTTGATGATTATGACTATACTAAAGCCTCACTTTGAATAATACCTATATTTACCAAGAATTCAAAAAAGATTTAAGATTGAATTCCTTTCAAATATTGATATTCCTTGTAAACATGGTATGTGATTTGATTTACAAAAGCAACTTTTCTCAACTCTTCAAGAATACACCATTGTGTAAGATGTGTACGTGAGTTTTCATAGACATTGAGGGATGAGGGGACGATTCTGCCTCCTCACAGGTGAGGATATTCAGGGAATTGTGTGAAGTGAAGAACACGCTTTGGAGGATCTCAGATACACATTTAGAACCCAGCCCTGCCTCTGGTTAAGGGTCTTGGTCCAGTCACTCAACTCTGTGGTTCCTTGATTGCCTCTCTTATGTCCGACTTATGACTTCTAAACCCCAATCTTTGATTCCAATCCTGTTCTTTCCCCTACAAGGTCTCTGCATAGATGAAGTCTAGAAAATCCTGTTTCTAAGTGAAAAAATCTCAGAATCTACGTTCAACCATGCCAGCAGTTCAAATTTCAGTCTTAATTAGGGGTAAAGTGGAAACAAATCTGGGACTGATCAGGCCATAGTGCCACACCCTCAAGGAGTCATTCATGTTTATAATCTTCACTTGAAACCACATTGATTACCTTTTATATTGAAGGGAGAAACCTTCTCCAAGATAACATGAGCTGCCTATCCCCCAGCTAGGAGGGGTGTCTTCTAAAGGGAGACAGGAAGTTTCATGGCATTTTGGTGCAAGAGGCAGTCACTCTCAAGTATGTGGGTACAACCAAGATCACACTTTCCAAAGTTGTCTGGCAAATTATCTTGTTCTCTACTAAAAGAAAAACAAATCCCTACAGATACATGCAGCTGCAAGCAATTACTCATCTTCATTAAACACTCACTTGAAAGACTAATTCAAACGACCCTGCTGCCTGCCTACACCTGTGTGAGAAAAGTAAACAAGCTATAAGGGGAAAGGGTGACATCTACCAAAAAAAAAAAAAAAAACACGTCTATAAATATACGTACATGGCCATTTCCAGAACACCAATATTAACTATCAAATCATCAAATAACTATTCTCATTACCAAGTGACTTGGGTTACTCCCAGGATAAGCAATTCATTGCTTCTTTTCCTAAATATTGTCAACCACTTATAGAAATACACATCCCAAATAAAAATGGCATAAAATTATTATTCAAAAGAGACTTTAGGAGCCAATGGTAGCCTCTTGCTTTCATTCAGGGGCAGAAAATCACTTGCTTAAAAGTTTCGTGAAGCAACCGAAAATCTGTGCAAAGAATGAGCTTGAGATACAAAGTATTACTACCACCAAGCACTACTTTGTAGGTCCAGGCAGTGTGCTGGAACATTTCTTGGATTATTTGATTTTACCCACAAATATATGTTTTCAGTATCGTTTGAGGTTTAGAGAAGGGCAGTAACCTGTCCATAATCGTGCAACTCCTAAGCAACCAAACAAGAGTTAGAATCATCTTACTCCCAAGCCCACAGTCATCACAAATCTCCTAGTCAGTCTCAGGGACTGACCTTAATACTTGGAGTCTCAAACCTGGCTGTATGTTGGAATCACCTGAACAGTTTTTGTTTTGTTTAAGGCTAACGTCTGGATTCAACCCTCAAGGAATTTAATTGATTTCTGGTGTGCCCTGGATGTTGCAATGGTTTTTGAACATTCAGGGTAATTCTCATATTAAATCTGGTAATCACTGATGCAATATAACAAAGTCTTGTATATCCCTTTTCTCTTCACGTGGTTGCCAGAAATGGAAGCAGTGTATCACAGGGCTTTTAAAACATTGGTTTGGGAGTCATTCAGATCTGGACCTGAACCTCAGCTCCCTCATTTGCTAGTTTCATAACTCTGGCAAAATTAAACTCTCTAAACCTGAGTTTTCTCACCTACACAATGGAAACTCAGGGTGTTCACGACTAAATTTAAAATTATACAAGTAAATTGCGATATAATTTATGAAGAGCTTATAAAAAATTATAAAGAGCTTAGTAGGGTGCCTGATTGGCAGTAAGTATCCTGAAAATGTCACCCTTATTTTTCCTATCATGTTTGATAGGAATATTTTATGGGCTTATAGTTTAATTAAATTTAGATAAGAAATTATGCATAAAATGGCATTATTAATAACTATCATATGTATTACCCATTACAGTTGGTGAGATATATTCACACATCCTCACTTAACACTCATCTCATCTCTGTGACATATTATTTCCCACATTATAAGTGAAAATGAAGTTCTGGGAAACCAGGTCTTTCCCAATGTCACACAGCTCCTAAGTGGTAGAACCAGAATTTGAATTGACTACCAAGATGCTTCAGGTTCAAATCAAGTAACACGTCCTGGAAACTATGAGACTTTTTTTTTTTTTAACTTGTAAGTTCAGGGGTACATATGCAGGTTTCATTGGTAAACAGTGTCATGTAAGTTTGTGAGGCTCTTTTAACATGACAAAAGACACAGAGTTTTTGGTTTTGTTTTATGTAGACTCCTCATTGTAAACAATTTAAGGAGTCCTCTTTTGAACTACCTTTGGAGCTAGTTCTCAATGTAAGAAAATCACTCTCTTCTTGCTGTTGTTCCCTGTTTTATACACTAAAAAGTATTAACCAGTTTGATCTGTCCTTTAACCTACTATTCTTCCTTCTCAATGATTTCTGGCTGTGGATTTGATTTCAGGAAATAGTTTTCATCAGTGAGCATGTTCAAAAGCATATACCTCAGATTCTACAGGTAGTTTCAGGAAAGGAATTTCAAAGATATTAAACAATAATAGCATCCTAAGAAATTTATTGTTTGGAAGAGATTGAACCTCTCCGGATGCACAAGATCTGGTAGGTTTTTTAATTCATTTCCTTATCTTATTATAACAACTTGTAAATGTCTAGAGCTATTTCTAAGAAGGCATAACTGACACCTCAAGAACTTCCAATGAGTTGAATCATTACAGAAAATAATCTGGTTTATTTTTTTTACTTTGAATTTTAGTCAACCCAAAAGTCCCAAAATATTTTTCCTCATTTGGGAGTATTTTTTTCACCTGCTGCATACAAATAAAATCACCTGACTTCATTTGCTGTGATTTTCTAAAAATAGCCTTTGTAAGAATATCTTAGAGGTTTACTGATTATCACAGTAATTTTTCTGTACATTGTAATCGTTCCTAAAATCATATAAACTATAATTATATCCTATAATCTTTGTGAAATTGAGGCTGTTCTAAAAAATGCCTGAATACTAATCTGAGGAAATTGGCCCTAAGTAACTACATATGGAACACATGGAAAGGAGAATTGAAAACCAATATATGCAGCCAATGGAAATCAGGTCCAAAGACTGCTAAAGCTAGAAGGAACGCTATCTCATCCGTACCAACTCACCCTCCATGAATTATACAAACTGAGATGGGAGAGGTTAAAGAACTTGTTTCAACAGGCAGAGTGGGGACTAAAATTCATAAACCTTTGGCTCTCAGGGCAGGGCCCCTGCAACAGTTGATTTGTCCCAAACATTAATAGGATTGCTCCTTCAGAAATATCAGTTTTTTTCTATGTGATCCTAATGAGGTATTCCAAGAGTGAGGGGGAAAAAAAACGCTAATGTGGGGTCCAAAAACGTTTAGATTTTTGAAAATGAAGAAGTCTATAGATTCCTAGGGTTAGAAAATCAGTAAATTCCTCAGGCTTACAAGGAAACCCAGAGATCATCCAATTCTCACTTTATGAAGAAAGAATCAACCTACAAAAGAGATAACATCGCTAAAAAGTAACAGGTTTAATAGCACAGTATTATTATACTGAATTTTGCTGTGTGTAGCACTTTGCTTATCACTAGCATATACATTCTTAGTATGTTTAGCACAGCAGCCCTAACAGGTGGGTTCTATTAGTATTCCTGTTTCACAGGTAAGGAAACCGAGCAAAACAGCTTAAGCAAATTTTCAAGGTTACATGGCTATTGTGGTAGGCAGCCTTCTAAAGTAGCCCCCAACAATCCCTGCCTCCTGGTATTCACATTTACTAATGTATTAGTCCATTCTCATACTGCTACAAAGAACTGCCCACGACTGGGTAATTTATAAAGAAAAGAGGTTTCATTGACTCACAGTTCTTCAGGGCTCAGGAGGCGTCAGGAAACTTACAACCATGGCAAAACAGGCACATGCTACATGGCAGCAGGCAACAAAGAGCATGGTGCACGAAGGAGGAAGAGCCCCTTATAAAACCATAAGATCTCGTGAGAACTCACTCACTATCACAACAGCACAGGGGAAACCACGCCCATGATTCAACTACCTCCACCTGGTCTCTCCCTTGACAGGTGGAGATTATAGGGATTACAACTCAAGATGAGATTTCAGGTGGGGACACAGCCAAACCATATCATTCTAACTAGTGACTGACTTCTAACAAATAGAATACAACAAAAGTAGTGGGATGTCACTTCCGAGATCAGGTTACACAAGACTGACTTCCAGCTTGTTCATACTCTAGTTCTTCTAGCTTGATCACCGCAGCAAAGACAGCTGCCATAATGGGAGCTGCTTTATGGAAAGGTGCATGTGGCATGGAATTGAAGGTGGCATCTGGCCAAGAGCCAGCAAGAAAATGAAGCCCTCAAATCAACAGCTCACACATACACACACAAAAGCTGAATCTTGTCAACAACCACAAATGAGCTTAGAAACAAATCTACCTTCAGTTGAATCTTGAGATGAAGACAGCCCAGGCTAACATGTTGATTCCTGCCTGTGAGAGAGCCTAAGACAGGATCCAGATAAGCTGTACCAGGATTCTTAACCCACAAAAAAATACCGTGGGATAAATATTGTTTTAAGCCACTAAGATTTGGGGTAACTTGTTATGCAGCAATTGATGAGTAATATATCTAGTTAATCAAAATCCTGGGATTTAAACTCAAGGTATCTAACTTCAAAGTCTATTCTCTTACTTTGACAACAATGTCACAATGATAGTCCATGGCAGGTCATAGTTAGCCATGATACTGTTGGTTAAACCCATGTCTTAATTCATTAATTCATCTTAAACATAGTACTGAACCTCTGCTAGGTGTCAGGAACTCTTTTAAATCCTATGATATAAAGATGAAAAAGACAGTTTTGACCACATACTATTCACCTTCTATTTGGAAAGAAAAGTGTACAAACAGGTAAACATGATTTTAAATTACCACTCAAATTCAAACTGGGGATATTAATTTTAATGACTCTATATGCAGTTCTGGTCTCTTCAGATTTTAATGTAGATATCCACTGAGCTTCTAATTCCTAATATTTTTAGTAGCACAGGAATTAACTCATTTTATTTACATAAAAATGTTGTTTAATATTAAAACCATTATTTGCTTTATCTCTTCTCTCAGTTTACACTAATACTTTAAATAATTCTTCCTAAAGTAGGTATACAAAGTAGGTATATAGAAGATGGAGTATTAGAAGAGAACCCTAGAAGAAAAGAAAGAAAAGAATGCCAGATATTTAAAAGTGAAGCATAAATTAGGAAAAAAGGAAAATTATAGGGAAAAAAAGGTGAAGGGAGACATTCAAATTGACAGAAAAGAACTGATAGAATTATTGATCTCTTGCTGCAGTTAATCCATATGTTTTTCCCCCTGCTTTTCTCTTTGATGTAATTGCAGAGAATTTGCACTAAAATATTAATCCATGGCTTATTGGAAAATGTATCTGAATTCATCAGCAGAAGATGACAGAGAAGATAATGATGACACTGAATATTGACTTTGGGTTCATAATGGTTTTCTAGAAAATTTGTTTCAGTTTGGTTGATGAGACTGACAAGCTATGAAGCAAAAGCAGTGACAGATTTAAAATATATGTATTTTTCCTTAAGCTATTTGATAAAGAGCTGGAGCTAGAAATCTAGAATTTTCATGAAATTATATTTTAATATCCATAAGTATTTCAGCTTCAAAGCTTTTTGTTTATTCATCTTATTGAAAATATTAGCTTTGGCTTACTTTTTGATTTTACGGTTATTTTCCTTCATTGTACTAATGCTGCATATTCCACCCTACAAACAACTCTTCCATGGGAATTAGCAAAGCAACCATGTTCTAAATTTATTTTTTCTAAATCAAAAGAACTTCACACTAAATTAGCCATACCCTGGTCATTTCTGACAGACCATGTGTGTAGCAGGTAAATGTGTTCTCAGTGGGACTATCCACCAAGAACAGGAGACTCCACTTGAATGTCTTAGTGCCTAATCTCCCATTCTGTACACTGGGACCAGCAAGCCCACAACGGAGTGAAATTCTCAGCCTGTGAGGCCACAGTCCTGAGCAGAAGGCGGCAAGACAATCAGGCCAAATCAGACTATTTATAAAGCACAAGCCAACTAATAGAACAAAATATATATAAAGAAGAATAATACAACAGGAATTTAAAACAAGTAGAATAATATACACAACTGTCAGAACATAAAACAAGCAAAATGCTGGACACATAAAGCAGGAACCAGATAAATGATAAAATAAAAACAGTCCGAAAAATTCGATATGAAATATTGCATTGAAATAAAAACTCAATATAAGAAATTAACAGCACAGTGGACAAAGTTAAATGATAAATCGGTGAGCAGAATGATTAGGTTGAGGAACTCTCCCAGAAAAGAAAGGACAAAGATACTCAAAGAGAAAAAAATAAGAATAAGTGATATAAAGAACAGAAGTGTCCACAAAAGAGAAAATAAGAGAAAGGAGAAATTATGTGAAGAAACAGCTAATGAGGGTTTCTCAGAACTAAAGAAAGACCCAGGACTGCAGACTGAAAAAGTTTAGACAGCAAGGAGGCTTGAGAGAACAAAGTCATTTCTGAGACTCATTATGATTAAAAAAAAGTTTTAAAGACAAAGCCTTCTGAAGGGCACAAGGGAAGAAAATCCCCTTCAAGAAAATTCTGAAATTTATGTGAGATTTCTCAGCTGCACAGGATAAATGAATACAATGTGCTACTATCTTCAAACTGCTGAACACAAAGTTCATTAACCCCAGAGTATTAGATCTTATAATGCTAGCATTTAACAGTGAAGATACAATAAAGACATTTTCAAATATGTAAGATGTCTGAAAATATACCGACATGGAAGCTATTTGAAAGATGTTTTATAGGAAGAAGGGAAATGAATACAGAAGGAAGCAAAGACATATGGTAAGTAAGCAAAAATAAAGGAATCCATTAATTTTGTGATTTAAATAAAAGAGGAGGATGAAGAGGCAGAGGCTGGTTTTATAAAGTGCTGAAACATTTCATGGCTGGCTTGTACCATTTTGTGGACTAAATAAAAGAGATAATTATTGTGGACTAAATAAAAGAGCATTTTCTTAATGACAGTCTTCTGACTTGGAAGGTTCATACAATTCCCCTACCTAAAAATTTTCTGACTTCTTCAAGGAAGCATCAGATTCTTTCCATCTGCCTATACATGGAGCAGAGTCAAAAAGTTTTAATTCACACTATAACTCACATTTGCAAAGTGGATGAAACATTGTCCATATAGTCTATGATTAACATGATATTTCTTGCAAGTTCCTAACTTCTGTTCAATTCGCTTTAGATATAATCTGAGTCAGTAATTTTAATGGCTCCTTAAAACAGTGTTCAGTCTCTCTAAGAAAGGATGCTCAGGATCCCAGGTTGCGTCTGCCTCTCTCCTTAACTTGGCATTCTAGTGTATGAGAGTTCTCAGTGAGAACAAGGGGTCCACTGACCTTGTACTGGGATGCTGTGTGCATTGGCTGACCTAGGACAATGGCCTGAGTCTTCTTGGGGCGCTTGAGTTCTGCTGGCCTTACACACCAAAGTGAATGTAACTCAGACTCATCCTCCTGGTCCAAACAGTGTTTCTCTGCTGACTCACCATCGTTGGACTCCTGCAGACCCACAAGTCTCTTGCTACATCCTCAGTGGAGGGTCAACTTGCACTGCTCTACCAGCCCTCTTCCCAGGTCCACTGGCTCTCAATTCAGTGACTTCCTGACAAAGGAATTAGGGCATCTCAGAAAAGCTAAACCTCTGACTTCTCTGTGCTAACAACTCAATATTATACCCTCTGGCTGTGTGACAGGAAAACAAGGATCAATCAGACCCTACTCCTTCTGGTGTTATCCTCATTCACCCAACACGTCTGTTTCTCCCCAGGCCTAAACCCAGAGAAGAAAAAATGAGCGGCACAGATCTCAATGCCTCCATTCTCCCACACTATCATAGGACCAGCAAATGGAGGCAACGGTCTCTTAATTCTCCTATACACTCTCTTCTCCCCCTCTCAGAGGGTCCAGGCTGGCGTGAGCAGACAGGGCATCCTTTTCACATCTGGGAGGATACGTGATCCACCCAGTCTGATTTGAATGATGTTGATGTTCTCAATTGAGGGCATGAAGGAAATGGAAACATCCTTTCTCAGTACCATATCCTGGTGTGCTAGCCTATTTATTGTCTCAATGACTAATCTGCTTTTGAATACCAAAACCTGACTATGTCCTTCTCTTTCCCTTAGCATTTTTCTTTTGTAAAATATCCTATTCCCCAGTCCTTCTCTCAATTCCCACAGATGATGCCTAGCACAGGCTAAGCTTGAAAGCTATTGATAAAGAGAAAAGAAGAAAAGCAGCAAACCGATACCTATTCCCCAGCCCTTCTCTCAATTCCCACAGATGCTGCCTAGCACCGGCTAAGCTTGAGAGCTATTGATAAAGAGAAAAGAAAAAAGATAGCAAACTGATACATTTTTAAATCATTACCCCTGCGACAGACAGGTAAATACCTTAGGGTAAGATACAAAATTTTCCTGTGATGATAAGGAAAGGAATTCAGACATGGATCAACCTCCTCTGGAGGGCTGACCACTTGAAGCTTCTTTAGGTCTTAGTACAAGGGATTCCATGGTGTTCATGAAGCCTGGAAGACATAGCCTAAAGAAGCTTCGGGTCTCCTGAAGTGGTCCATCACAGCATCAATCTATGGCCAGTATCCTAGATACTCCTGATGACGGAGAAGGTGTTGACTAGGGCTAACCAGAGTCTCTGTATTTGTATTCAGCAGAGGCCACAAACTCAGATGTTTCCAGGCAGTAGGCACAGAGCATATATATCTGAAACGGTAGAGAAATATTTTTTAATATCTTGAACACTGTCTCTTACCCCCTACTACTCCCCCTATCCCTAGCCACAACAAAGCATGTATTAAGGCCAGATTTATCCTGTAACCTGAGTTTTCCATCTTTGGGAGCCACAGAGAATTAAAGTGACTCTACATTATTAGTTTTGTCAGAGTGGGAAGGGAGTTGGCAGCATTTGGGAGGCAAAAAAAAAACTTCTCAGAAATATATCCAGTGAAGAGTTACAAACTTCCTACATTTCACTTCATGTTAAACTAGAATGAATTTTTAGAGCAAACCTCTAATTTTGTCCATATTTATGGTAGGGGAAATAAGATTATACAGTAGGAAGTTTATATCTATCACGGTTGATCTTTAAAAAGTGTATGTAAGTCAAGACTTAACAAATCCAAATGGCTTTAGTGTTTATGTAGATAAGACAACTGTGTGGGGCACGAAGTGGAACCAGGCTTGGTGACCTGAGAGAAACTGGCAAGGCACGCCTACCTGCAGCATTTCAATGTAACATTACGGCTAACCCTGAGTCCTTTTGGTCAGCAGGACACCACTCGTGACCTCTGGTGTGGGCAAACAATTTGTGTATCTTCTGAAGAAATGGAATTGATTTCCAGTTCATAAAACAAGTGAAGATTATGGTGTATGAATTAAGTGTCTCCTCTGCATGTATCCCAGTACACGTGTGTGTCTGTGCCCCCAGACACAGAATAAAACAAATCTTTGTGCATTAAAGGAGTCCTGTGTGAAACCAAGGAGATGGCAGATTAGAATACAAATGTCACAAGTCAAATCTTTTGCCTTAAAAAGGAGTCTGAGACCCTCATCCATCTATCTTCTCATTATCTTAATAAAGGGTAACCTGAGTCAGAAGTTCAGGAAAACCATGGATTGGTGGGTAGGGGTATGAGGTGGAAGGAAGATAAAGAGAAAACCCCAGGCTTCCCCTATGTTAGTCCTGTACTCATAAAAGCCCTTCCTGACTTTAAAACATTGGGTCTTTTTATAATATTCCAAATCAGCATTAAATTCACCTACAAAGATTTTTTTATTTTACTTTCCCTGTGTTTTTGTTTTTAATATTTGAATTATTTTCCATCCATTGAGACTTGAGAGATTGCAGGAGGCCCAGCAGCACTCCAGTCACCATTCTGCCTGAGCTGAGCAGAGGACGCCTCGCCTCCCTAGATAGGAATTGTACTGTCCTGTCCAATTCATCACAGTCCCCACCACTCCCTTTTGTTTCCCCTCCATGGAAGCTGCTTTTTACCATCATCTTGTGCTATTGTTGTTATGCTTTATTTTTAGACACCTGATTATGGATGTATATTCCCTGCCTGGCACTATAGGCATTTACATCTACATTCCCTCTTTAGAGTCCCCTTTGCACGCCCCTTCGCTTGCTTCCCCCAACCCTAGAACATGTTCGGAACTCCCCTGCACACTTGGCACTTTGCCTGTGTACTCCAGGGAATGCTGTCGATGAGGGAAAAATGTAGTCTGGATGGTCACATGGGTCTTGCCTACTAGGGGGTAACTTGTTTCAAAGGGGTAATCATGACTTGGCTGATTCCGACTTTGCTACCTGATCCGAAGCACAGCACATGGGCGGATTCAACTCTGGACTTCAACTACAGCACGAGAGAGCAGCTGGCACAATTTTTGGAGAGATTCTTGCATGAATTCTGAAAGCAATTTGTTCAAATTTTATGCTTTATGAATATCCTCCTTCTGGAAAAAAGAACACAGAGATCTTAGTGAAACTTGCTTAATAGTAATAGTTTCTCCATTTTATCTTTTTCTCAGAAAAGAAGAGATAAACATCATTAAACCTGATGAGTATTAGGAGGGTAGGAACAAGCTGTGCTTGAGATAAAAATGGATTTTTTTCTCTTGTTTTTCTTACTAAGTTGGGTTATTTAGTTTTCTGCCTCAGTGTATGCAGTTACAGAACATATCAAAATCTTGTAATTAGACCTCCTCAAAAACCTACACTTCTAGCTTCACTGATTGCAGTGATTCATCCTACTCACAGAAACATCATCTGGGTTCCCAGCAAGCATCTGACTGTTCTAGACATTTAGCCTGTGACTCAGGGTGTAACATCGTCATGGACCCTCTGAAGATCTCATGGGCTGATGACTTCTGTTCATCCTCCCAAATAAGTGCCAGGCCTAGGAAGGTAAGAGAAATCATTTGTGAATAATAGGCACGATCTGTTGTGCTAAAGCAAGCATGGGGCTAGGGTGTGGCAGACAGAGAAAGAGAGAGAGTTATGATCAAATGCCATTTGCATTTGTGTACGCAGTGGGAATATTGTTTAAATACCTTCTAGCAGATGTGTCCTTCTTGGTAATTGTTTCTTTCCCTGCAGGCCTTCACTTTTTTTTTTTTTAGTAGCAACAGGGTCTTGATCTGTGGTCCAGATTGGTCTCAAACTCCTGGCCTCAAGCAATCCTCCCGTATCATCCTCCCAAAGTGCTGGAATTACAGGAATGAGCCACTGCACCCCACTGGACTGCTGCTTCTTCTTTTTTTTCTTTTCTTTTTTTTTTTTTTTTTTTTTTTGCCTTACAGAAGAAGAGGAGGATAAATATCTCCTGGGCAGAAGGGTAACAAGTTATTGAGGCAGTTCCTGTCAGTTAAGAAGGCAAATAAGAAGCCCTTTCTGTAAAAGGAGAAATAGCTACAAGAGAGAAAGGAGGGTAGTATGTGAGTAGTCAAATAAGTACAACTGAGGGAGAAGGGAATAATTAGGAAACCCAGTTGGTCACAAGTCAAGGCACGTTCTAAAGTCAACTTTTTCAGTAATAAAACAATATTTTATCTTCATTTTTTAACTCCTGTGTCATTTTTTTCAATAGGTTATAAGTCAGACAGAAGAGAGGGGTGTAATTTATCAACTCCTCCTCAGACCCCAATAAATACCAGTATGAGATTTTGTGAGCAGAATAATAACAATTTTCCTGAAGTGCAGCTTTGATTAAATTTTAATGTCTTATACAATGATAGGAATAAAATGGGCTGTTGAATCTGGTTAAGGATCTTATCAGCCTTCCATAAGAAATAGAAAGAAAGAAACTGTACTGTACATGGGAAGTAAAACTGAAAGGCCTAGCGAGATGAAGCAATGGAAGAAAATTTGACAGCATAACTAAGACTTCCTTGAAAGAATTCAGTGTCATTAAAACAAAATCAGACTTTTGTTCTTCCTTGCAAGCAAAGATCAAGCCTAAGAGGGTAAAAGAGGTAGTTTGTGAAAAAGAGTAGACATATATAAGCACCAAAATTACATAGCAGAAGAGTCAAAAACCACAAGGTAAGCCATAGACATTTGCAATGTTTACATCATTGTAAAAATGATGGTTAATGGTTAATGGAGTTAAGGGTGAAACATTATTATTTCTACCCAAAAATGGCAGAACAGATATGCTGATATTCTGAAGCAGTTATTCTACTTCCTATGACACAGACCCTGCAAATAACAAAGGACAAAATATGAAGAAGAGAGTCAAAGTGAAAGGCCATTAAGAGCAAACGAAGAAAGTGAAAGAACATGAAGACACATCACCTGACACATCCTGTCCATTCCTTTTCCATAGTAGGATCCATAGGCCAAGCCTTGATCATTTCATCCATGCATCTCACATTCAATGAACTGCCCACAACTTTCATCACTTCTCAACATTTGGACCAAAGGTGTTTTTTCCCTCCACCATTTCCTTAAGGCCTGTACTAGTTTGTTTTCATGCTGCTGTAAAGAACCACCTGAGACTGGGTAATTTATAAAGAAAAAAGGTTTAATTGTCTCTTAACAGGCTTAACAGGAAGCATGGCTAGGAGGCCTCAGAAAACTTACAATCATGGTGGAAGGGGAAGGGGAAGCAAGCACATCTTCTTACCTGGCAGCACAAGAGAGAGAGCAGGGGGATGTGCCACACTTTTAAATCATCAGATCCCATGAGAACTTACCCACCATCACAAGAACAGCATGGGGGAAATCGTCCCCATGATCCAGTCACCTCTCACCTGGTCCCTCCCTCAACACATAGGGATTCCAATTAGAGATGAGATTTGGGTGGGGACACAGAGTCAAACCATATTGAGGCCTATCATAGTTTCTAATTGAATTCGAGATAAAAACAGGGTTATGGGTTCCCAAAAGCCCAGAGACACAAGGTAAAGAACTTATGACTTGAGTCTTCCTTTTTTTTCATTCAGCTCCTTGAACCAGCTCCTCTATACCTTCCAAGCAAATTTGCTCTTCTGCAACTATATTGTCATTTCACTCTTGCCTTCACTGATCTCTCAGGGCACATCCCATCCTGCAATAGCATCCTCACCCATCCTATTCCAGCCTTCCATTCCCTCTGCCCCACTCCATCCCACTCTACCCAACTCCATCAAGTCATGGGCTTTCAAATTACTTTTTGTTTTAAAGGCTACTACAATCCTATTCTCTAACCCTGACCCATTTGAAAAGAAATGGCTATCTCTCCTAAAATTTATGCTGCCTAGACATGCAAATTCTAAGAGTTCCTTTTTATTTACACAATATAATTTTTATATGATGTGCAAGCAAAAAGGCAAGGGCAGTTCATGGAAATAGTGAGATGTCTGCGTCATTCTTTTATTGGTCTAGAGGCCCCTAGAGCAGTGGTCCCCAACCTTTTGGCACCAGAGGCTGGTTTTGTGAAAGACAATTTTTCCATAGATAAGGGGTGAATGGTTTCGGGATGAAACTCTTCCACCTCAGGTCATCAGGCATTAGATTCTCATAAGGAATATGCAACCTAGAACTCTTGCTTGTGCAGTTCACAACAGGGTTCAAGTTCCTGTGAGAATCTAATGCTGCTGCTGATCTGATAGGAGGCAGAGCTCAGGCAGTAATATTCTCTTGCAGCTGCTCACCTCCTGTTGTGTGTCCCAGTTCCTAACAGGCCACAAATTGGTACTGGTCCGTGGCCCAGAAACTGGGGAACCCTGCTCTAAAGGGTAAGAAGAGTTCTTACCTCTAATATGTTGCATATCACCCAAAGTAAATAGGTTATTGTGATATTATGATTTATAATAAGAAATATTTCGATCTTTAGTCATTTCCTGGCACAGAACTTCTAAATCTCTTGTAATTTCCTGAACAATAGTGGTGCTAGGTGCATCTTTTGTTCTAACATTTGTTCTCTGACCCTGGTTTCCAACGCGAAGCTCCTAATCTCCTGGAATTTCTTGGGTGACAGGAGCGTCTTTTGTTCTGATGAGGTGAGCTCCTGGATGGACCCTGGTCACCAGAAAGACCAAAGCCATGATGAGAAGCTTGGTGCTTTCAGCTTTACCCTCCCAACATCCTCTAGGAAGTGGGGAGGGGCTGGAAGTTGGGCTAATAATCAATCATACCTATATGATTAAGCCTTCGTAAAAATTCCTGAACTGTGCTATTTGGGAGCTTCCAGGCTAGTTGAGCACATCTATATGCCAGGAGAGTGGTACATAGCAAATACATGGGCACAGAAGCTCCTGTACCTGGGACTCTTCCAAACCTTGCCCTGTGTAGTTCTTCATCTGGCTGTTTATTTGTATCCTTTAAAATGCCGTTTGTAATAAATTGGCAATAGTAAGTAAACTTTTTCTGGGTTCTGGGAGCAGTTTGACAATAGTAAGTAAACTTTTTCTGGGTTCTGGGAGCAGTTCTAGCAAATCATTGAACCTAAGAAATGGGTAGTGGAACCTCCAATTTATAGCTGGTTGATCACAAGCACAAGTGACACCTGAACTTGCAACTGGGCTCTGAAGTGAGATAGTCTTGTAAGACTGATTCCTTAACCTACAGGGTCTGAGCTAACTCCAGGTAGATAGTGTCAGAATTGCATTGAATTGTAGACGCCCAGCTGATGGGAAAATTGGTTGGTGTGAGAGGAAAAAAAACACACACACATTTGGCGTCAGAAGTAAAGTGTTCTGGAGTATTGATAGAGGTATGAGTAAAAAGAGAAAAGCAATTTATTTCACCTATACAGTTATTAATGCTATTAATAATAAAAAATAATAATCTCCACAACTCTGGCTCCATTATCTCAAGAGAGAGAGAGATAGATTACCTCACACCCATTACAATGACTACTGTAGAAAAGGAAAAAACAAAAACAAAAACAAAAAGACAGAAAATAGCAAATGTTGGCAAGGATGTAGAGAAATTAAAACCCTGTGCATTGTTAGCGGAACTGCAAAGTAGTTCAACTGCAGTGGAAAATAATATGAAGGTTTCCAAAAAAATTACAAACAGAACTATCATATGATCCAGTAATCCCACTTCTGGGTATATATCCAAAAGAACTGAAAACAAGATCTCAGAGAGACATTTGCACACCCATGTTTATAGCGCCCCATTCATAATAGCCAAGAGGTGGAAGCAGCCCAAATATTCATCCAAGATGAGTAGATAAACAAAACGTGGGACATACATACAATAGAATATCGTTCAGCCTTAAAAAGAAAGAAAATCCTGTCATATGCTGCAATATGGATGAACCTTGGTGACATTACGCTAAGTGAAAGAAGCTAGTCACAAAAAGACTAATACTGCATGATTTCACTTATAGGAGATATTGAAAATAGTCAAATTCATAGAAACAAAGTAGAAGAGTGGTCATCAGAGGCTAGGGAAAGGGAACAAAGGGGAATTACTTAATGACTGTAGAGTTTCAGTTTGGAAAGATTAAAAGAAAAAGTTCAGTAGATCTGTTTCCAAATAATGTAAATAGACCTAACACTAATGAACTGTTCACTTAAAAATGGTTAAGATGGTAAATCTTGTATGTTTTTTACCCCCAATTTTAAAAAAGAAAAAGAAGGAAGTGCAGCCAGCTTTATGTTTAAATATTACTTGCTGGATTGTGATATTCTGTGTATTCACAGACAAGACCTGCTGATTCCGTCTCTTTGGAAAAAATCTTGTTGAATCAATGTAAAATGAACAGCTCAAGCTAGTTTTCGCACTGCATTAACCAGTTAAATTAATCTGTTAAATGTGGTTAAGTGAACTGAGTCAGAATCTCCATGTAGCAAGGCCTCAGGCATGAGAAGGTGTTTTCATGGCTAACACAGTGTATGAAAATTAATAAATTATTAATAGGCTCAGGGGAAGGTGAAAAACTCATGATGAGCACTTCTCATTAAATAGCTGTTTCTGGCCTAAGCCAAGGACTGTTTAAATTGTCACACTGAAAAGTCAAGCCTGAAAACTGTTATGAATAGAATAACTAAGAGACTTTGTTTCCTTTTCTAGCTCTGCCAGTACCTTGGGTCATAAAGTACCTTAAAGATTATCTAATGCAAACTTCCAACCTTGAACCTCAATCCCCTCTCACAAAGTTTGATTACCTGAGTCCTCAAATGCCAGCGAATTTTCTCTCATCATCACAATTCCTTTCCTTTAAAGGCATGAGAAGGTGTTTTCATGGCTAACACAGTGTATGAAAATTAATAAATTATTAATAGCCTCAGGCAAAGGTGAAAAACTGATGATGAGCACTTTTCATTAAATAGCTGTTTCTGGCCTAAGCCAAGGACTGTTTAAATCGTCACACTGAAAAGTCTAAAGGAGGAGAGGAATTCCTCTCCTCATTGGTCAACAGACTTAATACATAATTTATTATATAAATTATGTATACTCATTAAGCATCCCTATGGTTAAATACTCTGCCAAATATAGTGATAAAAAGTATTAGGGGGTTCAGTTTCTCCCCTAAGAAGAACCAACTGAAACCTTCTTCCTATATGGTATTTGGATCTGAGCTGGGAGTGGGGATAGGAACGTTATCTTTAATGAATAAAGTGGGTAGTTTGAGAAGCACTGTCCAGAAAAGAGAATCCAAAGGGAACATCCACTTGAAAAGGAAGGGCAGATTAAGAGAAGCAGATGGAGTCCAAGGAACAGGAAATCCAAAGATTTGAAATCTCTCTTGACCTCCCTCACTGAGACAAATGGCCATATTTTATAGTCTCCTGAAACCGCAAACTCTTCTTCATAGCATTGATCTCAGTAACAATTGATTATATCATAAGTGTAAATACCCGACCAGAACTCAATTTTCTAATGATGGTCTTACCAGAAGGGAGAAGAGGGAGGACAACTTATCAATTATATTACAGACAAGGAAACTTAAACCCAGAGAAGTTGTCCAGGGTCATCTAGCAAGGTTGGTAACTCTAAAACCGGCATATTCTGCCCAACCCACAGACCCCCAGTACAGCCATGGGTATGACTAAATCACTTGAAAGTCATTCAACCAACTGAGAGTCATTTAACCATTTCAGAGTCATTCAACCATCTGAGAGTCATTTAACTTTTAAATTTCCATTTGGGAGACTGGGATACAGAGAGAGGTTAAAGTGAGATAGCAAGCAGAAATCGTTGATTTGCTATTTTGTCAAGGTTTCTTTTAATCATTTAATAACTGCCCTGGGAGAAACAATGAGAGAAAACAACCAAAAATTTCTCACATATTTGTGGAGACAAGAAATCAGGACAGGCTCCCTTAGAAAAATTTTATTTTTTGCTTTGGTTTCCAAATATTCACATCTTTCATAAAAACTTAAACACTGCTATAGATTCATGGATTGGGCTATTTTTATTCTGTTTTAACTTTCCTGAATAGAATGTAGGAAATTCTACTTTAGAAACTAGAGGGAAACTAATTTTTCCACTACCATAGTAGGCAATGTAAGACAGCCCCCATAGAATCTCAACAAGAGTCAATGTCTGTTTTCTTCCCTAAGAAGCCACTGTAAGAAGTACCTACCCAGGTATAAAGAGTTTAATTAAAAATCAAAAATTATTTGACTAAATTTGAATCCCAGCTTTTCTATTTTCTTCCTATATGATTCTGAGAAAATTAAGCTCTCTGCACCTTCGTTTTGTCACCCATGAAATAGAGATAGGCTTCTGTCTACCTCATGGAACTGTTGTGAAGATTAAATGAGTCCACATATGCAAATGCCTAAACCAGTGCTTGGCATGGAAGAAGTGCTATCTATATGTGTTAACCAATCTGGTAAAGAATGAGGAAAGGATTAAGACTGGTTTGGCGTGAACCTTAGTACTCAACAACAGTGTGCCCTAACCTCCATAAAGTGAAGTTTACTCATCTCAATGTTTCAAAGCCCATTGCACCTCTTCAATTTGGTGAGGATTAAATGAGATGACTCACGCAAAATATTTTGCCAGGTACCTGGCACATAGTACTTAAAAACTGCCCAGTTTTGAGGTTTTCATTCATTTCATTAACACATTTTTGAAGGCATTCTGAGGGCATCATGCAAAAGAGTACATGGCTCAGTCTCTGTTCTTAGAAGTCCTATTCCCATTTATGGAATTAAAATGCATTTATAATTACGGTGTGGGAGAAGCGCCCACAGAGTGGACTGGCATAATGTATGTGGGCAGGGTGACCAGGAGGGAAACTCAGGAAAAGGTTTCAGGGATCTCATCTGAATTTCAAAGAATGGGTAGGACTTTGAGAGATGAAAATAGGCATTGGGGGCAGGAGTCAGCCTTAATTTAAAGGTGAAGAAATTGAGGTTTAGAGAAAGGAATTTACTTGCCCTGGGGCCCTTGAATCCAGGCAATCTGTCTCAGAGCCTGTTCTCCTTTAGTTTCACACACACTGATTTCCTCTTGGAGTCTTTTCTTTCCCCTCTTCTGGAATAAAATCTATGGCATAGACTTTTAAATATTAAATAACTCAGATTAAACTAGAGAAAAGTTCCTGGCCTAGTTAACATTCTCATTCCCATGGTTACATGCTGTCTATCTGGTCTTATTATTTTTTTCTTTTTTTTTTTTTTACTTGACTAAGACACGGCTGTTCACTGAGTCCCAACCCTGAGTAAACCCACAGGTTTACATTAAAAGACATACTGCCTTTGTGGGACAAGAAATCTGCTGCTTTAATCTCAGCACTGTCTCTTCACTCCAGATATTGATGGAGTTCTGCTTATGAAGAGGGTTGAGCCTCCCAGAAGGGCACCAGGGACAACAGGCTTGCCATGGCCTCGGGCCCACTAACTTTGAGCGACCTCAGGAGATTGATTTTCGCCGCCTTGAGTTTTTCCTCCCATAATGGGAATATATTCACCATATAGTCCTCACACATTGACCAAGGCTCAGGTTTATTAATGTTTATGTGTATCACAGGGGTACCCTGAGACCTTTGAAGAAAAACAACCCGGAGCTCTCTGATATTGGCTGACACTCATGATCCAGGGGGAACCTATTGGTCACCGACGGCAGAGACTATTTTCAGAAACTTGCTTGCTATAAACCACGCTAACTACTCAGGGTAATAGCCTGTCGTCTCCGGTTGTCTAGGAGTCATATTAATGTATTTTCCATTGATTCCAGTTTGTTTTCAAGCAGTTTCCTTCTCATGGTCTGTTTCAAGTTACGTGTCATAAAAGACCTCAAATGACACCAGATGTAATTAAATTTGCCAAAAGGTAAGCATTCATCAGAAAGAGTTAAACAGATTATTCCAGAGGAGCAATTTACAAAGAAAATGGAAACTCAAAAGAGAGAAAGCAAAAAGAGCCAGAGCATCACTCTGGGGAGGGACAGGTAGCCAGAACAGTATTTCTCCCACCCCATCTCCCTCCCCATCAGTAACTCTCACTGATGGGATGTTTCCTGGAGGCCAGGCACTGTGGCAGCATGCTTCACATAGTCCTGTTAACCCACACGATAATCCTGGAAGATAGAGATTATGGCTTAAATTTTACAGTTAAAGAAACTGAAGCTGAGAGTAATTAAGAAACCAGCTCTGATTCCAAATCTCTTCCTGTCCCTCTCCCACATACCCTGATCTTAGGAGTGGCCTCTTGGAAAAGTCTCTTCCTTTCCCTGTCTCATATACCCATATCCCAGGAGACCCTTAACTGTTTTGGAAGCAAGAAAGGGAGGGAATAGAGGGAACTGATATAAATAAATGGGCATCTCTTGGGCATTAACTGTTATAATGCTTACAAGATAAAATGAATTATCAGGACACATCAACCTGAAGTTGGTGACTCAACCTCTTTCTTTCCAAGAAAGAGAACAGGCTTTAGCATAAGGCAGATCCAGAGTCTATTCCAAGCTCTGTCACTAACAAACCACAACTTACAAGATTCCTCTAAGATTTTCTGAGTTTTTTCACTGTAAAATAGAGCTAAAACCACCTGGTTCACAGGGTTGTTATGAGACTGTAAATGATTTAACATGCATTAAATCATCTAAAATACAACAAATACTTAAGAAATACTAATGCCTTCAACCCTTTTCCATAGACTCCTGAATCCCCTCTTCTATCTCCCAGTTTCATACCAGATGAACACACAACCCAATAGAGTAATCCCAGTCTAACGAAATGTGTAACCTTGCCATGGCCCAGGTTTCTCTTTTCTCCTGTAATTTTATAATCCACTGAAAAAAAAAAATGATCTGAATAGAAATCTACCCTCAGCCAATCCACCCCCTTTGGGTTACTCTCTTTTCTATACAAACCTTGCTTGCATGTGGAAGATGAAAATATACTTGATAATAGGCTTTCAAATATGATTTTCTTCCTTTCATCTTCCCTATGGGCATAGCTCCCAGAAAAAGTCTTCATATCTCATTTTTAAAAATCACTTACTTTATTAGAGTTTAGTTCTGGCTAGTCTTTCTCTGTCCCAAAGCTCTGGCTTTTGGAGGTCCCTACCACCCTCAAATATTCCAAAGGAGACCGACAATGTAATAATAGATAAACCTCCGCAGGTAGCCTACCAATCTAATTACGCATGACTTGCCATACTTGATAAACACAGATGCAGCTTTTTAAAAATGGCACGTGTAATTCAACAGTTACAATCAAATGCTTCAAATGCTTTAACTGAAACAACAAAATCCATGTTATAATTTTATGGAATTATAACTTACTTCATTTTTCTTTTGTATTTTCCTATCATTTTGACATCCCTGAGTACTTTTACCACTTGCCAAATCCCTCTCACAGTCTCGTGCACATCCTCCCATGCAGAAGGTACAATTTAATGGTACCCCATTGATGTCTGGTGATGATTCTATTCCCTGGAGGGCAGATGCCAAATAATTCATTGCGGTTCCTGGCTCAGGGCCTTGCACATAATGGATGCTCGATAAATATTTAAAATCAATTGAACCACATCTTATTCATCTCTTGAATATCAAATAAAGGCTGAAATATGACCAGGT
Organism: Piliocolobus tephrosceles; assembly: GCF_002776525.5. Taxonomy (NCBI): domain Eukaryota; kingdom Metazoa; phylum Chordata; class Mammalia; order Primates; family Cercopithecidae; genus Piliocolobus; species Piliocolobus tephrosceles. The sequence goes on along the minus strand of NC_045448.1, from coordinate 39,994,277 downwards.
ATCTGGGCTAGACATCATATATCCTTGGTTATTTTACTGAGTTGGTAGATTGTTAACTTCTTTAAGGCAAAGTTGGCACTTTACATGAGAGAACACATTATACAGTGAAATGTTTCCTGAATATTCAATAAGTGGGAATTAAATTGAACATCTCATATAACAAATAATTAATTGGTGAGCTGTAGAAAGCAGCCTGTCATCTACTTCACCATTCTCATGAAAAAGAGTAATTTATTTTAGCTCTTACAGTAAAAAGATCAAGGAAGAATTCACTTAAAGTCTGAAAGTATCACTTTCCTCACTTTGATAAGGAAAGTTTTCACTATACACAAGATTTCTCATAGTTTTGTTAACATCACACCAAACGAGACAAAGCAATGTGGAACCTCTCCAGCATTGTAGACAATGCATTAGATTTAAAGTGGGAAACACCTGTATTCTAAAACAGTGGTTCCCAACCAGGGGCAACTTTGCCCCCAGCTGACATCTGGCAATATCTGGACACATTTTTGATTGACACAGATTGGGGTAGAGGGCAGTTTACAACTGGTGTCTACTGAGTAGAGACCAGGGTAAGTTTTTCATGCTGCTAAACATCCTACAATGCACAAGACAACCCACTACAACAAATAATTCTCCAGCCCCAAAAGTCAATAGTGCTGAGGTTGAGAAACTCTGCCTCACACCAGATTCTGCCACTTTCTGCTTATGTACTCTTGATCGAATGACTTTTCTTAATTGTGATGTGGATCATGAAATTCTTTTCTTATCTACCTCCTAAGCGTTATAAAGACCCAATATGGTACCCAAAAAATGTGTAAATACCATAAACTCTAAGTACCAATATAAATATATGTTGTTAGTATTAAAATATACCTAGGAAAGCATCAAAGTCAAGTAGTTAAGTTAAAGGTGACCTCAGCCAGACAGTGCACCTCAAAATGAGCAGCTCCCAGAGGCCAGGCCAAGGTCAGAGCTGCAAACACGGCACTCTAATACGTATCCCCAGAGAAGGACAGTTTTCCAAAAGGATCCCAGTTCCAATCAGGCCTTAACTCCCAAATTCTTTCTAGAGCAAATTCAGTCCCTCAAACAGCATCTAGGAGATACCTGGGAGAGCCTCTAAAAAAGGGTACTTGTTCCCTCTACTGCTGGCCCGCCTTGGACACCAGGGTAGTGGCCCAGCTAGCCTATTCCTAGGGAGACTTCCAACTGGAGCCAGCCAGTAAGGCCAAATTACCTTCTATTCCAACAATAGTTCTTTAAATACAGATACATTCTTTATGGACTGAAAATAACACTGCAAAGCCATTCTACCAAAACATGTTTACCATATTGAGTGACTATCTAGATTTAGGAATTAGTGACAAGCCCAGGGCCAACCCTCTGAAAACAGGGGGTAAAGAAATTTAGAAAAGCAGTTAGTATTAGCTGAAGAAGACTCTAGTAGAAAATTAGCCCTGAAACATTTTTTCTTTATGCATTGCATAGAGAAAAAGAGAGATTCATTTTCTAGAACTGTCTTCACAAATCATAAATTCACTTAATGAGGGAGAAACACCTGAAAGTTCAAATCATATGTTTAATTTATTTCAAACCCTTGAAATTTAGGACACTTAGTTGTATGCCACAAAGGCCAATAAACCGACCATAAAATTCTGAGATTTTTCTTTGAGGTCTGTCTTAATCTCTCACAATTTAATAATATTCAGAGTAAAATCTCTACTGTCAGGATTGTAAAAACAGACATTAAAATGAGGGTAAGAATTAAGAAGATACCAATGGATTCAAAGCTTAAAAGAACTTAACATGAGAATAAGCCGGAAAGGGAAGTAATAAATTATAGATGTGTCACTTTTAAAAAGTCATCTTCAGTGCAGAATTAAGGCAACTTTTCCAACTATGTTTGGCCATGAATTTTAAAGATGAGAATGGCATCATCTTCCAAATCACAAGAAACTAAGAAATGTTAGTGGTTGTAATACGTAATTTTTGGGCTTTCTTGTCTTTTTTCCTTTTAGAAAACTTTAATATTAAAACATATAATAAATATTTACTCTTCCTACATCTGTGCCTGAAAACACACCAAATATTAACTTCATTGAAATGGGCTTCTTTATTTGTCCTCAAATAATCCCCAGATTAGGGGCTGTAAAAAAGACCAAATGTTGATGCATTCTTCTCATCCCCATGCAAAGCACTTTGTCAAGGGCTCTCAAAAACATATCAGATCCCATGAGGCTCCTGCCCTGATTTTCCAGAAAAATAGAATGTTTAAAATTTTCAGCTCTATTTCAAAATACTAGAGAAAGTAGAAAATATGATAATACAAGAGATTAATGAAGGTTCATTACACAATCACAAGGGATTTTATAAAGTAGAATTGATCAGTTGACCTATGCATAGGTCACACTACATGCTGTTTTGCGGCACTATTCACAATAGCAAAGTCTTGGAATCAACCCAAATGTCCATCTGTGACAGACTGGATTAAGAAAATGTGGCACATATACACCATGGAATATTACGCAGCCATAAAAAAGGATGAGTTTGCGTCCTTTGTAGGGACATGGATGCAGCTGGAAACCATCATTCTTAGCAAACTATCACAAGAACAGAAAACCAAACACCGCATGTTGTCACTCATAGGTGGGAACTGAACAATGAGATCACTTGGACTCGGGAAGGGGAACATCACACATCAGGGCCTATCATGGGGGGGAGGGGGGAGGGATTGCATTGGGAGTTATACCTGATATAAATGATGAATTGATGGGTGCTGACGAGTTGATGGGTGCAGCACACCAACATGGCACAAGTATACATATGTAACAAACCTGCACGTTATGCACATGTACCCTAGAACTTAAAGTATAAGAAAGAAAGAAAGAAAGAAAGAAAGAAAGAAAGAAAGAAAGAAAG
>NC_045448.1:39988864-39991345 GCF_002776525.5 Piliocolobus tephrosceles | reverse complement strand
AAGAAAGAAAGAAAGAAAGAAAGAAAGAAAGAAAGAAAGAAAGAAAGAAAGAAAGAAAGATCAAAAAAAAAAAAAAGAAAACAAAGCTAAAGGAATTACTGTGAACAGGAAAGACTCGGGAAGCCATCACAGAGAGAAGGATCAGAATCAGAATCAATCAGGCTTTCAAAGATGAATAGGATTATGATAGGCTTAATAAAAGAGAAAAGTCTTTCACTTTGCCAACCAATATGTAAAGGTGAGAAAATCCAGAAGGCAGGAAGTTGAACAATTTGACTGAACTAGAGGGTAAAGGTGAACTACTAGAGAAAAGATTGAAAAAGAGCATATTGTGAAAGACCTTGAAGGTAAATTTAAATTTTGACTTTTCTGATAAAAGAAAGGAAGGAAAGGAGGCAGAGAGGGAGAAAGAAACAACTCCTTGATGCTCCAATCCTGACAGACCAATGACACAATCAAAACTATTTTTAACAAGATTAACTTGGTAGTAAAATATATAATGCATCAGATAAGGGAAAGCTAAGACTTAGATGGACCAAGGCCAAGGACTAGAAGAACTACTGGATACCTTCAAAGTTCAGGTTCTTTTGCTATCTAAAGCTATGTGGAACGTTTGCTAAGACTGATATAACCCTATTTTGACTTACCTACTTAAAGAGGGTTCATGTAAGCATAGCTGCCAATTATTTAGGTACATTTTATGCATACCAATAAATATTGTTACAAATGAATTCTTCTTTGGTGGATTCTACATTCCAGAGTTAAAATGTTGCTCAGAAATAACCAATGTCAATAGCGTATTACAAATGGATAACAAGATTATATAAGTTTATCATGGCTAAATCCCAGGAATACTGCTCAAATTATGGAACTCAACAATTTTACTGGTTTCTACGCATCTAAAACATTCTGATAAATTCTAGAACTCATATTTTAAAAGGATATTGGTTGATATACCAGAATTGCCCAGAGTAAGGCAACAAGTTGGCAAAGAATCTGGATATAAAGCCAATCAAACAACAACTGAAGAAACAATTCATATTCCTTATCAGTCTTGTTGCCCCACTCTAGACTATTATATATTTCACATATATAAACTTTTATATTATATAATATGTAATGGTTATGGTAGTTTCCACCAAAAGTTGAAGAGCCATCTAGAAGAAAAGGCATTAGTATGCACCATTCTGAATGTCAGAACCATAAGTAGTAGGCATAAATGTAGGAGTATAATTTCAGGGTAAATATAATAAAATTTAGACAACTAAAGATAACCATTTAATAATGGGATAGATCTTAAGTCACAGTGAGCTGTCCATCGCTAAAAGTATTCCATCAGAAGCCAAATCACATCTGCCAAGAAGGCTGTAAGATTGATTCTTAAATTGGGTAGGAAACCTATGATTTCATAAGACTCCTACATCTACATCCAGGATTCTCTCCTCTTCTGAGAATCATTTGTTTACAAGAAATTAGAACCTACTCAAAATAGCTTAAACAATGAGAAAGTTTTCCTGGAAGGACCCAGGGGCATCTCATAGAACCCAAGGGTGAAATGAACGGTTGATCTTCAGGAGAGGCTGAAAGCAGGAACAGATGATCAGGAACCATGAATCTATCTTTCTGCTTCTCAGTCTCTCTTTTTCAGTCTCCCTCTTATTCAATTTCTGTATAGTCTGTTAGCTCTGCTTCTCTGTGCACCTGTTTCTTCCTTATGGATCTATACATTATCCCATTATGGAGCCTCAGCATCTAGGTCTATACCACCTTAGAGACTGCAGCTGCATAATCAGTTTATCCCTCTATGTCTGATAGCCCATTTTCAGTCACACATTTCTCCCTGATGAAATCAGGGATTAAGGTTGCTCTTTGCAAGAGAGGGGTGTTAAATTACCTAAAAAAGACATTTTGAACACAAGGAGGAAATGATTGGCACTCCTAAAACATTAAGTAAAAATCTTTGATACATTTGTCCAACATAAAATATCAAGTCAACATGAGGAGAGGGTTAGAAAAACCTTTAGGTTGGCATCTCAGATGACAGTATTGAGTAGGAATTACATACAAGGCCTCTGTACTTACAACTCAGCTTTGCCTCTTACTAGATGTGTGACTTCAAATACGTTGTTTAACCTCTCCATGCCTCCGTTTCCTCACTTATAAAATGAGGATAATAAAAGTTCCCAACTTATTGGATCATTATGTGGATAAGTACAGAGACTAGACCATAGAAATCACTAAAAAGTGATAGGTATTATGTATTTAAAATCAATCAAACATTCAGATGGTATCAATAAGTCCCACTTATATGGAGGTCTCATTTTGATCCTCAGAACAGCTATAAAAGTTGGCAAAGTAGGCCGGGCGCGGTGGCTCAAGCCTGTAATCCCAGCACTTTGGGAGGCCGAGACGGGTGGATCACGAGGTCAGGAGTTCGAGACCATCCTGGCTAACACGGTGAAACCCCATCTCTACTAAAAA
>NC_045448.1:39976205-39988764 GCF_002776525.5 Piliocolobus tephrosceles | reverse complement strand
ACACAAAGTCTACTCTTCTCAAAGCTAATGGCCTAACTGTGCCTGCATCTAGGATTTCACAGGCCCCTTCAACTCTTTCAACACAGCATGCTGCTTCTCTTGACCAACTTTATTTTTTAAGAAATTGATAGACTCAGGCCGGGCGCAGTGGCTCAAGCCTGTAATCCCAGCATTTTGGGAGGCCGAGACGGGCGGATCACGAGGTCAAGAAATCGAGACCATCCTGGCTAACATGGTGAAACCCCGTCTCTACTAAACCAAACACCGCATGTTCTCACTCATAGGTGGAAACTGAACAATGAGATCACTTGGACTCGGGAAAGGGAACATCACACACGGGGGCCTGTCACGGGGAGGGGGGAGGGGGGAGGGATTGCATTGGGAGTTATACCTGATGTAAATGACGAGTTGATGGGTGCTGATGAGTTGATGGGTGCAGCACACCAACATGGCACAAGTATACATATGTAACAAACCTGCACGTTATGCACATGTACCCTAGAACTTAAAGTATAATAATAAAAAAAAAATACAAAATCTAGCCGGGCGAGGTGACGGGCGCCTATAGTCCCAGCTACTCGGGAGGCTGAGGCAGGAGAATGGCGTAAACCCGGGAGGCGGAGCTTGCAGTGAGCTGAGATCCGGCCACTACACTCCAGCCTGGGCGACAGAGCGAGACCCCGTCTCAAAAAAAAAAAAAGAAAGAAATTGATAGACTCAAGTATGAATTACTTCACAGGTTGATAAGCAACAGTCTACTGCTTCTTGTATATCTTCTTTTCACAGCATGGTGCCTCCAATAGCTACATTAAATTGAACTTTGCCTTGAAAGTAGTTTCAAATAATATTTTGGACAAGAACAGATTTGTAACTTCTGGTTCCTCTGCCTGGGACAAGTTTTCCCCAAATACACATCTCTTCATCTTTCCCATGAAACTACTATATGCTTCATGAAGGAAGTGCCTAGAATGCAAATGCGTAATAAATAGCACACTACATAAGATGGACAATAAATATTTGTTGCATGAATAAATAAACCCATCTCTCTGCAATCACTTTGCTTAGTTTTGCTCAGGAGAAACTTGATCCACTACACAAAATTGAATACAGCTTTGAATGACAGGGATGGAAGACAAATTTCCAAGAACAGTTAGAGTCTCCTCTAAAACCTGCCTAATGCAAAAGAAAAAGAAGAGATGCAAAGAATAGACCCACATTAAGTGAACAGAGGCCTTTCAGTACTTCTGCTGAGATACTAAAAGGAGACAAAGTAGTGATGAGTGAAGACAGAGAAGGGATTGAGAGTATGAAGTACCAGCAGCAACAGCTGGTACTAAGGAGGATTGCAAAGGGACAATTAAGAAAAGATCATCAGCTATCTAATTGCCCTGAAAATCTGACTTAGAATTTGTCTTGCAAGTGAGGACAATCCAATCGAAGGCAACTGGGAAGTCCAGGGTACTGGTTTCAGGTCCAGCTTTGAGCAAGGTTCAAGTGATAGGATCAGAACCCAATTTATTTCCCTCATCTTTTGGTTCCATCTTTTTCTGCACTTGTTCTATCATCAAATAGGCTTTCACTCTGGACTGCAAAAGGCTACAACACTTCTACTCCAAATCTTTACAATTTCAGGTCTTGCAGAAAAGAGTGAGTCTGTTTCAATGATGGCACAAACCAGTGTCCCAGAATTGAGTCTCATTAGTTCTGACTAGCCTACCCTGGGTCAGATGCCCATCTTGGCTACAGAGGTAGGATGTTTTGATGGGCCTACACCTGGGTTGCATGCTTCATCACTAAAATCAGGTATGGAGTTAACTTCTCTTGAAACACATAGAGTCAGAAGAAAGGTGGTATCCCCAGTGTGCCATCAGACTATATTTTTCATAAGAAGGGGAAGTAGATGCCAGAGGCAAAAACAAGTTACATGTACTCCATTTTCCAAATAAGCTTAAGTGTGGCTTTCATTCTAGTTGCCCAGAGAGAGCTTTGATTATGTATTCCCAGAATTCCTGAGGACATCAGAGGTGTTGTAAATTTGGGAAATAAACAAATACAAATTAAGAGCTGGCTCTCAATAGACAAATGAAAAAAATTCTCGTCGTCACTCGCCATCAGAGAAATGCAAATCAAAACCACAATGAGATACCATCTCACACCAGTTAGAATGGCAATCATTAAATAGTCGGGAAACAACAGGTGCTGGAGAGGATGTAGAGAAATAGGAACACTTTTACACTGTTGGTGGGACTGTAAACTAGTTCAACCATTGTGGAAGACAGTGTGGCGATTCCTCAAGGATCTAGAACTAGAAATATCATTTGACCCAGCCATCTCATTACTGGATATATACCCAAAAGATTATAAATCATGCTGCTATAAAGACACATGAACACATATGTTTATTGCGGCACTATTCACAATAGCAAAGACTTGGAACCAAACCAAATGTCCATCAGTGACAGACTGGATTAAGAAAATGTGGCACATATACACCATGGAATACTATGCAGCTGTAAAAAAGGATGAGTTCGTGTCCTTTGTAGGGACATGGATGCAACTGGAAACCATCATCCTCAACAAACTATCGCAAGAACAGAAAACCAAACACCACATGTTCTCACTCATAGGTAGGAACTGAACAATGAGAACACTTGGACATAGTAAGGGGAACATCACACACCAGGGCCTGTTGTGGGGTGGGGTGAGGGGGGAGGGATAGCATTAGGAGATATACCTAACGTAAATGATGAGTCAATGGGTGCCGCACACCAACATGGCACATGTATACATATGTAACAAACCTGCACATTGTGCACATGTACCCTAGAACATAAAGTATAATTGAAAGAAAGAAAGAAAGAAAGAAAGAAAGAAAGAAAGAAAGAAAGAAAGAAAGAAAGGAAGGAAGGAAGGAAGAAAAAAGGAAAGGAAAGGAAAGGAAAGGAAAGGAAAGGAAAGGAAAGGAGGAAAGGAAAGGAAAGGAGGAAGGAAGGAAGGAAGGAAGGAAGGAAGGAAGGAAGGAAGGAAGGAAGGAAGGAGAAAGAAAGAGAGAGAGAGAGAGAGAGAGAAAGAAAGAAAGAAAGAAAGAAAGAAAGAAAGAAAGAAAGAAAGAAAGAAAGAAAGAAAGAAAGAAAGGAAGGAGAGAAAGACCTGGCTCTGACTTGTACTTGCTATGTTATCTAAAGCAAGTTATTTAACCTTCTGATCCTCAATTTTTTATTTATGACATAGTAATAATAATACCTTCCTTATAGAAGTATTTAAAGGCCTTAGTGTATATAAATGGCTTCACTCAATGACTGACTCTTAGTGAATCCCAACAAAGATGGCTGCAATGATGATGATATTTAGAGATGCAGGGCTGCCAGCAAAACCCTGGTTATTAAGCCATCTCTCCATTTCACTATGCTTAGCAGACGCTTACTGAGGAATGGTTAGCCTGAAGAACATACAGCGGGTTTTTTTTAATCTACAACCTCCTTTACGCAAGTCTAAGATTAAACATCCTTTATGCGGGTCTAAGATTAAATTCTACTAACCTTAACCTTTCTGAATATATCTTAATATATGTTAAATCCAAAAGAAATCTTCTCTCTCTTCTACAAAATTAAATATTTCAATAAATTTTACCCTAGAAAGTCAAAACTTTATTACTGTAAAAACAAAACAAACGCCAAATCCCTTTGGAAAGCTGGCCAAACACTGAAAAGTCCTATTTATTTAAAACAAGCACATCTTGCCAGTGTCACACTCTCAGCATTTAAAAATTTGGCCATCTCCACAAAATTCCTTTCCTTGGACAATAGTAATAGTCACAACTTATCACCTCCTGTCGGTGGGGCCTAAAGAAGCTTCTATTGGTTTACCAATAAAAATGGGCAACTCTTCTCAATGTCTCCCAACATCTTTCCAATGTCTAGGAAAGTAGAATGCCCACCTTCAATATGGGAAGCTCTCACTTCTTTCTTCCCAGAGAATATGCTAGCTGAACTTCAGGCTCTCAATGGCACTGGGAAGGACTTACTCAGACCATTAGATGGAAGACAGTATTTCTTTGCACATTTTAATAGTGTATATTTCTAATGTTTCCCCTGTGTCCTTTCTCTGCCTTTCACTATCACTAGCAAATCCTCAGAAGGTTTCTTGGCACTGTCCATAATTCAGCTTGCCCTCATCCAATTTTACTCTACCCTAAGAATAAATAAGAGCTCGTAACTGTCACTCTCATCACACCGTAAGCATCCTTCACATCAGAGAAGAAACTCAACGTTTTGCAATTTTATTCATAATCTGAAATATTCTTAGTGCATGCTTTTTCAGTATTCAAAATGTCATAAAAGAACTGCTTAAATACCAAAAACAAAAAAATCTTTTGTTCCACTCTTTTAAAAAACATGGTTTCCTAGTAATAGGTAGATGGGTCAACCAGTAGATAACTTAAGTAACATTACCTGTAATTACCTCCTGTTTTAGATGTACTTTAGGACATGTCAAATAGTCTGATGAATTGTATATTTCAAAGTATGTGATCTCGGAGCAAAACTTCACATTTTTTACTTTTTGACAGCATTCAAGATACTTTATCATTGTGCTCAGCAGGTATGAGGGCTGCACAGGTGAAAAGTTCAGAACACAAAAAATCTACTGAACTCAAATAGAAGCTCATCATGTATTAACAAGAGATAGCTAAACCAGTGCACCTTATTCTTTTCTAGTAAACTAAAGAATCTTTGCGTGAGACCTTCATTTGCTAAACCTATCTCTGCAAAGATTGTAAAACTACAGCTTTCTCATATTCTCTTCCAGAAAATAAACAATAGCAAATTCTCTTCCAGATTACACTACTAGATTAATGAAGCCAGAAGAACAAAACATTTTCTTCAGTGAGTATCATAAAAATGAAATTTCTCAGTTTTAACCTTGCTAACCAATCGATCTGACAGCCAACACCCACCCCTTCCACAACAGCTTGTTTCCTTGGAAGATACTGACTTTTATCTTCAGATGCTAATATTTTTAAATGTTCTCTTTAAAATCAAATCCTGTTTATGAATGCTGTTTTTATTTACTTCTGCCACTCCAATTTTACCTTCATGCTTTCAAAAGACAGATATGTTTTATTCCATCTTTCCTTCAGCCTCATAGTCACTATCCTTTTAGTAATTTTTTAACAAGGGTACCCACATTTATACTGCTCTGGGCCCTGCAAGCTATCAGCCAGTCTTGGCCACACTTGTCATCCAAAATCAGATGCAGGCCCTTCTTCCTCTGCATCTAAAACTCTACTTTCCTAAAGCAGGTTCTAGTGACTCAGCATGCTCCATTTCCTCCTTAGTGCCATCACTGCATTCTTTATTACTAGGACTTGCCACCCCCTAAATTGGTTGCAGGATGATGCTGAATACATTGGTTCTCCGCTTCTTAGTTGACATCAAAGATATCATTTTTCATTTTGATGGTCTTATAGATAACCACTAGGGAGAGGTGACACTAGTAAATATGGAGATGTTATAAAGCTACTAAGAAAGCAAACGGCAAACAACTTATACTCCAGCCTACCTGTTTCATTACTAGGGGTGGAGCCAAAAAAGTCCATCTCCAATAGACCTGAACAGTGAAGTAGGAAAGAACAATAGGGCCTCCTTGAGCAACTGGCCTTTCTGCAACCTGCTAGACTGGAAGACATCCGGTTCTCTAGGTCCCTAACACTCAACGAAGAGAATGCTTGAAGCAATATTTCTCAGAAGTTGTGACTCCACGAAGACCCAGCAGCAGCCAAGCTAGGTCAGGTCAGAAGATGGATCCCTCTGCTCAGTGAGATCAAGGACACACTTAATTCTCGCAGTACCTCTTCAAGATACATTCAGTAATTATAGTCATTTTGAAGAAGAGAAAACTTGTCCTTAAAGGGGTGAATTTTGCTAAGGTCACACAACCAGTAAGTGAAGGACCTAAATCCAGACTGCCTGACCCCAGAACCTTTACTCTTGACCTCTATGCTATACCATCTTCCACGACCCCAGTCTTGGGGTGCAGTGCCTTCCCATGATTCCCCTAAAGAATCTTCATTGCTCTTTAAATAAGCAGGCACAAATAAAAACAAGGAGTCCTACCCTCCAGCCCAACTCACCAGCAGTTTCAGGCCCCAAACCCAAATGCTCAGCTGCCAGGGGGCCCAGCATGCTGAGTCACTAGAAGCCTGGGAACAGGAAGGGAATGGGGTAGGGGACAGACCTGCACCATGGAATGGGACAGGTAAAGACACACCCTTTCTCTTTCCAGGGACCTGCACTCAGGGGAGGGCCATCTATAGAGAATAAAGTCTTTACAGGAGAGGACAGAGGCATAAGGTCACAGCAGAGGAGAAGCCAAAGGAAAGGAGTCAGCGCAACAGTGAGAGATTGCCACAGGCAAAGAGGAGAGACTTTGAGCAGCTACTATGAACTGGAAACCATGAAGAAAGGAAGATTGCTAAGTTTGACTTTGGGGAAGGCTTCCAAGTGGAATACTGCATTAAGTACCTATAGTATCCTTCTAAAGAAAGTTCGGGCTAAAAAAAAAAAAGACCCTGCAAGGGTCTTCAGGTCTTCTGTAGTTAGACTGCTGTTTCTTTGATGCAGTATCAACATACACTGGGCCACCTGAGACACCGGGATTTATTTAAGTTACAGAGAGAACACATCAGCACTTTACCACCATTGCTACTGCTTTGGAAATAACTAGAAACCTCTCCAGTATGATTCATCCTCCCCATGGGTTCTGCCACTAACTATAACTCCAGTAAATATGGGATACTTTTTTTCTAGTAAAGAGAAATCTTTTTGTAAGAAAAAAAGACCGGAAATTAGAGCTTTTGAAAAGCACTTCAAAAGAAAAGGAAAATTCCAGTAAAATGTAATCAGCTATCTAGAGAGCAGAAAATTAGCCATATATACAATGACTAGATGTGTTCCTTTCAAAGTGTTAAAAACAAGGTTTCACAATAGAGACTCAGCCAGGACTTGGTATTCTAGATGAACGTTTTTGGCCCTGGAAGACTGTGAGCCTGTGCATGTATTTTGAGATAATCAGTCATCATTTAGCAAACTGTTTTACCATTATTTCACCTTAGCAAAGTCTTGGGTAGAGTCCATTAAATTATAGTCACATACTACATAATAGTCACATACTGCATAATGATGTTTTGGTCAATGACAGACTACATATGTGACAGTGGTCCCATAAGATTATGATACTTTATTTTTACTGTACCTTTTCTATGTTTAGATACACAAATACTTAGCATTGTGTTACAATTGGCTACAGTATTCCCTACAATAACATGGTGTACAGGGTAGTGGCCTAGGAGCAATAGGTTGTATCATACAGCCTAGATGTATAGTATAATTTGGTGTGAGTGTGCTCTATGATATTCACACAAGACTGAAATCACCTAACTACACATTTCTCAGAATGCATCCCCCTCACTAAGCAATGCATGACTGTATATTTACTCTTTGGGAACTGACTTCCTGACCTACAAAGTAGAGTAATGAAATAGCAATAGTCACATCATATCAGGAGATGAATTAAGGAGGCTATCTTCACCTTATCAGGGAATAATTCACCTAGTAAACAACCCAGAAACAAAGGCTAAACAGTCAAAAACAAAAATCTTGATGTTAAATTAACTCCCAAGCTGCTGCAAAGATAATTGCCTTTGTTATAAAAACAGGCTTTCCAGATTCAATAAAGAATGCCATTCATTCCCTGAAATAAATCTGGCTCCAGGAACAGCAGTGCAAAGCAAAGGGGAACATTTTATCTTCAGACTATAACACAAGCCACTCAAAGGAAATATAATTTTCAAGTAGGGGAGGAACTCCTATAAGATTTACCCAGGCCTTTCTTTGTTAAAAGCAATAGTAAGTTATTCACTGTCGTGGTATGTTCAAAATCCTAAAGAATGAATGGTCCGTGTGCCCTCATTATTTTTCTTTTTCTTTTTTTCTTTTTTTTTTTTTTGAGATAAAATTCAGTGGCAACTAGTACAATCAGTGGCATCTATACATTCACAATGTTGTGCAACCATCACCTATAGCTCTAAGACATTTTCATCACTCTAAAAGGAAATCTTGTACCCGTCAAGCAGTTACTCCCTGCTTCCTCCTCCCCCCAGTTCCTGGCAACCATTAGTCTTCTGTCTCCACAGATGTACCTATTTTGAATGTTTCATATAAATGGAACTGTATAATATTTGACCTTTTATAACATTTTTCAGGTGCATCCATGTTTTAGAATATATCATGAATATTTAGAATATTCATGGCTAAATAATATTCCATTGTATGGATATACTCTGTTGTACTTATCCATTCATCCGTTGATAGATACTTGGGTGGTTTCCACTTTTTGGTGATTGTGACTATTGCTGCTATGAACTGGGACTCTCATTATTGACATATATACTTTCTTCCTGTAATGTAGTTTATAATCCTCAGGGATTTGTATTCAACACTTCATTTGACACTCTAATAACACCTGTGCTACACATATCATAGGATTCTTTGAGACTCAAAAGATACAAGTTTCAAAACTATAATTCCAAGTCATCCACCTACTCAATGGTAGGTCTCAGGCTGATCTTTAGTAGACATCTCTGTATCCCACACATAATGGCTTCTAGTCCTTCTAAACGCTATCTATTTCTAAATGCTTCTATTTCATATGGGCCCTATTTTTCTTGGGCAGGTGAAGCCAAATTCATTTCATACTCCAAGCTCCATTTAAAACTGTGGCTAGACTTCAAGCTCCTACAGAGTAGGATTATGCTTTGTTCATCATTAGAGTCTAGCAATTATTATGGTGAGGAGGGAAAAGAGGGAAAGGGAAGGAGAGAAAACAAGTATGAGAAAGAAAAGAAGTGGGAAAAGGACAACACTAGACAGACTCATGGTGTTATGGTTAGGAAAATATTTTCTTTGCTCCTGTGACTTCCTGAGTACTTTGCCCCTTCTCCACACAATGAATACATGAGTCAGGGAAGCCTTGGAGAAAGTCCAAATGGCAGGTAAAATCAGTGGTGAAAAATGCTTGCTCAGATGCAGGTTTCTGCCGTGTCACTAGTTCTTTTTTTCCTTTTGTTATGAAACAATTACACTATCAAAAACAAAGAACCTAATATGAAAACTAAAAACAAAAACAGCAATAGATACTTGATAAAGGGCATGAGTTTCATTATACTACTGCCAAGGTTCTATCGCTCAGCTCTTGCACTCTGTGTCCCAGAGAAATTATGGCTCTGAGTACATCATTCTTATATCCAGATAAGCCCTGGATTTATGATCCTATACAAAAAGTTTACCGTTTATAGGACACTAGATCAAATACCAAAAGATGGATTCTGATTCCAGACCTATTCAGAATCATATAATCTCAGAAGCCTGTCCAATTCAGATTCTCAATCTTTTCCCTACCCCAGTGCATATAGAAATCAATATTCCTACAGCACATTGGACTAAGTGGACAGCTATTAACAGTTAGAGGCAATGGGCAAAGGCCTGCTAGCTGAGAGGGATTAGAATTTGTTTTTATTTTTGTTTGGAGATTATAACTCTTTATTTTATTTTTGTCCCTTCTTGTTTTCTGTTTTTTTCTTTATTTCTTCTAAAACAAACAACAACAACAACAAAAACAGGATACACGTGCAGAACGTGCAGGTTTGTTACATAGGTATATGTATGCCATGGTGGTTTGCTGTACCTATTGACCCATCCTCTAAGTTCCCTCCCCTCATCTCCCATCCCACCAGCAGGCCCTGATGTGTGTTGTTTCCCTCTCTGTGTCCATGTGTTCTCAATGTTCAGCTCCCACTTATGAGTGAGAACAGGTGGTGTTTGGTTTTCTGTTCCTGTGTTAGCTTTTTTTTTTTTTTTTTTTTTTTTTTTGCTGAGGATGATTGCTTCCAGCTTCATCCATGTTCCCGCAAAGGACATGATCTCATTCCTTTTTATGGCTGCATAGTATTCCATGGCATATATGTACCACATTTTCTTTATTCAGTCTATCATTGATGAGCATTTGAGTTGGTTCCTTGTCTTTGCTATTATAAATAGTGCTGCAATAAACATATGTGCATGTGTTTCTTTATAGTAGAATTATTTATATTCCTTTGGGTATATAGTCAGTAATGGGATTGCTGGGTCAAATAGTATTTCTGGTTTTAAATCCCTGAGGAATTGCCATACTGTCTTCCACAATGGTTGAACTAATTTACATTCTCACCAACAGTGTAAAAGCATTCCTATTTCTCCATGGCCTCACCAGCATCTGTTGTTTCCTGACTTTTTAATAATCACCATTCTGACTGTCATGAGATGGTATCTCACCATGGTTTTGATTTTCATTTCTCATTTTCATGATCAGTGATGTTGAGCTTTCTTTCATATGTTTTTTGGCCACATAAGTGTCTTCTTTTGAGAAGTGTCTGTTCATATCCTTTGCCCACTTTTTTTATGGGGTTGTTTTTTCTTGTAAATATGTTTAAGCTCCTTGTAAATTCTGGATATTAGACCTTTGTCAGATGGGTAGATTGCAAAAGTTTTCTCCCATTCTGTAGGTTGCCGGTTCACTCATGATAGTTTCTTTTGCTGTGCAGAATCTCTTTAGTTTAATTAGATCCCATTTGTCAGTTTTGGCTTTTGTTGCAATTGCTTGGCGATGTTGTCATGAAGTCTTTGCCCATGCCTATGTCCAGAATGGTATTGCCTAGGTTTTCTTGTAGGGTTTTTATGGTTTTGGGTTTTACATTTAAGTCTTGAATCCATCTTGAGTTGATATTTGCATAAGGTGTTAGAAAGGGGTCCAGTTTCCATTTTCTGCATATGGTTAGCCCGTTTTTCCCAGTGCCATCTACTGAATAGGAGATCCTTTCCCTATTGCTTGTTTTTGTCAGGTTTTTCAAAGATCAGATGGTTGTAGATGTATGGTGTTATTACTGAGGTCTCTGTTCCGAAGCCAGCATCATCCTGATTCCAAAACCGGGAAGAGACACAACAAAAAAAGAAAA
Source organism: Piliocolobus tephrosceles (assembly GCF_002776525.5). NCBI lineage: Eukaryota > Metazoa > Chordata > Mammalia > Primates > Cercopithecidae > Piliocolobus > Piliocolobus tephrosceles. The sequence goes on along the minus strand of NC_045448.1, from coordinate 39,977,717 downwards.
ACTTCAGGCCAATATCCCTGATAAAACATCAATGTGAAAATCCTCAATAAAACACTGGCAAACAAAATCCACCATGATCAAGTTGGCTTCATCTCTGGGATGCAACACTGGTTCAACATATGCAAATCAATAAACATAATCCATCACATAAACAGAACCAAAGACAAAAACTACATGATTATCTCAATAGACACAGAAAAGGCCTTTGATAAAATTCAACACCTCTTCATGTTAAAAACTCTCAATAAACTAGGTATTGATTGAGCACATCTCAAAATAATAAGAGCTGTTTATGACAAACCCATAGCCAATATCATATTGAATGGGCCAAAGCTTGAAACATCCCCTCTGAAAACCAATATAAAACAAGGATGCCCTCTTTCACCACTCCTGTTCAATATAATATTGGATATTCCAGCCAGGGCAATCAAGCAACAGAAAGAAATAAAGTGTATTCAAATAGGAAGAGAGGGAGTAAAGTTGTCTCTGTGTGTAGATGATATGATTTTATATTTAGAAAACCCCATCATCTCAGCCACAAAACTTCTTGAACTGATAAGCAACTTTAACAGAATACAAAATCAATGTGCAAAAATCACAAGCATTCCTTTACACCAACAATAGGCAAGCAGACAGCCAAATCATGAATGAACTCCCATTCACAATCGCTACAAAGAGAATAAAATACCTAGGAATACAGCTAGCAAGGGATGTGAAGGACCGCTTCAAGGAGAACTACAAACCACTGCTCAAGGAAATAAGCAAGGACACAAACAAATGGAAAAACATTCCATCCTCATGGATAGGAAGAATCAATATCATAAAAATGGCCATACTGCCCAAGGTAATTTATAGATTCAGTGCTATTCCCATCAAACTACCATTGACATTCTTCACAGAATTAGAAATAACTATTTTAAATTTCATATGGAATTAAATCCCATATAGCCAAGACAATCCTAAGCAAAAAGAACAAAGCTGGAGGCGTCATGCTACCTGACTTCAAACTACACTACAAGGCTACCATAACCAAAACAGCATGGTACTGGTACCAAAACAGACATATAAACCAATGAGAATTTATTTTTAAATAAAAGGAAACAGCCCAGTCTCTGTGGCTCATGCCTATAATCCCAACAGTTTGGGAGACCAAGGTGCATGGATGACTTGAGGTCAGGGGTTCAAGACCAGCCTGGCCAAAATGGAGAAATCCCATCTCTACTAAAAATACAAAATATTAGCCGGGCATGCTGGTGTGCCCCTGTAATCCCAGCTACTTGGGAGGTTGAGGCAGGAGAATTACTTGAACCTGGGAGGTGGAGGTTGCAGTGAGCCAAGACTGTGGCATTGCACTCCAGCCTGGGTGACAGAGCAAGATTCCATGAAAGAAAGAAAGAAAGAAAGAAAGAAAGAAAGAAAGAAAGAAAGAAAGAAAGAAAGAAAGAAAGAAAGAAAGAAAGAAAGGAAGGAAGGAAGGAAGGAAGGAAGGAAGGAAGGAAGGAAGGAAGGAAG
>NC_045448.1:39957602-39976105 GCF_002776525.5 Piliocolobus tephrosceles | reverse complement strand
AAGAAAGGAAGAAAGGAAGAAAGGAAGAAAGGAAGAAAGGAAGAAAGGAAGAAAGAAAGAGAAAGAAAGAAAGAAAGAAAGAAAGAAAGAAAGAAAGAAAGAAAGAAAGAAAGAAAGAAAGAAGGAAAGAAAGAAAGAAAGAAGGAAAGAAAGAAAGAAAGAAGGAAAGAAAGAAAGAAAGAAAGAAAGAAAGAAAGAAAGAAAGAAAGAAAGAAAGAAAGAAAGAAGGAAGGAAGGAAGGAAGGAAGGAAGGAAAGAAAGAAAGAAAGAAAGAAAGAAAGAAAGAAAGAAAGAAAGAAAGAGAAAGAAAGAAAGAAAGAAAGAAGGAAAGAAAGAAAGAGAGAGAAGGGAAAAAGAAAAAAAAGAAGAAAAGAAACAAAAACCCAACCAACAAACTACAGCAACTGGTTGGAGATTATTACTCTATGATAATAAATTAGTGTTTAAAATTTTCTTCCCTATTTCCTGGTAGAACCTCTCATGTTAGCATCATATAATCCACACAATGCCCATTTGAAGGAGGTAACAGTCCCATTTTATAGTTAAGGAAGATAAAGCTAAGCATAGTTACTTGACTTATCTAATTATCCAGCTAATATGTAGCATATCTGCCACTCTAAACCAGGTATCCTGATTAAATCCATTGTTGTTTGAAGTATTTATTCTTAAACTTGGGTATACATGAGAATCACCTTGAGAAGCTTGTTACAATGTAGATTCCCAGGGGTGGACTCTGTGTTTTTGGTGAACCCCCAGATGCTGCCAGCCTCAGGATCGATATTCAGGATTGACTGTGACAGCCTTTCTACCACAGCTTCCCAGAGATCTCCAAGTTGACCACACAGTCTCAGTGGCCCACAGTCTTATCCACTGATTTGTCTTGACCAAACTTCAGTCTTCTCTTTTCCCCACAGAACCCTGAACTTTGGCTTGCCTCCAAGTCTGAGCAAGCACTAAAATACACAACATCTGGGTTTAACAATCAATTCCTGAGAACTGGTCAATGACAGCAGAAGTTTTTCCCATCAAATCACCATCGTGCTGTCTGTTTTCCCCCACCTAATTGACTAATTTCCCCTCGTAAGTTCCTGCTATCCCTGCTTACCCCATCCCACAAGTGTATTTTTCTGTTTGGTTTTGAGATGTCTGTAGATCCTGAGATTGGGGAGCTCACTGTTACAATAGTCTCTTTGAATAAAGTTTCTCCTTACCTAAGTCCAGACTTGTTTTAATTTGACAAAGTCCTCAGCCACTGACCAAGTTCAAGTTTCACTGAGGCTTCTCCATAGAGGAAGAGATTTGGCAACACCATTTGGGGTTCTTTTTGTGTCTGCAGCAAGCTGGCTGGGGATTTACCCCCATCAACAGCCTTGGGGTGGCATCACGGGCCAATACGTATTTAACTATAGCTCACCATAGACCTTTCTGATCTTAGCTTCAGGACTTTATTCCTAGCATTTGAACATCATGTCTGTGGGGACCCTAAGATGAAAAGCTTTCTATGTCTCCAGTTTTTCTCAGAATTCAAAGAAGGCATTATACAAATGTCTGCTGTGAAATATTTCTTTCCCAAGATGCACCCAGCATCCATACGTCCTTAAGAAATGTTTGGCCCAGTTGCCAAGGGACCTTCTGTCAAAGCAATCTTGAAAACTGACTTTTTTCTTCCAAGGAGCTACTTCCCTTGGCTTTTGCAACTATCCAAGGTTGAGACATGCACTTTTCATAAACTATGACTAAGCAAAGTCTAAACAGTCCCGGGCTGCCTCCTCGACTCTCCTTCTCCCAGCAGAACACTTGGCCTTTGCTTTGCAGAGCTCTTGCCAAGAAATCACCCAGGCACTTATGATGCAAATTTCATGGGAAGAGAAGAGAACCAAAGAACAAAAATAAAAGAACTTTCCTCTAAATGTAAAATCCTTTCTCAGAGTTAGAAAGCATTAGCTGTTCCTAGTCTGGTGCTTAAAATTACTTCATTTCATGATTGTTTCTATTAATAATTATACAATGATGCTGTATAATAAAATTCTATGACAATGACAACTTCACCTTTTAGGTAAGAGAAGAAAAAAACTCCTTATTCTTTTTTCAAAAAGTTATGACTATTGGCCAGTCTCGGTGGCTCACCCCTATAGTCCCAGCACTTTGGGAGGCCGAGGCGGGCAAATCACCTGAGGTCAGGAGTTCAAGACCAGCCTGGCCAACATGGTGAAACCCCGTCTCTAGTAAAAATACAAAATTTAGCCAGGCGTGGTAGCTGTAATCCCAGCTACTCAGGGGCTGAGGCAGGAGAATCACTTGAACCCAGGAGGCAGAGGTTGCAGTGAGCCAAGATCGTGCCATCACACTCCAGCCTAGGGGACAAGAGCAAGATTTCCCCTCTCCAAAAAAAAAAAATTATATATATATATATACACACACACACACACACACACATGACTATCATAGAAAAAGATATGCATTGCTATCAGCACAATTCTGAAGAAACTCTACAATACAGCTTTCTGAGTAGGTAATGCCTTCTTGTCTTTACTACTCCCCTAGGAGACTCAAAAAGGTAAAAGAGGTGACCAGTTGGTTAATACGAAGTAGCATGTGCTGACAGGAGGAAAAATCCTTGAGTCACAATACCTGGGTCACAGCTCACCACCATCTAAGGCAAGAACAATCTTAGGCAAGTCACTAAACCACTGCAAGCCTCGATTTCTTAATCCATACAAGTAAGCACAAACAACATACAATCCAGCCTACCTCATTTGGTTGAGAAGAGGAGGGAACTATTGCTTTGGTTTTAAAAAAAACAAAGCAATAGATAAATACAAAGTATCATCATTCTGGCCTTCAAAACATCCCATTATGATTGGTGTGTACCCTTCGTTGTACATCTCCAAAGAAAAGAAAAGAATTCTTGCCTTTGTAATATATCCCCAAGTCTTCATGAATGCTTTTGTCAAAACAATGAAAAAATATGTGCAGGTGAATGTTGGTACATTACCAAATATCAAAGTACATTGCATATACAAATCTAAGATAGTGTATATCATAAATTTAAGTACAACAGCACTTATTTGTCTAAATCTTCATTTAAACTCTTTTGGGCATTAAACAATCCATTTACATAACTATGTAGAACTGGTTATACATAAAGGCACAGATTTTTTGCCTTTCTCATGGACCAGAAACTTGTGATATTTTTCCAAATAAATCTTATCATAATGTCTTAAAAATGCTTGTATTCCTCATGTTGGACTTGCAATGAAGAATTATTGTATTATCAGGGTTTCACAAAATGTTGATAATACAATAAAAATTAAATATAAATCAGAGGCACAAAACAAATCAGTCCAAAAAAAGCTTTTAAGTCTCTGCTATATTTCTTCAGTCCTGGGCCTGGAAAAGAAGTCGCAAGTCAAGTGTCTGTATTACATGCATTTACCTGGAATGATAAGGGAAGATGTTGTGGTTAGCTGGTGATCAGAGCTGAGGCTTTAAAAACTGTGTCACCACAAAACTTCCAAAACAGAGCTGAGACCCACTGTACCAGTGATCTCCTTTCCACCAGATCATACTCCTCATCAGTGATGCTCACAATGTGGCCTTGGGGCCAGCAGGAGCAGCAGCAGCAGCGGCAAGGCCTTGTTAGAATTGTAAGTCCTCCAGGTCCAGCTCAGACCTACTGAATCACAAACTCCAGGGCTGGGGCCCAATAATCAGTGTTTTAACAAGTCCTCCGGGTGATTCTGATGCATGCTCAAGTTTGAGAAGTGCTGCTTATTTCACCGTAGAGTGAAGAAAGTATGACATTCCTGGTTTTAAGAGTCTGTGTCTAAAATGGTGCTGGGTTCAATGCAAACTCTCTTTGTTTGACACGTTTTATCATTTTTATCATAAGAAAAAATTAAAGTCATGTGTTTTGAAGAAAAAAAGAAAAGGAAGGAAGGAAGAAAGGAAGGAAAGAAGGAAGGGGAAGGAAGGAAGGAAAGGGAGAGAAGGAAGGAAGGAAGGAAGGAAGGAAGGAAGGAAGGAAGGAAGGAAGGAAGGAAGGAAGGAAGGAAGGAAAGGGAGAGAAGGAAGGAAGGAAAGAAGGGAGGGAGGGAGGGATGAAGGGAGGGAGGGAGGAGAGAAGAAGAAAGGAGAGGTGAGTGGAGTTGCAAGGAGAGGGGAAAGAAGAGTAAAATAAGCAATCCAGGACAAGCAAATTGAAGGCATCTGTAATCCCACAACCTAGAATAACCCATTAGGACCACCACATTGCACAACCTGGGGCTATGTTTCACTCAAAATATGGTGCAAGTTGTGCAATGTGGCTTGACCACTATTCATATTTTTGTTAATATCTTCCAAATATAGCCTCCAAACAGAATTAAAAGTACATGATGTTTTAGAACCTACTTATTTTCATTGAAGGCTATAATTATGAATATGTCCCTAAATGTTTCTAATGCATCATATTTTTAATAATAGAATGGTGATCCTTTCAGTGGATTTACCATAATTTAAGAAATCCCCTGCCAGGTGCGGTGGCTCACATCTGTAATCCCAGCACTTTGGGAGACCAAGGCAGGCGGATCACCTGAGGTGGGAAGTTCGGAATCTGCCTGGTCAACATGGAGAAACCCCGTCTCTACTAAAAAACACAAAAAAATTAGTTGGGCATGGTGTCACATGCCTATAATCCCAGCTACTCTGGAGGCTGAGGTAGGAGAATCGCTTGAACCCAAAAGGGGGTTTGGTGAGCTGAGATCGCGCCATTGCACTGCAGCCTGAGCAACAAGAATGAAAGTCCGCCTCAAAAAAAAAAAAAAGAAAGAAAAAGAAAAGGAAAAGAAATCCCATACTGTTTGATATTTGAGTTATTTACAATTTGGAATTCTTATATCACAATGAACAAATTACAGCTGTTTCTTTGTGCACAACTGTGGTTATCCCCGTGAGGTAAATTCTAAGCAGATAAGTTAAGAATAAGGTTTGCCCTTTATTTGCTCTTCGTGGTGTTATAATTTTATTCTTCCTGGTAGCAAAGACTAATCTCCACATTTTGGAATTTTTCTGAGATGCCTATTTATGTTTGTTCAAATAACGGTGTTAGGCATTTTCTGTCTTTACTAGTCACTGAAGCACCTAGTTCAACAAAGAATCAATAAGAAAACACACGGATTTGTCCACATGCTGCCATGTTAAAGAGAACTGAGATTCTAGCACCAAGACAAAGTCTTCTTTACAGACAGAGAAGGCCTGACAATTCAGCATTAACAGCAATTACCAATATGCTTCCTGGAATTAGAACTGCTCTCCCACGTATTTGCAGAAAGCTAATTAGCCAAGTTGAATTCTGTCAGCACAATCACATAAAATTGTCCCTCATATTCCTAATGCTCTTTGGTCATTGAATTTCAGCTGCTTTCCAGTATCTGGAATCCTTCAGTGGCCCTTTTTGCCTTCCACCGGTGATTAAATAGACCTTTAATCAATTTGCAATGTGTAGAAGCAAAGTCACTCTGGAACGGATGGCATATACTGCAGCCTATGATGCGTGCTCATAATGGAAGGCATGACAAGCACTTCATAACCCTGCAGCCCTGTGGTTACAAGCTCCAGCGCCTGTGTTAGGCAGGCAGGGGAAAATCCTCACGTCGGTACAACACAGCGAGGCCCCTCATTGGAGCACTGCAGTCATTTGGCTGCAAGCTGCAGAGCCCTCTCCAATGCACCAGCTGGGGAGAGGAAATGAATCACACAATAAAACTGAATGTGCTCACCTCTCTGGCTGCCACATATCTGTGTGCAGGCTGGTTCCTGCATCCCCAGCGTGTCTACCTGGAGCCATTAACTAGTTTGCGTGGGCTGGAGAGAATGTGGGTTTCTCACTCTTCCAGATTATCACTTGGTGTACTACATTCCCATTTTCCCCAGTTTATGGCAGAGGGAAGCAATGTGGTCTCGGGGAGAAGATGGTGGAAAAGTTGCATAGAGGTGAAAATCACTAAGGTCTTGGCTCCATTTCCTCCTTCTCCACTGATTCCTTGGCATCCTTACCTGTAAACTAGGGAGGCTGGCAACTGTTCACATCTCTCTCTCTCTCTCTCTCTCTCTCTCTCACACACACACACATATGCAGGCTGTTAGGCTGGACCAGCAATTCCTATCATTATGAACTGCCTCTGTCCTTCACTACCTGCCTTCAGTCTTTAGGGGCAAATCCTGAGTAACAGGGAGTTAATTATGTCAGAATTCAGAAATCTATGTGAGCCTTATTTTGCTCACTTGAAGTAATCTCTTCCCACCACCTGCTCCTTCTCTACTTATTTGAATGCCATTTACCTTTCAGTCATCTTTCAAAGTCACAGCAAGTCTTGCATCCATCCCCATCACCATGCTGTTTCTAACCACCCAGTCTGCAGTGAGTTCTCCCTTCCCTAATCTTCTACAGCAGTTGTCATCCTTACCTCTCCTTTGGGGCTTATACTTGTCTGTGTTATCAATGAGTTTTTGGTGTATGTGTCTCACCTCCACAACTAAGTAGCAAACTCCTTAAAGTCAGAGATTATGAAGTATACATCTGTGCATGCCCTGCCATGATTTTCCATTATAGAATTTATCCTAAGAAAACAATCACAGGCACTCATGATTGATTAGCGGCAACCAATTTGTCAACAATAGTAACCAGTGCAAATGATTATTTTCTCCCAAAAGGGCCTGAAAGAGCAGCCATACTCCATTCTTTCTTCATTTATCATCACTGTTACTGGCTTCCTAATTCCCCACATTCCAGGACCCAATTCCCCATTAAAGGCATTTCTCTTCTCCAGTCTTCCAAAAGTCTCTGGAGATGGTTGCATTGGGATGGGGTGGGAAGTTGCTAAAATATCGCATAGTACATGTTTGGCAAAATTCCAAATTGCCTCCAATTTCCCGAGAAACAATTACAACATTCTCAGAAATCCCCAAAATTGACAAACACTATGTTCTAAAGGAATTCTGAACTGAAACAAATAAAGATAGTGGGAAATCACTGACCAGGATGAAGGCCCCTTGGTGAAAGCAAGGACACTAATATACATGGCACCAGGCTCAGTGGCAGGGCAGGGGAAGGAAGGGGTTCTGGATGAGGTGAGCTTTTCTCCGCTGCCGTCTCCAGTGACCCACTGCTAGGTTCTCAGCCCCTATCGCCTCACTGATGTTTGATGTTTATTTTAAAATAGAAGAAGCCTTTTGTTCTTCCATCAGAGATCATGTTTAAAAATGCAAATACCCACCGTGTTTAAATTAACACTAAGACAAAAAACGGTGTGTGTCAGATTCTTTACTTATTGCAGGCTTTGATAGCAGAACAATAAGAAGAGATGTCACTGAATGAAGAAAAGAATAGAAAAGGAGAGAAGATTCTCTTTTGAACCCAACATGAACTTTATTCATTTTTGTTTAGCTCTGATTATATCTGTTCTAGAATGATAATAAAACAATAGAATCAAAAAAAAAGTAATTTACTCTTGTAGAATGTATTGTTTATGACCAAACACCTTCATGTCTGTTGCTGAAATGGTTTCCCAGAGCAATCCTGTGAAGAAGACATAATTCCCTCTTGACTGGTGAAAAAAACAAGTCTCATGGACACAACATAAAGACCTCAAGACGTCACAGGTAGTAACAGAATCAGGTCTCAAAACTTGACCATATGTTTATTAATTCAACAAATAGTTATGAAGGACCTACTGTTGGCCAGATTTGTGCTAGGTGCCAGGGATAAAATGATGTGCAAAACCCAAGACAGACTCTGCCCATGTGGACCTGGGAGTCCAACAAAAAGACAGGTGCTGATCAACTAGTGACAGAAATAAATGCAGCATTAATCCAAGAGTGAAGTGGTGATAACAAGGAGAGTCATTCTGCAAGGAGAGAGACAGGACAACAGTTTTCCAGACACAAGGAACCAGCGCACGCAAAGGTCTTATACAAGAGCTAGCCATGCATTCCAGAAACCCTAGGAAAGCCAGCACAGCAGAGAGCAAGGAAGCCAGTGGCGTGGGCAGAGTCTGGTTTGCAATGACATGGACTTCATCTTCTGTCCAAGAAAAATTGGTGTCCCTAAAATATTTTAAGCAAGGGAATAACTGAGAAATTTCCATGATTGAAAAGCACTGTCCTGGACAATGGTATCACGTTGCCACCCCATAAACATTTTAAATGGAACTGAACATCTACACTAGTAGCCACAACACTGCCACTTGCCCCGGCCGTCCAAATCCAAGGGCTCTGCACCTGACCCAGTGCCATTATTCCTCATTTTTCCATCCAATCAAAGTTCTCTAGAGAACCCACATGTAAGCTTCCACGCTGGGAACCGCTGCAGACAACGATGTCACAGACTCAGACTCTCTCTCAGGAAGCCTGAAGCCTGGAAAAGGAGAGCAGCCATGCAGACAAGAACTCTCAAACAAGGTGGAGAGTACTAACTGCCTTCTGATAAAGGGAAAGGAAATCCCCACAGAATGACAGAGCTGCAGCCTTTCCTCAAGAATATGGGCACAGGTATGCCGGGCGCGGAGGCTCACGCCTGTAATCCCAGAACTTTGGGAGGCCAAGGCGGGCAGATCACAAGGTCAGAAGATTGAGACCATCCTGGCTAACACGGTGAAACCCTGTGTCTACTAAAAAATACAAAAAATTAGCCGGGCGTGGTGGCAGGCGCCTGTGGTCCCAGCCACTTCAGAGGCTGAGATGGGAGAATGGTGTGAACCCGGGAGGCAGAGCTTGCAGTGAGCCGAGACCGCGCCACTGCACTGCAGCCTGGGTGACAGCCAGATTCTGTCTCAAAAAAAAAAAAAAAAAAAGAATACGGACACAGGTTCCACTGTGTTGATACTTATTATATCAGGGAAGTCAGAGACCACGCTCATTCATTCTTTGTACAATCTCTCCTTTTACTCTTTGGACATATGCAAACTTATTTCTGTATCTTTGCAATTTAAAAATTTGACTCTGAGTCAAGTCTCTTTTCAGGTATTTTGCCTACAATATAGAGGGTGCTACCAATCAGCCTATTAAGTTTTTTTTTAATTCGGGAAAGTTTAAAGTTTAAACAATATGTTTGTTAGATTAAACATATTATTTAATCTAAACAATATGTTTAGATTTATTTGGAATGCTCTGGTACATCCTTGGGACCACGTACAATGATTAACTTGGCTCTCTATTCTCTGCTTTATAAATAAGTGTTTGTATATACATAGATCTGTATATTTGATATATATATACACACACAGAGATGTACATATTCTTATATGCACATATTTATATGCACACGCATATATCATCTGATCTGCATATGCATAAAATATTATCATTCATTTATGATCTTTGTCCTTTTTCTCTGAATTCTGAGAGAGCTCCTCTGTTTGCCTTCTTGATGATTTGATGTTCAGTAATATCCATCCTTTTCATTACTCCCCCTGATGAGAATTTTAAAATTCTACTTCATTTTTATTTTCATCCTTTTTTAATACACCAGTTGTCCATGTAGTAGAGTACATGTCTAGTATTCTCGCCTTAGAGTTTTCTGCTTTTGTTTCACAGCACCGTATCTTCTAGCTTTTTATTGAGGCAGTTAAATAGTTATTAAATTTTCCCTATGGCACCTACAGTAAATAATAAGTCTGCTCTTCCTCTGAATTTTCAGGATGATGTATCTACTCACTTACTCTGTGGAAAGTTTTGTCCCATAGGAAACATGTTGTTATTATTTTTTATTTTTATTAAAACTCAACTGAGGTGAGATCCATCCAGGCCAGCATTTGCCAAGGGACAGGAGTTTGAAATGCCTTTGACTCAATACTCTGTTCCATTTAGTCCTTATTGAAAAATCTCTGCTCAAAACCAGAGGTGGCATTGGACAATTCAGTCAATAGTTTTCAGTCTAGAGTGGACTTTCCCCAAGAGTAACTCTTCCAGGCTTCTCTGACATCTTCCCCAACTCAGACGGGCTTCTTCCCTGGCATGCTGAATAGACAGAGTAAATAAAAACTTCTCTCTTCTCCTGACTGTTGCTGACTCATGAGGTGAGCACCAATGAAAGTAGTGGAAAAACTCCAGAGAGTCCTCCATCACCACTTCCTGCCCACTGGAGGTCCTAATCTCTGAATGGAGGTGAAAACAGGAGGGGGCATTGTATTATGGTAACACTAAAATCACATTGGCCAGGCAGTAATAGGAATAATGGATACTTTTCTGGTTGATACAAATCTTTCCTTTCACATGTAGGTAGCCCCCATGGAATGGGTACAAAGGTTCTTTCTACCTCCTCTTAGGAAAGCAATCTTAGTTCATTTCTATGCACAGGTGGGCTGTCAGTTGTGTTCTTCAGCCATGTGCTTTGTAGAAATTTCTCTTACATTCTGGCAATGGGTTAACCGTCAGTCATTATTGCCCTATTTTTCAGAGTCTTCCAGGGTACTTTATTCGGAAGCTGAGAGGGGATTTTAGGAACTATTGTAAATGCCATTCAACATATGTTTTTACAGAGGCTTCTTTTCTTTAGTGTCAGGAATCAACTGCATGAATTCTCTATAAAGCTAAGAAGATAGCAGGATAGGGAATAAGAGCTAGAAAAATTCAGTCCACTCCTCCTGGGTCTGCACATTCTCATCTATCTAATGAATAGGGAACCTATGGGCAAAAGCATAAGTAAGAAGCAGCTTCACTGTGCACTGGTTACTACTTGGACCCACTGGGTCTTGGGTGTACTTTTCCTACTTGCCCAAGTCTAGTGAGACAGAACACCCACCCACACAGGTTTCATGAAGCTTGTCTATTACTTGCAGATAAGCAGCAAGGAAAAACAGAAGCCTAGGATTCATGATGAACTGCTTCCCCAAGACTCAGAGAAGCCGTCCAGGGCAGATGGAGTCTTGTCTGCATGTGCTTCACTTGTATGGCACTGAGGGACCCCAGAAAGCAGCCTGCCCTGGGTTTTCTCCCCCAGGAGCGACAGAACTTGCTGGACTAAAGTATTGAAAGACATCCTGTTCTGGGCGGGGCTGAAGGGAGCCTGGCCTGTTCTGGCCATTCCCTCCCTAACTCAGGATGTTGCATTCCCTGCACATTCTAGTTATTCTTGAGAACTACAAGCAAGAAGGCAGAGAGAACTGGATTGGTTCGAGGACAGCCAGACAATTGTCCTGTAATAAGAACTTTAATCCTTCAATATTGATATAGCCCGCCCCTGAGAGAATGCTTCCAGGACCACCAGACCAGAATCCATGCCTGAAAACTTAATGACAATCAAACAAAAATATATAAACAAATGTAACTGCGAAGGTTCAGCTAAGAGCTAGGACCTTTAAACTCTCCATCTAGCTCTGTTCCCACTTGGCTGTATGACTTTGGGAAGATTACTCTAAGGTGTGGGGCACTCATAGATTTTGAAAACTTGCTGCTCTAAATCAGTGATACTCAACTAGGAGAGATGTTACTGATAGAACGCTACTACCACATGAATAGGAAAAAGGCAGAGAAAAGGCTAAGAACTCTTAAATCCCTACGAGGTGGCAGCCAGGTCTAAAATCCTATGGTTTTATGACAACTGAATTTGGCAAATGAGAAATGGAGTTCTCGGTGACATTTGGTCCCATATTTTGAAGGCCTATAACTTCCTTGGACTGCCAGAAGATGTTCTTGCCAAGATTTCTGGAGTGGCTTAGCCCAAGATTCCTTTAGGGCTGATATGTGCTTTCCAAAGTGGTAATGTTCCTTAGATTGCCAAACCAGCTGTGCCAAACAATGACAAACAATAAATGTAAAACTCATTAAACCAAACAAGGCAGAAAGCAGTTTAGGCGAATGTATATTGTACAAAACAGATTTGTCTTTTATTTCTTTCTAATAAGGTGGGGAAGGGGAGAGAAAACCTGAATCGCTTGTATTTCAACATGAAAAGGGGAAATTACACCCTCTAGTGGTGCTTTACTGTGTCACTTTTGGTTTTGTGCTTTCCTGGTGCTTTAAGTATCTGTGGCCCCTACCATTTCCCCCTCTACCCTCCCTCTCTCTCTCTCTCTCTCTCTCTCTCACACACACACACACACACACACACACACACACACGCAACCCGAGAGAGAGAGAGAGTTGTTCATTTCGGAGTCTTTCAGGTCTTCAGCTTATTATATGCAAACATACATTATGTGTATTTATCTGTAATTATAGCTCCTAATTATGGAGTGCCTGCTATATAGAAGATCCTTTTGATATATTTCTATATTATTAGTTCTTACAGTATTCCCAAAAGGTATTTAGTATTGTTCCCATTTTACAAGAAGAAACTGAAGAACAGAAAGAAGGAAATTTGTTCAAGGATGCATAACTAATGTTAAAAAACATACAACTGGGAGGCCATTTGGCTGAGGCAGCTCCAGCATTCTGGGTTTCTACATAGACAAAACAAAACCCAATTCAGTGTAAATGAGAAAATGAAATTTAACTTTAACCAATCAGACCAGCTGACCTCCAGCTAGGGACTTTCCACTGGAATGATCCAAATAAGGCTACTGCTTCACTTTAACCAATCACATATTTTCTTTCCCTTGTTTCTGCAGTCAGCTTCCTCTCATACCCTTTTGTCAGAGCCCCTGAACTGCTACCATCTGCAGCTGCCTGGTTCAAGAATCACTGTGTGCTCAAATAAACTCAGAAATATTAATGCACCCAAGTTTATCTTTTAACGCTAGTAAATGGCAAAGCAGATGTGAAAAGCAGGCATTCTGACTACAAATCTCATGTTCTCTTCTTTTTTTTTTTTTTTTTTATATATTTTTTTTCTTTGATTTTTTTTTTTATTATACTTTAAGTTCTAGGGTACATGTACATAACGTGCAGGTTTGTTACATATGTATACATGTGCCATGTTGGTGTGCTGCACCCATCAACTCGTCAGCACCCATCAATTCATCATTTATATCAGGTATAACTCCCCAATGCAATCCCTCCCCCCTCCCCACTCCCCATGATAGGCCCCAGTGTGTGATGTTCCCCTTCCCGAGTCCAAGTGAGCTCATTGTTCAGTTCCCACCTATGAGTGAGAACATGCGGTGTTTGGTTTTCTCTTCTTGTGATAGTTTGCTAAGAATGATGGTTTCCAGCTGCATCCATGTCCCTACAAAGGACGCAAACTCATCCTTTTTTATGGCTGCATAGTATTCCATGGTGTATATGTGCCACATTTTCTTAATCCAGTCTGTCACTGATGGACATTTGGGTTGATTCCAAGTCTTTGCTATTGTGAATAGTGCCGCAATAAACATACGTGTGCATGTGTCTTTGTAGTAGCATAATTTATAATCCTTTGGGTATATACCCAGTAGTGGGATGGCTGGGTCATATGGTACATCTAGTTCTAGATCCTTGAGGAATTGCCATACTGTTTTCCATAATGGTTGAACTAGTTTACAATCCCACCAACAGTGTAAAAGTGTTCCTATTTCTCCACATCCTCTCCAACACCTATATGTCACCTTGCTTCCCTCCTTTCACCCCTAAAAACTCCTAACACTCTAAGCAAAGAGTGCAGCAATTGTAAAGGATGAAATCTGGTGAGCCAAAAGATTTTAGGGCATTTGAAATTCAATTGCTGCATTTAGTTGCAGATAATGGAAACCACTGTGGCCATGTTAAGAAGAAAGTTGTTTAACACCAGTGATTGAGTACATACAAAATTAGTGGAAGGCCTAGAGGAGAAGGATCTGGAATGGGCCTGACTCCCAAAACACCACGGCAGCACTGGTCCGCCATGGAAACTTCTCTCCCACAGTCTGGAATCTGGAACACCTGCACCACCACCCTTCTCCTTTCTGAGCTGAGTTTCTGAATTCAGCTCTCCTTCAAGTGCACCCAGTTGGCAGAACTCAAATAATATTCAAATCCCTACTGCAAGGAAGTCTGGGAAATAAAGTTTATAGTTTTCTAGCCTCTGCAGTAAAACAAGGCACAGAAGAAAGTGTTTGGAAGGATTTTATGAGACTCAGTCTACAGTTCCCACCCCATCCTTTTTTTTTTTTTTTTTTTGAGATGGAGTCTCGCTCTGTCACTTAGGCTGGAGTGCAGTGGTGCGATCTCAGCTCACTGCAACCTCTGCCTCCCAGGTTCAAGCGATTCTCCTGCCTTAGCCTCCACGTAACTGAGACTACAGGTGCGTGCCACCATGCCCAGCTAATTTTTTGTATTTTTAGTAGAGAGGGGGTTTCACTGTGTTAGCCAGAATGGTCTGGATCTCCTGACCTTGTGATCCACCTGCCTTGGCCTCCCAAAGTGCTGGGATTACAGGTGTAAGCCACCGTGCCCAGCCCCCACCCCATCATTTTTAACAGAATGGAAGTGAACCTCTGAAAAAGAAATTTCTGTATGTGTGTTATGTTCAAGTTAGGAAGCCTCTCAGTCATCCAGCAAATCGCCCCATAGAGGAAATCATTGTCCATTGGTAAAGCCACTCCTCTGCGCTAAAGAATCAGCCTTGTCCTAGGAATTTTCAAATATCCCACTTGTGAAAACGAGGGCCTTTAAAGGTTTCTCTCCATTAAAGCCATCAATAGAGCAGGGAATTATGGGCCAGCCTATTCCCAGTCTCCAAACGTTGAAGGTATCTTTCACAACACTGAGAGAAGACAGACGGTGCTAAATTGCCCCTCAGCGGGCTGTAAGAGTTAAAGTACTTCCCGAGAGGTGTAATTTACTGGCCTCGCACCACTTGGATCAGGCTCTGCACTTGGCATTTCCATTCAGCATGCTGAGGACTTGGCAGGGAGGGAAGCCATCCCAGTCCAAACCAGGAAAAATGAAACACTTCCCTCTCCTAGTTCTGAGGCCAAAAAAAGTGTGCAATGGCTCCCTTCTTCCAAAATCACCTTTATTTTAATCAGTCTATATTCGCTTGACTTTGTGTCAGATGGACTACAAACCAGATGTGACAAGCAAAGCAACTAAACATTTCTTTGAAGGAAATAATGAATTTTTTTTTAAAAAAAAAAAAGGAAAATTTATTTTTTAATACCTTCCACAAACCAGACACTATTATAGGGGATCTATACTCAATCTGCAGTTAAATCTATAAAGTAATTATTACTCTCTCGATTTTGCCACTGGGGAAACCGAGACTCAGAAATTAAGTCGTTTGCCTCAGCTCACAGCTACTACACTATAGACTGGAATTCAGACCTAAATCTCTGATTCCACAGCCCTTTTGTTTACCATTACATGAGTATTTCTCAGTCCTTTTTAACCATGTCTCACACAAACACACACACACACACACAAATTGCCAAACGTTCCTTTTGGTAGCTTATATTACAAAAATAATAGGCATCTTATTCATTTTCCAAACAAGTTGTTATATTTCATTTACAAATACAGAATTATTATATCATCATATTACTCTTTCAAATTATGCAGGCATCCCAATTTCTCCACAGGTTATAATAATACATTTTTTCCCTCACTGTTACAGGATCTTTGGGGTGTTGCTTTTCTGGCCAGAAACTTGTGGCCGGTGGTGCCTTTGCCTGAGATTGGCTTGGGCCCACTGGGCTCATTCTGCCCACTCAGTCTGGCAGTGGTAGCTCACACTACCAGCCTGGATTTCGCACCTCCAAGGAAAACTGCAAGTCAGGTGTGGAGCAGTGAGGAGTGTGTGAGTAGGATCTGGCCACTGTGCAGTCAGACACACCAGCTGCTGCTTCGGGGCAGGAAGCTCCAGGTGCTGATATAGGTGCTGGCTCTCCATACAGCTGTGGCTGGACCAGGTGTACCACAAGCAGCTTCCCCAGCTGGCACCGTGGAATGCAGTGGTGCCTGGAAGCTTGGAGACACCAGGAACTGGAGGGCCCAAAGAGGGAGTCACAGCCCAGGCTGGGGGAGCTCCCAGGTCTGGGCTCCTTGAAGGGCCACAGCTCTTCTCTCCTTCTCTGTGCCCATAACATGGTGAACAAGGGGCACATCTCAGCCCTGTTTGTGTTACAGCTCTTTTAGCCTCACCATTCAGCGGGTCCTGAGTTCTTGTCCTGTGACCAGGAAAAATGAGGGATGCAGGCAAATGGAGGGTGAGCAAGATGAAGAGGAGCTTTATTGAGCAACAGAACAGCTCAGAGGAAACCCACAGGAGGTAGCTCCTTTTTACAGCCAGGGTGTCCCAATAAGTAGCTCCTCTCTGCTAGGCAGGTCACCCTGACAAGTGTTCAGCTATCAGCAGAGAGGGTAGCTCCTCTCTGAAGCTGGTTGTCCCTCCTCAACTGTTCAACAGAGAGGATAATTCCTCTCTGCAGCTGGTTATCCTGTAGTCCGTCCAAGTCTGGCTGAGCTCAGGGCTTTTATGGGCCTCAGAGGGGAGGAAGTGCAAGCCAGTTGGACAGCCATGGGTGGGCCAGGAAAAGACAGCACGAGTTCCCACCCCAGTCTCACAGACCCACAGCCCAAGCCCCAGCCTTCAGCCCTCTCTGGCCTGAAGGTGGAGCCTCACCAGAGACCTGCCCCCTTCTGCCCAGGAGCCTGTCTGCCTCCTGCCACTGTCCATGGCGCCCAGGCTGCTCGTGCCAAGGGACACCTGCAGGCTAGTGATGAGCTGCCCTCAGCTCCACCTCGACTTCCCCTTCTGCACTCATTGGCACCCAAAGTCCAGAGAGGGCCAAGGTGGCAAGGGGCTGGCATGTCATTGCTGCCCCAAGCATGCACACACCCAGCCAGGCTGTGGCAGCTCCTGGGCTCAGCCCCAACCTCACTTCAAGAGAGTAGTGGCTGCCTGGAGTAGGGAGAGGCCAGGGAAGCAGACACCCTTGAGCCTGCGGAGGCAGATGAGGCCTTCCCAGGCCCCCAGAGATGTGATCTCTGCATCACAGAGTGCAGAAATGCCTTGATCCTGCACTTGGGACGGGGGGGCTTCCACCTACTGTGTGGAACGTTTGCAAGCAGCCCCAGCCCATGCCCCCTCACAGCCTGGGGCAGGGGCTCCAGTTCCTCATTGCACCCCTCTCTGCCCACCCTTCCATGCCCAACTGCATTGCTCCCCTTCTGGTGGGCAGCTCAGTCCAGCACCATCTCAGTGGCCCCCAGAGCTGGAGGTAGGTTCTGGGGGGGTGCTCCCACTTGTCCCTGGCTCCCATTGGTTTTGTGGAGCTGGCACCACCCCAGACCCAGCTCTGCCTCCTCCCCACACCCTCCCCATAGTGGCAGTGGGTGAGAACAGCAATGCAGGACCAGGGTCCCGAGCAGCAGAGGCTCCAGGCCTGGGGCCTGGTCCCTCCCAGCAGCACAAGGGTCGGGGATGGGGTGCAGTCAGCTGCCTCAGGGACACAAGGGCACAGGGGCCCCACCACTGCCATTGCCGTTCCCGCAGCCGCTCCTGCCACCGCCACTCACACCTCCCTGCTGCAGCTGGCCCAATGGCAGTGGCTGCTTCTGACAGCCTGCCACTACCATCATCACCACCACTAATGGCATGAAGGATTAAAATGATGTCAACCAGTGAAAAATAATTGAACAGGAAATTCAGGAATTTCTAACCAAAGTGAAAAATCATGAACTTTAAAAACTATCACCTTAGAAGAAAATATCCTAAACTGAAGTTTAGATCTCTTGGGAACTGACTTCTTCAGTGATACACTTGTCATAGCCCACATACCTTAAAGAGTTGTGAAGAGGAATTATCAACTGTATGCGTGCAAAGTATTTTATAAGCTGAAAGACTGTACAAAGGAAGGTGAAGTTTTATTTTTGGATAACAAGACATATATAACCAACTCCCTATGACTTGAATAAGCCAAAACTTATATCAAAAAGCAGTTGTTCTCTTCCTTAGATAGATGTGAGCATAATGCTCTGAAAACATTCTGTGTCAGAGGCCTATACTTTGGGTCCAGGAAGAGTGGCCTAGTGAAAGAAAGAGCACAGCACACCCTTTGGAGTCAGAAGTCCTGGATTTGACTTCAGTTCCTCCATACACTAGTTGAGCAACAACCTACTGTCTCTGAGCCTCATTTCCTCCTCTTGAAAATTCAGGGTTTTCCTACATCACAGGCTTATGGCGAGAAGCTTTCACAAAGTATGTGAAAGCTGTGTATAGACATATTAATTACTACACTACATTTAATATATTGTCATCCCTAAGTTGACCATGCAGCAGCACAAACACAAAGTTATCTTTTGATTAAAAGTTTATTTTTTATTTATAAAACAAGGGTTATCTATCTGGGTTGTACCTGAAGGAAGGAAAAAACAATCACCTGACCAAGTGCATAATATTTGATGAAGATCAAACCTTTTGGCTCCTGCAGCTTCTTCCCTGAAATATTAATATGAAGTTCTTGTATTCCTTTCTAGTTTTTTTTTTTTTTTTTTTTGAACGTTTACATCCAATACTATTTGTCTAGCAAAGATATCATTGTCTTGGTGTTACATGGAGCCCCATTAAGCCAAAGCAATAGCGAGAGCCCTCTCAGCAGTGCCACCTAGTGGGATGGGAAACAAGTGCA
>NC_045448.1:39927308-39957502 GCF_002776525.5 Piliocolobus tephrosceles | reverse complement strand
TTTTTTTTTTTTTTTTTTTTTTTTTTTTGAGGCGGAGTCTCGCTCTGTCGCCCGGACTGGAGTGCAGTGGCCGGATCTCAGCTCACTGCAAGCTCCGCCTCCCGGGTTTACGCCATTCTCCTGCCTCAGCCTCCCGAGTAGCTGAGACTACAGGCGCCCGCCACCTCGCCCAGCTAGTTTTTGTATTTTTAGTAGAGACGGGGTTTCACCATGTTAGCCAGGATGGTCTCGATCTCCTGACCTCGTGATCCGCCCGTCTCGGCCTCCCAAAGTGCTGGGATTACAGGCTTGAGCCACCGCGCCCGGCCTACTTTTTCTTATCTACTTAGTGTCTATTAAATATGTTAAAAATGTATTCACTCTTTGAAAAAATTTAAATAAAAACCCTGTACTCTTAAAATATGAGAAAAGCATGCCGCTAAAATGGTACTTTAAAAAAACTCTTTCTATACATAAATCTAAGAATATCTGTGGGGAAATTAATATCAAGAGTGGCCAAAATATTTTAGCAAAGTTTTCCTGAGAAATGGCAAAAACTATATCCTTACTCAGATTCCAAGTATCAAAGA
Organism: Piliocolobus tephrosceles; assembly: GCF_002776525.5. Lineage (NCBI taxonomy): Eukaryota > Metazoa > Chordata > Mammalia > Primates > Cercopithecidae > Piliocolobus > Piliocolobus tephrosceles. Next base: position 39,956,933 of record NC_045448.1, on the reverse strand, counting down.
ACACAAAAGTTTTTAGAAAGTGACACAAAATATAAGGAAAATGCATATAACTTCGTGGGAGAGAGACACTGATGCAAAAAAAATCTGAATAGATCAAAAGTACCAAGACTAAAAGCACACACACACATAAACACATATGCTAGAAATTTCAGTTGTGTGATATACTTTTTCTGGGGCTGCAAATACAGTTGAGAAGCACTTTCATCTGTATTCATGCAACACTTAGGAGGTGGTGGAGTAAAGAGATGTGTGTCTCTGACAGCCCTGAATAGTTTACCAGTTCTTGACCTGAGCTGTTTCTTTTTATTTAAAAAGATAACAGATGTATGGCAGCCCCTGGGAAATTATGATGTAGTCATAGCAGTGGTCCCCAGCCCCTGGGCCACAGGTTGGAGCCAGTCCATGACCTGTTAGGAACTGGGCCGCACAGCAGATGGTTGAGTGGCAAGTGAGTATTACTGCCTGAGCTCCACATCCTGTCAGATCAGCTGTGCATTAGATTCGCATAGGAGCACAAACCCTATTGTGAACTGCACATGTGAGGTACCTAGGTTGTGCACTCCTTATGAGAATCTAATGCCTGATGATCTGAGGTGGAACAGTTTTCTCTTGAAACCAATGACCCTGCCCCTCCACCCCGTTCATGTAAAAATTGCCTTCCACAAAACCAGTCCCTGGTGCCAAAAAGGTTGGAAACTGCTGCACTAGAGACACCCACCAAACCCGCTCCATAGCTAACATGAGAATTTAGAGATTTTCTGTTTTATTCTATACTAATAATGCTTAAGTCTGAAATATGTCAAACATGTGAAAAAACATAAAGAATAATATAATAAACATAGGTGAACCCATATGAACAAATGTTAACATTTTGCCCAATGTGCTTCAAATATTGTTTTTGTTTTAAGAAATAAAATATTACAGAAACTATTGAAGTCCTCTATTAAATCCTCCCAATCCCATTTTCTTTCTTGCTACCCATAGGTAATCACAATCCTGAGACATATGTGATTCCTCCCCACACTTGTTCTTATCTCCTAAACTGCTACATTTCTACATATGTATATGCTCACAAATGATATGGCATAGTCATGGGTGTTTCAACCTTAAGGAAATGCTATGATACTCTATATAACATTCTGCAATTTGCTTTTTCATTCACATCTGTTTTTAGTATTCATATTGGTAAATGCAGTCCTATTTTGGGTAACTATTGTGTAGTATTCTCATGTATGATTTTTTCTTCGCATAAAGGGGTACAAGTGCAGTTTTGTTACATGGGTATATTACATAGTAGTGAAGTCCGGGCTTTTAGTGTAAGCATCACTCAAATAGTGCCCATTGTACCCATTAAGTACTTTATGATCCCTCACCCCCTCCTAGACTGCCTCCCTTCCAAGTCTTCAATGTCTATTATTCCATACTCTATATTCATTTGTACACATTATTTACCTCCCACTTATAAGTAAGCACACGCAGCTTTTGACTTTCTGTTTGAGTTGTTTCATTTATAGCTGAATAGTATTAAGTGGTGTATACTATATATACAACATTTTCTTTTTTATTTTTATTTATTTTCAAGTTTTGTGGGTACCTAGGTGTATATATTTATGGGGTATATGGGATATTTTGATATAGGCAAACAATGCTTAATAATCACCTCAGGGTAAATGAAGCACCCAGCACCTCAAGCTATTAGCCTTTGTGCTACAAATGATCCAACTATACTGTTTTATTTTTAAATGTACAATTAAGTTATTATTGACTATAGTCACCCTCTTGTGCTATCAAACAGTATGTCTTATTCATTCTTTCTAAATACATTTTTTGTATCCATTAACTATCCCCACTTTCTCCCAACCCCCACTACCCTTCCCAGCCTCTGGTAAATCCTTCTACTCTTAATCTTTATGAGTTCAATTGTTTTGATTTGCATACCCCACAAATAAGTGAAAACATGCAATGTTTGTCTCTCTGTGCCTGGTTCATTTCACTTAATGATCTCCAGTTCCATCCCTGTTACTGGAAATAACAGGATCTCATTCTTTGTCATATCTGAATAGTACTCCACTGGGCATATGTACCACATTTCCTTTATCCATTGATCTGTTGATGGACACTTGGGTTGCATACAAATTCTAGCTGTTGTGGACAGTGCTGCCACAAACATAGGAGTGCAGACATCTCTTCAATATACTGATTTCCTTTCTTTTGGATATATACCCAGCAGTGAGATTGCTGAAACATATGGTAGTTGTATTTTTAATTTTTTGAGGAACCTCCAAACTGTTCTCCATAGTGGTTGTACTAATTTACATTCCCACCAGCAGTGTGCAAGAGTTCCCTTTTCTCCACATCCTCACCAGCATTTGTTACTTAATGTCTTTTGGATATAAGCCATTTTAACTGGGAATGAGATGATATCTCATTGTAATTTTGATTTGCATTTCTCTGACAATCAGTGATGTTGAGCACCTTTTAATATGTCTCTTTGCCAATTTTATATCTTCTTTGGCTAAATGTCTATTCAGATCTTTTGCCCATTTTTGACCAAATTATTAGATTTTTCCCCAGAGAGTTAAGCTTCTTAAATATTCTGGTTATGAGTCCCTTGTCAGATGGGTAGTTTGCCAATAGTTTCTCCCATTCTGTGGGTTGTCTCTTCTCTTTGTTGATTGTATCCTTTGCTGTGCAGAAGCTTTTTAACTTGATGTGACTCCATTTGTCCATTTTTGCTCTGTGGTATTGCTCAAGAAATCTTTGCCCAGGCCAATGTCCTGGAGATTTTCCCCAGTGTTTTCTTCCAGTAGTTTCATAGTTTAAGGTCTTAGATTTAAGTCTTTAATTCACTTTGATTTGATTTTTGCATATGGTGAGAGATAGGGGTCTAGTTTCACTCTTCTCCATATGGATATCCAGTTTTCCCAGCACCATTTATTGAAGAGACTATCCTTTCCCCAATGCATGTTCTTGGCACCTTTTTCAAAAATGAGTTCAAAGTAGGTGTGTGGCTTGATTTCTGGGTTCTGCCTTCTGTCCCATTGGTCTATGTGTCTGTTTTCATGTCAGTACCATGCTGTTTTGATTACTGTAGCTCTCTCATATAATTTGAAGTCAATGTGATTCCTCCAGCTTTATTATTTTTGTCTAGTATAGCTTTGGCTATTATGAGTCTTGTGTGGTTCCATAAAAATTTTAGGATTTTTTTTCTACTTCTGTGAAGAATGTCATTGGCATTTTGATAGGGATTGCATTGAATGTGTAGACTGCTTTGGGTAGTATGGACATTTTAACAATATTGATTCTTCCAATCCACAAACATGAAATATTTTTTTCATTTTTTGATGTCCTTCAATTTCCTTCATCAGTGTTTTATAATTTATGTTATAGACATTTTTCACTTCTTTGGTTGATTTCCAGATATTTAATTTCATGTGTGGCTATTATAAATGGGATTAGTTTTTTATTTACTTTTCACATTGTTCACTGCTGGCATATAAAAATGCTACCGGTTTTGTATGTTCATTTTGTATCCTGCAACTTTACTAAATTTGTTCCTTAGTTATAATAGTTTTCTTGCAGAGTCTTTAGGTTTTACCAAATATAAGATTATATCACCTGCAAACACGAAAAATTTGACTCCTTGTTTTCCAATTTAGATGGCTTTCTATTTTTCTCTTGTTCAATGCTTTCCAGCTAGGACTTCCAGTACTATGTTGAATAACAGTGGTGACAGTGAGCATCCTTGTTGTGTTCCAGGTCTTAGAGGAAAGGCTCTCAGTTTCTCCCCATTCAGGATGATACTAGCTGTGGGTCTGTCATATATGGCTTTTATTATGTTGAGGTATGTTCCTTCTATACCCAACTTTTTGAGGATTTTTATCATGAAAGGACGTTGAACTTTAACAAATGCTTTATCAGCATGCATTGAAATGATCATACGGTTTTTATCCTTCATTCTGTTGATGTGATGCGTTATATTGATTGATTTGTGTATGTTGAACCATCTTTGCAATCCCAGGAATAAGTGCCACTTGGTCATGATTAATGATCTTTCTACTGTATTGTTGAATTCAGTTTGTTAGTATTTTGTTGAGGATTTCTGTATCAATATTCCTCAGAGATACTGGCCTACAATTTTCATTTTTTCATGTCTCTTTGTCTGGTTTTGGAATTAGGGTAATACTAGCCTTGTAGAATGAGTTTTGAGGTATTCGTTTCTCCTCTATTTAGCAGTGAAGCTATCAGTTCCTGGGCTTTTCTTTAGTGGGAGGCTTTTTATGATAATTTCAATCGTGTTACTTGTTACTGGTCTGTTCAAGTTTTGGATTTCTTCCTTGTTCAATATTGGTAGGATGTATGTATCTAGGATTTTGTACGTTTCTTCGAGATTTTCTAATGTATTGGCATATAGCTGCTCATAGTAGCCACTAATGATCCTTTGAATTTCTGCGGCATCAGTTATAATGTCTCCTTTTTCATTTCTGATTTTGTTTATTTTGATCTTTACTCTTTTTTTCTTACGTAGTCTGGCTAAAGTTTTGTCAATTTTGTTTCACTTTTCAAAAAATCAACTTTTTGTTTCATTGATCCTTTGTATTTTTTTTCATTTCAATTTCACTTATTTATACTCTGATCTTTATTATTTCTTTTCTTCTACCAGTTTGGGGTTTGGTTTGCTCTTGCTTTTCTAGTTCTTTCAAGTGCATTATTATATTGTTCATTTGAAGTTTTTTTTCTCTTTTTTGATGTAGGCACTTACAGCTATAAACTTCCCTCTTAGTACTGTCTTTGCTGTATCTCGTAGGTTTTGGTATGTTGTGCTTCCATTATTATTTGCTTCAAGAAATTTTTCAATTTACATCTTAATTTCTTCATTGACCCACTTCTCATTCAGGAGAATATTGTTTAATTTCCACGTATTTATATATTTTCCAAAATTCCCCTTGTTATTAATTTCTAGTTTTATTCCACTGTGGTCTGAGAAGATGTTTAATATTATTTCAATTGTTTGAATGTTTTAAGATTTATTTTGTGACCTAACATGGTCTATCTTTGAGAATGATCCATGTGCTGAGAAAAAGAATTTGTATTCCGCAGTTCTTAGATGAAATGTTTTCCAAATATTATTAGATGCATTTGGTCTATAGTGCAGATTAAGCCTGATGTTTCTTTGCTGATTTTCTGTCTGGATGATCTGTCCAATGTTAAACATGGGGTGTTGAAATCTCCAACTATTTTTATATTGGGGTTTATCCCACTCTTTAGCTTTGATAGTATTTGCTTTATATACCAGGTGCTCCAGTGCTGGGAACATATACATTTAAAATTGTCATATTCTCTTGCTGAATTGACCCCTTTATCATTATATACTGATCTTCTTTGTGTCTTCTTATAGTTTTTGTCCTGAAATCTCTTCTGTCTAATGTAAGCACAGTGACTCCTATTCTTTTTGTTTCCATTGGCATAGAACATCTATTTCCATCCCTTTATTTCCAGTACATGTGTGTCTCTAAAGAAGTGTGTTTCTTGTAAGCAGCAGATTAACAAGTCTTGTTTTTCATTCATTCAGCCAGTCTATGTGTTTTGATTGGAGAATTTAGTCCATTTACATTCAGCGTTATTATTGATAAGTAAGGACTTACTCCTGCCATTTCATTATTTGTTTTCTGGTTGTTTTATGATCTTCTCTTCCTTCTTTTTTTCCTTCCTGTCTTCCTATAGTGAAGGTCATTTTCTCTAGAGATATGTTTCTGGCTTTATATTTTTTGCGTATCCATTGTATGTTTTCAGTTTTGGGTTACTACAAGGCTTGCAAATACTATCTTATAACCTATTATTTTAATGTGATAACAACTTAATACTATTTGCAGAAACAAACAAACAAAAATAAAACCAATAAAAACTGTATGCATTAATTCCATCCCCCTGCTTTTTAACTATTTGTTGTTTCTACTTATATCTTATTGTATTGACTATGTCTTGAAAAGTTGTTGTAGTTATTATTTTTAATTAATTCATCATTTCATCTGTTTGGATAAGAGTAGTTTACACACCACAGTTACAGTGTTATAATATTCTGTGTTTTTCTGTGTACTTACTATTACCAGTAAGTTTTGTCCCTTTAGACGATTTCTTATTGCTCATTAATGTCCTTTTCTTTCTGACTGAAGTACTCCCATTAGCATTTCTTGTAGGATAGGTCTGGTGTTGATGAAGTTCCTAAGCTTTTGTTTGTCAGGCAGTCTTTATTTCTCCTTCACATTTGAAGGATATTCTCACTGGATATTCTAGGGTAAAAGGTTTTTTTCCTTCAGCACTTTAAATATGTCATGCCACTCTCACCTGACCTATAAAGTTTCCACTGAGAAGTCTGCTGCCAGATGTATTGCAGCTCCATTGTATGTTATTTGTGTCTTGTTTTTTCCTACTTTTAGGGTCCTTTCTTTATCCTTGACCTTTGAGAGTATGATTATTAAATGCCTAGAGTTATTCCTTTTAGGGGTTAAATCTGCTTGGTGTTCTATAACCCTCTCTGGGTTAGGGAAGTTCTCTGTCATTATCCTTTTCAATAAACTTTCTACCCCTCTCTTTCTTTATCTCCTCTTTAAGGCCAATAACTCTAGATTTACCCCTTTAGGCTATTTTCTAGATCCTATAGGTGTGCTTCATTTTTTATTCCTTTTTCCTTTGTCCTTGTGACTGTGTATTTTCAAATATCCTGTCTTCAAGCTCACTAATTCTTTCTTCTGCTTGGTAAATTCTGCTGTTAAGAATTCTGGGGCACATCCAAGATGGCGGAATAGGAACAGCTCCAGTCTCCAGCTCCCATCCAGTAGATGGGTGATTTCTGCATTTTCAACTGAGGTACCGGGTTCAACTCAATGGGGCATGTCAGACAGTCGGTGCTGGTCAGGGGGTGCAGCCCAACCAGCAAGAGCTGAAGCAGGGCGAGGAATTGTCTCACCTGGGAAGCCCAAGGGGGAAGGGAATTCCTTTTCCTAGCCAAGGGAAACTGAAACACACAACACCTGGAAAATCGGGTAACTCCCACCTTACTACTGCACTTTACCAGGGGTCTTAGCAAATGGCATACCAGGAGATTAAATCCCACAGCTGGCCTGGAAGGTCCCACACCCACTGAGCCTCCCTCATTGCTAGCACAGCAGTCTGAGATTTAACTGCAAGGTGGCAATGAGGCTGGGGGAGGGGCGCCCGCCATTGCTGAGGCTTAAGTAGGTAAACAAGCCACTGGGAAGCCTGAATTGGGTGGAGCCCACCACAGCTCAAGGAGGCCTGCCTGCCTCTATAGACTCCACCTCTGGAGATAGGGCATAGCTAAACAAAAAGCAGTAGAAACCTCTGCAGATGTAAATGTTCCTGTCTGACAGCTTTGAAGAGAGCAATGGTTCTCCCAGCATGAAGGTTGAGATCTGAGAACAGACAGACTGCCTGCTCAAGTGGGTCCTGACCCCAAAGTAGCCTAACTGGGAGACATCCTCCACTAGGTGCAGACCGACACCTCACACCTCACATGGCTGGGTACACCTCTGAGACAAAGCTTCCAGAGCAAGAATCAGACAGCAACACACACGGTTCAGCAATATTCTATCTTCTGCAGCCTCCACTGCTGATACCCAGGCAAACAGAGTCTGGAGTGGACCTCAAGCAAACTCCAACAGACCTGCAGCTGAGGGTCCTGACTGTTAGAAGGAAAACTAATTAACAGAAAGGACACCCACACCAAAACGCCATCAGTACTTCACCATCATCAAAGACCAAAGGCAGATAAAACCACAAAGATGGGGAAAAAGCAGGGCAGAAAAGCTGGAAATTCAAAAAATCAGAGCGCATCTCCTCCTCCAAAGGAACGCAGCTCATTGCCAACAATGGATCAAAGCTGGATGGAGAATGACTTTGACAAGTTGAGAGAAGAAGGCTTCAGTCGATCAAACTTCTCAGAGCTAAAGGAGGAACTACGTACCCAGCACAAAGAAACTAAAAATCTTGAAAAAATAATGGAAGAATGGATAACTAGAATAATCAATGCAGAGAAGGCCATAAACGAACTGATACAGATAGAAACCATGTCACGAGAATTACGTGAAAAATGCACAAGCTTCAGTAACTGACTTGATCAACTGGAAGAAAGTATCAATGATTGAAGATCAAATGAATGAAATGAAGCGAGAAGAGAAGTCTAGAGAAAAAAGAGGAAAAAGAAATGAACAAAGCCTGCAAGAAGTATGGGATTATGTGAAAAGACCAAATCTACATCTGATTGGTGTGCCTGAAAGTGAGGGGGAAAATGGAACCAAGATGGAAAACACTCTGCAGGATATCATCCAGGGGAACTTCCCCAACCTAGTAAGGCAGGCCAACATTCAAATTCAGGAAATACAGACAATGCCATAAAAATACTCCTCGAGAAGAGCAACTCCAAGACACATAATTGTCAGATTCACCAAAGTTGAAATGAGGGAAAAAATGTTAAGGTCAGCCAGAGAGAAAGTTCGGGTCACTCACAAAGGGAAGCCCATCAGACTAACAGCAGACCTCTCGGCAGAAACTCTACAAGCCAGAAGAGAGTGGGGGCCAATATTCAACATTCTTAAAGAAAGGAATTTTTAACCCAGAATTTCATATCCAGCCAAATTAAGTTTCATAAGTGAAGGAGAAATTAAATCCTTTACAGACAAGCAAATGCTTAGAGATTTTGTCACGACCAGGCCTGCCCTACAAGAGATCCTGAAGGAAGCACTAAACATGGAAAGGAACAACTGGGACCAGCCATTGCAAAAACATACCAAAATGTAAAGACCATTGATGCTAGGAAGAAACTGCATCAACTAACGAGCAAAATAACCAGCTAATATCATAATGACAGGATCAAGTTCACACATAACACTATTAACCTTAAATGTAAATGGACTAAATGGTCCAATTAAAAGACACAGACTGGCAAATTGGATAAAGAGTTAAGACCCATCAGTTTGCTGTATTCAGGAGACCCATCTCATACGCAGAGACACACATAGGCTCAAAATAAAGGGATGGAGGAAGATCTACCAAGCAAATGGAAAACAAAAAAAAGCAGAGGTTGCAATCCTAGTCTCTGATAAAACAGATTTTAAATCATCAAAGATCAAAAGAGACAAAGAAGGCCATTACATAATGGTAAAGGGATCAATTCATCAGGAAGAGCTAACTATCCTAAATATATATGCACCCAATACAGGAGCACCCAAATTCATAAAGCAAGTCCTTAGAGACTTACAAAGAGACTTAGACTCCCACACAGTAATAATGGGAGACTTTAACACCCCACTGTCAACATTAGACATATCAACGAGACAGAAAGTTAACAAGGATATCCAGGAATTGAACTCAACTCTGCACCAAGTGGACCTAATAGACATCTACAGAACTCTCCACCCCAAATCAACAGAATATACATTCTTCTTGGCACCACATAGCACTTATTCCAAAATTGACCACATAGTTGGAAGTAAAGCACTCCTCAGTAAATGTAAAAGAGCAGAAATTATAACAAACTGTCTCTCAGACCACAGTGCAATCAAACTAGAACTCAGGACTAAGAAACTCAATCACAACCACTCAACTACATGAATACTGAACAACCTGCTCCTGAATGACTACTGGGTACATAACGAAATGAAGGCAGAAATAAAGATATTCTTTGAAACCAATGAGAACAAAGATACAACATACCAGAATCTCTGGGACACATTTAGAGCAGTGTGTAGAGGGAAATTTATAGCACTGAATGCCCACAAGAGAAAGCTGGAAAGATCTAAAATTGACACCCTAACATCACAATTAAAAGAACTAGAGAAGCAAGAGCAAACACATTCAAAAGCTAGCAGAAGGCAAGAAATAACTAAGATCAGAGGAGAACTGAAGGAGATAGAGACACAAAAAAACCTCCAAAAAATCAATGAATCCAGGAGCTGGTTTTTTGAAAAGATCAACAAAATTGATAGACTGCTAGCAAGATTAATAAAGAAGAAAAGAGAGAAGAATCAAATAGATGCAATAAAAAATGATAAAGGGGATATCACCACTGACCCCACAGAAATAGAAACTACCATCAGAGAATACTATAAACACCTCTATACAAATGAACCAGAAAACCTAGAAGAAATGGATAACTTCCTGGACACTTACACTCCCCCAAGACTAAACCAGGAAGAAGTTGAATCCTTGAATAGACCAATAGCAGGCTCTGAAATTGAGGCAATAATTAATAGCCTACCAACCAAAAAAAGTCCAGGACCAGATGGATTCACAGCCGAATTCTACTAGAGTTACAAGGAGGAGTTGGTACCATTCCTTCTGAAACTCTTCCAATCAATAGAAAAAGAGGGAATCCTCCCTAACTCATTTTATGAGATATTTGGTATCATCCTGATACCAAAGCCTGGCAGAGACACAACAAAAAAAGAGAATTTTAGACCAATATCCCTGATGAACATCGATGTAAAAATCCTCAATAAAATACTGGCAAACTAAATCCAGCAGCACATCAAAAAGCTTATCCACCATGATCAAGAGGGCTTCATCCCTGGGATGCAAGGCTGGCTCAACATATGCAAATCAATAAACGTAATCCAGCATATAAACAGAACCAAAGACAAAAACCACATGATTATCTCAATAGATACAGAAACGGCCTTTGACAAAATTCAACAGCCCTTCAATGCTAAAAACTCTCGATAAATTTGGTATTGATGGAACGTATCTCAAAATAATAAGAGCTATTTATGACAAACCCACAGCCAATATCATACTGAATGAGCAAAAACTGGAAGCATTCCCTTTGAAATCTGGCACAAGACAGGGATGTCCTCTCTCACCACTCCTATTCAACATAGTGTTGGAAGTTCTGGCCAGGGCAATCAGGCAAGAGAAAGAAATAAAGGGTATTCAGTTAGGAAAAGAAGTAGTCAAATTGTCCCTGTTTGCAGATGACATGATTGTATATTTAGAAAACCCCATTGTCTCAGCCCAAAATCTCCTTAAGCTGATAAGCAACTTCAGCAAAGTCTCCAGATACAAAAATCGATCTGCAAAAATCACAAGCATTCTCATACACCAGTAACAGACAAACAGAGAGCCAAATCATGAATGAACTCCCATTCACAATAGCTTCAAAGAGAATAATATACCTAGGAATCCAACTGACAAGGGATGTAAAGGACCTCTTCAAGGAGAACTACAAACCACTGCTCAGTGAAATAAAAGAGGACACAAACAAATGGAAGAACATACCATGCTCATGGATACGAAGAATCAATATCATGAAAATGGCCATACTGTCCAAGGTAATTTATAGATTCAATGCCATCCCCATTAAGCTACCAATGACTTTCTTCACAGAATTGGAAAAAACTGCTTTAAAGTTCATATGGAACCAAAAAAGACCCCACATTGCTAAGACAATCCTAAGCCAAAAGAACAAAGCTGGAGGCATCATGCTAGCATCACACTACCTGACTTCAAACTACACTACAAGGCTGCAGTAACCAAAATATCATGGTACTGGTACTAAAACAGAGATATAGATCAAATGGAACAGAATAGAGCCCTCAGAAATAATACCACACATCCACAGCCATTTGATCTTTGACAAACCTGACAAAAACAAGAGATGGGGAAAGGATTCCCTATTTAATAAATTGTGCTGGGAAAACTGGCTAGCCATAAGTAGAAAGCTGAAACTGGATCCTTTCCTTACTCCTTATACAAAAATTAATTCAAGCTGGATTAGAGACTTAAATGTTAGACCTAAAACCATAAAAACCCTAGAAGGAAACCTAGGTAATACCATTCAGGACATAGGCATGGGCAAGGACTTCATGTCTGAAACACCAAAAGCAATGGCAACAAAAGCCAAAACTGACAAATGGGATCTAATAAAACTAAAGAGCTTCTGCACAGCAAATGAAACTACCATCAGAGTGAACAGGCAACCTGGGAATGGGAGAAAAGTTTTGCAATCTACTCATCTGGCAAAGGGCTAATATCCAGAACCTACAAAAAACTCAAACAAATTTACGAGAAAAAAACAAACAACCCCATCAAAAAGTGGGCAAAGGATATGCACAGATACTTCTCAAAAGAAGACATTCATATAGCCAACAGACACATGAAAAAATGCTCATCATCACTCGCCATCAGAGAAATGCAAATCAAAACCACAATGAGATACCATCTCACACCAGTTAGAATGGCAGTTATTAAAAAAATCAGGAAACAACAGGTGCTGGAGAGGATGTGGAGAAATAGGAACACTTTTACATTGTTGGTGGGACTGTAAACTAGTTCAACCATTGTGGAAAACAGTGTGGCGATTCCTCAAGGATCTAGAACTAGAAATACCATTTGACCCAGCCATCCCATTACTGGGTATATACCCAAAGGATTATAAATCATGCTACTATAAAGACACATGCACGCGTATGTTTATTGCAGCATTATTCACAATAGCAAAGACTTGGAATCAACCCAAATGTCCATCAGTGACAGACTGGATTAAGAAAATGTGGCACATATACACCATGGAATACTATGCAGCTGTAAAATAGGATGAGTTTGTGTCCTTTGTAGGGACATGGATGCAGCTGGAAAGCATCATTCTCAGCAAACTATCGCAAGAATAGAAAACCAAACACTGCATGTTCTCACTCATAGGTGGGAATTGAACAATGAGATCACTTGGACACAGGAACAGGAACATCACACACTGGGGCCTATTGTGGGGAGGGGGGAGGGATAGCATTAGGAGATATGCCTAATGTAAATGACGAGTTAATGGGTGCAACACACCAACACGGCACATGTATACATATGTAACAAACCTGCACATTGTGCACATGTACCCTAGAACTTAAAGTATAATAATAATTTTTTTAAAAATCTGATGCATTCTTTAGTATGCCAATTGCATTTTTCAGCCCAGAACTTCTGCTTGATTCTTTAACACTTTATTAAATTTATCTGATAGAATTCGGGATTCTTTTTCTGTGTTATCTTGAATTTCTTTGAGTTTCCTAACACAGCTATTTTCAATTCTCTATCTGAAAGGTCACATATCTTTATTTCTCCAGGATGCCTGGAGAAATAGGTCCTGGTCCTGGTGCTAAGGCTCCAGGTCCTGGTGCCTTATTTAGTTCATTTGGTGAGGTCATGTTTTCCTGGATGGTGTTTATGCTAGTAGTTGTTCTTCATTGTCTGGGCATTGAGGAGTTAGGTGTAGTCTTCACTGTCTGAGCTTATTTGTAACTGTTCTTCTTGGGAATGCTTTCCAGATATTTGAAAGGACTTGGGTCTTGTGATCTAAACTCTCTCTGCTTTAGGGGACATCCCAAGCCCAGTAACACTGTGGCTTTCACAGACTCACAGAAGTACTGCCTTGATGGTCTTAGACAAGGTTCGGGAATATTCTCTGGGTTACTAGGCAGAGACTCTTGTACTTGTCCTTTATTTTATCCCAAATAAACAGAGTGTCTCTCTGTTTTCTGAGCCACCTAAAACTGGGGGTGGACTGATACAAAAGCACTTCTGTGGCCACCACCACTATGACTGTGCTGGGTCAGACCTGAGTCCAGCACAGAACTGGGTCTCTCCCAAGGCCTGCTGTAACCACTCTCTGGCTACTGCCTATGTTCATTCTAGGCCCTGGGGCTTTACAGTCAGCTGGTAGGAAAGCCAGCCAGGCCTTTGTCCTTCCCTTCGGGGTGGCAAGGCCCTGCAAACCCCTGGTGGGTCCAGAGATGCCATCTGGGACTCAACGACTAGACTCAAAACCTTAGAAGTCTACCGTGTTCTACTGTACTGTGGCTGAGCTGACAGTCAGACCACAAGGCACAGTCCCTCCTACCCTTCCTTCCACTTCCCAGAGGCAAAGGAGCCTCACACCATAGCCACCACCATCCCAGGCCATGAGAAGTACCACCATACTCAGGCTTCTTGAGATGCCAGAGTTCTTGCACTGGGTCTTTCTCATCTGTGTGGACTGATATTCCTTTAATCTTTGAAGTTGCTGTCCTTTGGATGGGGTTTTCTGATTTTATATTATTTGATGTCCTTGAGGGTTTGACTGCAGTATCTGTTGGGTTCAACTGGCTTCACTTCTGGATGATTTCAGGGGGTGGCCAAGGCTCAGCTCAGCACTCTTGGGCTGCCTACTCTAATCCTGGGGGTCTGGTACTAGGCCCATGGCTTTGTTCTCTGGCTTTTTGAGATTAATCAACTGCTGCGCTGTGAGAGCAGAGGTGTCCCCAGTCTGCCGGCAACGGCACTACAATGGGAGGTACTGGAGAAAGCATTTCACTGGGGGCAGTGGCAGTGGGGTCCACACTCCTATGCACAATCCAGCAGCAGTGGGGAGAAGGTGTGGCAGGGTCAGTGCACACAGGAGTGCCAGTGTTGGTGGCACAGCAGGGGCGGTGCATGGGCATGCGTGCTGGTGGTGACAGTAGGGGTGGAGCAGTGGTGGCAAGGTGCACATGTGTCCATCAGTGGACACTGAGCAGTGAGGTTCATGTGCATGCACGCACCAGTAAAACAGTGGGGGGTGGATGTAGGTGAGTGTGGGCTGGCAATAGTGTGGGAAGGCTGCGGGTAGGTTCACATAAATGGAGGCCCCTCTGCCAAAGCTCTCTGATTAAGTGGAATCTGCCAGTGAAGGAGCTATGGCAGCGGCTGTCAGAATGTGCCCCAGTTGGGCATCTGAGGCTGTGCTGCCAGCAGGTGGGGCCAGAGAGGGACCCCTGGCCAGGCCGGCAGAGAGGGAGGCACTCAGATGAAACCGGCTCCATCCCATGGGTAAGACTGCCCTGCTCTGTCTAGGTTCAACAGTCAACGAAGGCCAAAGCCACTTAGAGGAGTGTGATATGCCTTAGGCGTCCCTGGCCGTGCTCCACTGCAGCCACACCTGGGCCAAGCCCTCTGGACTCTGCACAGTCTGGAGTCCTTGCCACCTCTCTAAATAGCTGTCCCTGTCAGTACAATGCCAATGGGGATGATTGGGGTCTCCTATAGCTAGCATTCTGGAGATCCATGGTTAGTGTTGGCCACTCCTCACCTATTTAACTCATCCCTTCTCCAGGAGCTACTGAAGGCCAGGAACAAGTCCTGGTACTTCACACCTTCATGTAGGGTTCCCAGCTTCCTCCCTCTTCAGCCCACGGTCTGTGTCCCCACTCCATCTACTCTCGAAGGCTTCCTTCCAAAGATCTGCACTGAGTGTGCTGGTCTTCTTGATGGTCTGGTCTCTTGGTAGGAGATGCCTTTCCTGGCTGTTTCTAGTTGGTCATCTTGGCTCTTCTCTGAACTTCTAGGATGGAAGTACTTTTAATTACCATCAGCCTTAAGAAACCAAACTTCAAGTCATCCAAACATACTTGCAATGCTCAATGCCAGTTGGTCTGTGACTTTAGACCCATCATCATTTGTGCTTATGATTCTGATCTCGTCCATGAGATGTCTGTTTTTAAGTACGTGAATGATTTTATTGTTCTCTTTTCAAACATGTTATCCTTCATTAGGAAAAAAAAAAAAAAGAAAGTGCATTGAAAACATAGAGCCAATTTTATTAAAAGCCTTTTTTCAGTTCTCATAATATATATTATTATAGAGTATAATACATATTATTATGAAGATAGAGCTTAGAATTCAAGTTCCAAAAATGTTGAGTAGAGGAATTACTCCAGTCAACCAACTTCTGTCAGTTGATGATGACACAAGAAATGAAACCCATTTGCCATCTCTGTCTCAAGACAAGTAAAATATGGATGTGGCCAAACCAAGAGCCTCATGTACAAGAATTCATTACAACCAAATATTAGCCCCATTTAGTAAGACATGATGTTAATGCTGACAATTATGAAATAATATAGAGTACTTGGTGAGAATAGTCAAAGGTAGAATGTGTTGCCTTTTTTGTTTGTTTTACTTGAGAGCCTAAGTAAACCTAATTAAAACCTACCGTAGTGTAGAAAAAAATCAACTTTAAAAAAACCAAAACAAATCAGTGTCTGTTACAATTATGGCATTCTTTTCAGTCTGGGATGATTTTTTTTTTCCTCCAGGCACAATAATCTCAGTCAAGGGAACACAATACTGCTTCATTTCTTTTGTTCCAACAGCTTTCTTTGCAATATTTCCCCCATCTCTCATGTGGTATTCATTATCCAGGATGTTCAGGATCACATTAGCCATTTCCATTATCAACCAATGGGATTTCTGAAAATGATAGCGGCATTGCAAATCAGTCCATAGTCTTTTACTGGTACTCACTGGTAACTCAATGTCATAAAACATTTGGTCTGCTGCTTCCTAGCTTTGGGGCTACACTTGCTAGAAACTCTATTATTTTAGAGATATTTTCATCAATTCTACTGTTTTATTAAATAAATCACAAAATCTCCATGTATTTTCTTTCTGAAATTACTATAATAAGCTTTTAAAATCTTGTATTGCCGCTTGTTTCAAAATTTTATATCATAAGCCAGGCAAGAATTTTGGAATTATATTTTCCAAGCTAGAGATATGAAATATGTAACACATCCAAACAGAACACAATTCTGTATGGAGATGCTGATCATTTGGTTTTTGCCTTCACTGGAGATCAGGGTTTTGCCTGCTATCAAGCTGCCCATGTATTTATATATAATAATACCAAGAGAGGGCATCTTTAACCGCAAAACTTTATGAAGACAAAAGGAATGCTCTGGCTGACTTAATTCACATTTGCCAGTGAAAGTTATATACAATTTACTATGCAGAGTTATAAATAACAATGTATAGAGTTTAGCAACTGGTAATGAACTTTGACTGTCAGAACTAAGAGAACAGATGTGGTAGTCTTCATTCAACCTCTATGTGGCTCTCCATCATTGCTCTTTCCCTAAATGATCTTATTTCAGAGTCCCTGTTACCACCAAGCATCATTTGTAGGCTCCTATACTGACCCTGGGAGACTGCAAAATGCTGCAGTGCTCTGGCTCGCTCTCTGTCCCTCCCTCCACACCCAGAGCCTGCTGTCTGCGTGGTAGCTTCACTGTAGTTCTGAGACACACTTGAGCACTGTGGCATTGGAGGTACAATGGGAGCACTGCTTCTGTTACTAAGTGGATTCTACATTTGCCCTGAAATTGTGATACTTTTTGTGCAATATCAATACACACTCTTCAATCTTCTCATAAAAGTAATTTAGGAGTATCCAGGGCATTATTATTATTATTATTATTATTATTATTATTATTATTATTAATTAAGTACCCTCATGCCATTCGCTGGACTGCAGGTGTCAGTTGACAGTCATGGGGGACTATCAATTGATCTATGTCCTGACCTTTCTGGTTTAAAATACCCTGAATATTATAGCAGAGTCTTGGCCTCAAAATTGAGCTGAATGTCATCAGTCCTAACCTAAGAGGATCTTCACGGCCCTCTCTAGCCACAGGGAACGTGTAGTCACAAGAAATGGAGATTCACTGATTCAAATTGTATAAAAGAAAACTGATGATACGGTTGAATTCTATCCATCTTTACACTTTACCTCTTTCACAAGCCTCAGATCTCTCATCCTAATAACAATTTTCCTTCTCTGAGTTGCTATCATACATTGCCACTTGGCTATATACTGAACAATATACTCTGCTATCAGTCTGTGCCTTAGTCCTGACACTGCAATCCTTTGTTGAGAACAAGTGCTCCCCAATACTTGTGAATCCTTCTTAGCATCTATCCTATATCTAGACACATGTGACATTCTCACTAGACATTATTGCTTGATGGCAGAGCACTCATGATTCACTGTCTTCTGAGAACTAAGAGAATTGAGGGATATCATTTGTATATCAGCCTCCCAAAGCAAAGCTAACATGACACAGAACCAAACTCTATCAAGCAGAGCTATTGTCAAACATTTCTTCAGTCAATGACAAGGTCTAAATGGAGTAGGTATGAGATGGAAGTTGGAGAGTAACCAGCCAACTGTGTTCTGATCCCACTACTAGTTACAGTAATGCCTGGTCTGCAGGTATCACCCCAGTTGATATTGGCATTAAGTGCCAAGCAAACCTGTATAATAACAGTATCAGAATGCTTGTCACATCACCACTGCCAACTTCCTCATTAAAATGCCAACATTTTGCATCACCCTTGAATTTCTTCCAGTCAGCCCATCTGTGAGTCTTAATCAGAAGCCTGCATCATGGTAGATGTCCAAGGCATAGCACCCATTGCTTTGTTTTTTAGGTGAAGAAAGTCTGACTCAAGGCCATTTTCTTTCTTTCTCATATTATTTTGCAACTGCTTATAAAGAAGTGAGATGTGGGGCCGATCACGATAAAGCCTCTATTAGACCTGCAACAGAGAGGAAAAGAGATCTATGTGGCCTGCTGCACCAAGAAAGCATGAAATTCATTCTTTTCCCATCTGAAATAATTGATTTCCACATAGACATTTAAAGCTGAGGGTGTACTATGCCTGCAGACCACATAAGGCCACATTCTTGCTCTCCGGGGAATGCATGTCCCCTTCGAGAAAGCAGAGGCAGTACTAAACAAAAAATAAAAATAAAATCATCAGTTGCATCCAAAAAAAGGAGGTTACCAGTACAATCAAGAAGAGACCTTGAAGTCAAGGTTTGACCTAGAATGCTGAAATCTGTCTTCTGAGTTATGGTTTTGCCATATAAGCCCTCCCTAAAGTGCTTTCCCATAGTGACGCTTCTCCTCCTGTTTGTCCTGACCTGACCAATGGGACTTTATCTCTGGGCTAGACAACTTAACAGGTACAAATAACCACTCAACATATCTTCTCGAAGCTCCACTTTCGCCTTGCTATGGCTCTGGTCAAAACCCACTAGAGCTTCTTTAATTAGACACAGGATAAAGTATGACTTCAGTGATGTAACATCTAACACTTGCAGACACTGCCTTTTGCATTTGCTGCTTTGCCTACTAAGCAAGGTTTTCATTTCAACTAATAGAGCCCACTAAAAGTGCCCAACATTTACCTGCCTTTAAGCTTTGCTGTTTCTGTCTAAATGGAATGCTCTCCTCCCTAATCATCTAAATTGTATTTCTCCTTCAAGGTCCAGTTTGAAGCCTAAGCCTGAGAGGATGTAGGTTCTGGAAGGGATCGTTTTATTGACAAGAATACAGAGATCTAGAACGGTGAAGTGATTTATCAAATAAGCATGTCACTGCCAGGTAGTGTTTAACAGACACTCAGTCTAGGTCTTCTGGGTCTTCTTAGCCATGCTACCTCTCCACAGAGTGAGTGAGTGTGTGTGTGTGTGTATGTGTGTGTGTAGGGAATTGCTATAAAGGCCCTATCTGTCTTATCAAAAGTGTGCCTTTACGCAGGTAAAACCAAGGCAAGAATTCAATATACAGGAGCTTTGAGCATATCAATCACACTTTTAGAAAAAATCATGTATCCTCCTATCACACACCCAACTTGATTCTTGTCCCCTGCGTTTACAAGAATGTCCATTGAGACTTTGTCTCCATCTTCTTGTCCCTCTCTTACCCCTTGGACTTGGCAGCAGATTTGAATTTTTCACACTGACACAATCTTGAATCTGGTTTCACACTTACAATGTCCTTTTACTTCAAATAACTCTCCTGCATAGTCAATTGAAGATTCAGAGACTCAACTATGCCTTGCTTCACTAGCCTTAGCCTGGTATTCCAGGACCCTTTTCATGGATGGGGGCTAAGAGGAAGGGGGCAGTTTCATTTGTTTTCCCACACAACCTTGTGGCAAAAAGAACTGCTAGTTCTAACCCTCAAACAAAGTACCATTATTAAACAAGATCTCCCCTTTAATGAATCTACAGTTGCTTCTATCTATAATAATGTCTTTTAATATCTAAGTAATATCTCTTGAATATCAAAACAGTAAGCTGATTCCAACATAAAAGTTATACTGTCATTTATTTATTCAGTCTGCAGACATTGCTTGGTAAGCATATAAAGTAACTCATGAATCATATAAAAATTGTGTAGCCTCTAAGATGTATACACAGATTTAAAAGGATACCACTCATTTGATAACTACTGGCTAAAAGTGAGGATTGTCTTGGATCGCTATATTATTCATTTAAAATAAACTATACAGGGAGCAAGATCT
Organism: Piliocolobus tephrosceles; assembly: GCF_002776525.5. Taxonomy (NCBI): domain Eukaryota; kingdom Metazoa; phylum Chordata; class Mammalia; order Primates; family Cercopithecidae; genus Piliocolobus; species Piliocolobus tephrosceles. The sequence continues at coordinate 39,936,761 of NC_045448.1, read as the reverse complement.
CATTTGTGTCGTCCAGTTTCATCCCTACAATCTAGAACAATGAGTGTCAAACAGTAGGTATTAATTAGATAATTGTTCAATCTTACATTTACATAACTTAATTGTTTTTCACGTACATATTCATGGTTTCTTTCTCCACAGTGTATGTTATTGGAATAAAGTGCTATTTTATTCTTCCCAGGCTCCAAAACATCCAGCATTTGTAACTGCCAACAGGTTCTGCTTGCCTGCTGCATAGACAGAGCCAATTTATCAAGACAGGGGAATTGTGATAAAGAGTTTAACTCATGCAGAGCTGGCTATATGGGAGACTAGAGTTTCATTATTACTCAAATCAATCTCCCTGAATATCCAGGGATCAGGGTCTTTAAGGGTAATTTGGTGGGTAGGGGGTCACGAAGTTGGGAGTGCTGATTGGTCAGTCAGAGATGAAATCATAGGTGGTTGTAGTGGGTTTCTTTTGCTATCTTCTATTCTTGGGTGGCATCACAGAACTGGTTGAACCAGATTACTGGGCTTTGCGGTGTCCACTGGTGCATCAGAATGCAGGGTGTGCAAAATATCTCAAGCATTGATCTTAGGTTTTACAACAGTGATGCTATCTCCAGGAGCAATTTGGGGAGGTTCAGGATCTTGCAGCCTCCAGCTGCATGAGTCCTAAACCATAAGCAAGAAGGCTTTTTGTTTTGTTTTGTTTTTGTTTTTGTTTTTGTTTTTGTTTTTGTTTTTTGGAGACAGAGTCTCACTCTGTCACCCAGGCTAGAGTGCAGTGGCGCATCCCAGCTCACTGCAACCTCCGCCTCCCAGGGTCAAGCAATTCTCCTGCCTCAGCCTCCTGAGTAGCCAAGATTACAAGCGCTCACCACCACGCCTGGCTAATTTTTTGTATTTTAGTAGAGATGGGGTTTCACCGTGTTGCCCAGGCTGGTCTCAAACTCCTGAACTCAGGCAATCCCCCTGCTTCAGGCTCCCAAAGTGCTAGGATTACAGGTGTGAGCTACTGCACCTGGCCAAGAAGGGGGTTTATTTCAGGAAAGGGCTATCATCTTTGTTTCAAAGTTAAACTATAAACTAAGTTCCTCCCAAAGTTAGTTTGGCCTATGCCAGGAATGAACAAAAACAGCTTGGAGGTTAGAAACAAGATGGAGTCAGTTAGGTCAGATCTCTTTCACCGTTGTAATTTTCTGTTATAATTTTTACAAAAGTGGTTTCACATTATGAGGTAGTTGTTCCTCAAATATTTGAGAATTTCCCAAATTTTATTTCATGACAACTCTTCTGGGAGATGTTACTAGGGCATGGGTGAAATAAAGCATTCAGTGGTAAAATAAGTTGGCAAAATAAATCTCTGTCTTAAAGATTCACAATGCACATTAGCATATTAAAGACCTTGAGAAGTCCTGCAGTGAGGAAAACTAGTTTTCTTTGTGCAACCAATTTTTTTCAAATTTGAACATATTATTCCTTTTGCTGTGGCATATCCATTAATTTCTTACAGAAAAATGTTTCATGATTTATCTACCAGCTCGAAAATGCAGTCCTTCAAGTCTATGTCTCTATACATAAATATGATATTCACATCATAATACAGTAGAAAGGAAGTAGTTTAGACGCCAAAAGAACCAAGTCCCAGCCCTAGTTCTCACATTAACTAACATGATTAGGGCAAATCATTTTATGGTAGGATGTTTCAAGTAAGACTCCTGCCTAGGAAAGTTGCTAAGATATGAGAAAACCAATAGTGAACTTTTTAATGTTAACATCAAAAGCCCTGACCTTTGGAATCTGAATTCCTAGTTGTCTTAACTTCCATTGTAGCTTACAATGTGATTAACTCACATTTCAAAAGTCACCTTAATATTGCAATAAGAAAGGAGCTGCCATAGAAAGAATATAAGCTAACTGTTATTGATTAAATAGGTCATCATGGTAGAAGTGCCTCTCAGTACTCATTCATTCTCCTCTTTTTCTCAGCCTTCCTTAGAGTTAGCACAGCTATATGATTCAGTGCTGGCTAGTAAGATGCAAATGGGAATGTTGTGTAGCATGCAAGAATCTTAGCTGGCATGTACCCTTTGCCCCTTTTCTTCCTTTTACCTTCTTCTATCCAACTCTTTGGGATATGAATGTGAGGACTGGAGTTCATGTGGACAAAGTCTATGCCCTAGAGACAGTGCATTTGTGAGCAGGAAAGAGGGTTGGCCCCTGACAACGTTGTGGACAGAGCCACAATAGCAAGCCTGAACTGCCAACTCCCAGACTTCTAGAGAAAAAGAACTTTCTATCTTAAGTCACTGGTATTTGGGTTTTTCTGTTATTCTCAGCTGAACCTAATCTTAACTAATACATAATTTGATACCTGGAAGTGGTGAGCCACATGCTACCAAACCTTTTAAAATAAATGGCATTGACTTAGTGCAGGACTACTGGGGGAGAGTGAAAAGGACAGTGTTGTATTTGGGTGTTTCTTGACTATTAAGGCAGTAAACTCAGCTTGCAGATCAACAGTCTCCAAGCTGAGTTGGAAAGTTAGGAGCTCTGTAATGGATATTCTTTCTCTCTATATTTTGGAACCTTGCAGAACGGAAAAGTCAACTACTTTTATCTCCCAAACTGAAACAATGATAAGTAGTCTTCAAAGCCACTGCCTTAACAAGAGATGACTGATGCTATGCCATGTGAAGGTCAAATAAAGGTCACAAAATCCTACTAGTAGAGACCATACTAAGAGTCTTGCCTTCCCACCCAAGCCCATTGTTCCAAACAGTGTCCAGAGAGGCAGCATTAAATTGAAGATGAGGAGAAAGGAGGAGAAGGGCAAAGTACAGAGACCAGTAAGTAAAAAACTAGTCTTCAACCTCAAAGTTATGTCTAGACCTTAGCTATGGCTACTTGCACACGGAGCTGCTTGAAAATTTACTAAATTTGCATGAGAATTTTATAGTCAAAGAAACCGCAAGCCAGCCAGCCAAAGACCTTAATAGACACCTCGCCAAAGACAATATACCAATATACAGATGGAAAATAATCATATGAGAAGATGGTCCATATCATATCATCAGGAAAGTTCAAATTAAAACAACAGTGAGATACCACTACATACCCATTATAAGGGCCAAAATCTGAAACACTGACAACACCAAATGCTGGCAAGAATGTGGAGCAATAGGAATGCTTATTCATCGCTGGTGGGAATGCCAAATTGTATAGCCACTTAGAAAAATAGCTCGGCTGTTACCTTAAAAACCAAACATACTGTTACCATATGATCCAGCCATCATGCTTTTTACACAAAAGATTTGAAAACTTATTTCCACTCAAAAATCTGCACACAGATGTTTATAGCAGCTTTATTTGTAATGGCCAAAACTTGGAAGCAACCAAGATGTTCTTCAGTAGGTAAATGGATAAATAAACTGTGGTACATCCAGAAAATGAACTATTCTTCAGCAACAAAAATAAATGAGCTATTAGGCCATGAAAAGACATGGAGGAAACTTAAATGCATATTACTAAGTGAAAGAAGCCAATCTGAAAAGAATCATTGTTAATCTTAAAAATGGACATTTGATATCATAGGAGAATGGGGGAACAAAACCTTGATGAAAATGGAAAAGAGAAGGAGTGCTAACTTCATGGATAAAGTGTCAGAAAAAAATGTGAAAAACTTTGAAACAAAGATTACTAAGTGTCCTGTCTATTGAAATTTTTTGGTTATCTCCGTCTTTCACTATCATTGAGTTATTTTATAACTTTGTAAGTTATAAAAACCGAGAGCAGAAAAAATGACTGTTGTCTAAAGAAGTGCAAGTGAAATGTGTCCAGTGGAAGGAGATACAACTGATATGTCCAATGGAAAAAGGTATTCCCAAGCATGACATTCTTTTAGTCTCATGAATATTGCCCAATTGTGTCTCTATTAGCAAATTCATTTCAGCATTTCTAATTGTCTTTGTATGTGTCTATTCTTTTGGGTTCTCTTTTGAACTATTTTAACTGGTTTGGTTTCCTCATTAATCAATGAGTGAAATGAAAATCTGTGTTACATATTCATTTTATATTTGTAAACAAGATATGACTTTATCTTTTTGAATGTTATCTTTCAATACTCTTCCTCCACATCCAAGTTTTTGGAATGACAGAAAACATAATTTAAAAGGATATCCCAAACCAGCCCTAAAAGCAAGAAAGCTGACCATCAGCAAATCAGAAATCAGAGGAATTCTTGAAATCGAAAGCACTTGGAATCAGAATGGCAGAAAACAGGATTCAGGAAAGGTATGGCAGAGGGATCTGCAGTTCATCCCGAGAGGACCTGGGAAACTCTAGACTCAAGTTCAACAAATACAAAGAGTGGCATCCACCTTGCAGGAATTATCCCCACAGGCCTCTCTGCTTTCCCCAAGGATGAGGGGTAGCCCACAGCAGTAATGTACATTTGCCATCAGGATAAAATGCAGAAAACTCCTTTAAAAATAAGCAAGCATGCTTGGGGGGAAAGAGGAGTGCTCCTAGCAAGAGTAGTGGGAGACTGAAAGGACCAGAGAGCCTGAGGGAACACTTCTACAACAGAAAAGGAGGTAAAGGGAAAGAATGAAGCCAGGAGTGAACACACACTAAATCATCCACCTTTGGAGCAAAGTCTCCTAACTTTGGCAGATGAACTAGTCTCCAGCTTGTTCCCCACATGCCGCGCATTCACACTGTTACCCAAATCTACCATTTTCCACTAGGAAAAGTCTTGTGCACCCTCATTTTGCTGACACTTTCCCTATTCTCAATGATTGCACCAAAAGCACTGACATATTCTCAAATTATGTTGAGAAATACTTTTTTACCTGGGTCGGTAAACTTGAACTCAATTTTCAAAACTAGATACTATCTCTCATCTTATCAAAGATTTATAATGTTTGTTCTGACCTTCCCAATTTGAAAAGCACTCTTCTTGATGTAGAAAATGAAAATAGAACAGGAATTGGATGACCTGTTCATCCTACTGTCCTCCCTAAGAGGAGGTCATCCCTTTCATGCTAATGCTATGAGATAAGAGAGTAAGGTAACCACTCACCTTTACTATGCTCTCTCATCTAATAGCATTAACATGGAAGAGAAGGCCACATTTCAGGCTGCTGAGTATCTTTGCGCCGTTCATACACTGTGCAATGTATTAATACACAAATATACATGACAGTCTGAAATATCTCCCAGTTCTAGTCCTATGTCAGATTATTTCACCATGAAACAAAGCACCTAGACCTGACAATAACAGCACACAGAACACCAGCCAGAATACAGCATTCATACATCATCTTCTATTACTGCAATAAGCTTGGGCAATGTCCTATAACACCTAAGTCATCTTCTCCTCCCTCTGAGTTCTACCTGAAAGATGATCACATCTTAGCCACATACTTCAGTGCTTTGACTTAGCAATTAACATGAGACTTTGGAGCACTGTGCTAGAGTCCAAAAGGAAGATATTTTGGGGTACTGATTAAACACATTTCTTATGGCCCCCAAAACATACTGTATTGGTGTATTCCATTACATTGAAATGATATCAGGGTTTTTTCATTTAAAACTAACTTCAACAATTGGTAGACAAAGAAAAGTTCAGCAAACAATGGGAATACAGAAGAAAATGCTCTATGACAATATAACAAATCACTTTGCCTGGCTATTCCTATAGACTTTTGGAGCAAGGGGTATGCAATGGAGGAATAAGGTAGAGGATGGCAGAAAAGAGAATTTGTCAGCAATCTTCTATATACAACTTCAGACTTAATTGAAATGGAAATTTTAGGATTAAAATACCCTTGAGCATTCTTGAGACGAAAGAAAGGACATTGAATATCATTTAATTCATCTTACTCCTGCAAAACAAATCAGAGTTCGGACATTTTTATGCCACATAATAGAAACACAGGTTTCAACCTTGCAGAAGAATAGGGGATTTTAAATTTGAAAATAGAGTTTGGGAATTAATAGTATCATTAACATTTACAGTTGCTGTTCTGAGCACATGCACTAGAAAATTATAATACTTTGAAGCTACTGTATTTAACAGCTCACTGCTTCTATATGCCCTGCTCTCATTTAGAGCAAACACATAAAACTGAAGAAGAGGCACATTTGCCCTTTTTTCATCATAATATATACAAATATGGCTTTCTCTAACAGCCCCAATACAATCTTAATGATAACTGATCTTCCATCAGTTTTCTTCCTATCGTACTTCCTTCTATCTCTTCTAAAACAAGGAACACAATAGGACATAACTCAAATCTTGTAATGCAAGTAAAATGAAAAAGAAAATATAAATGTGCTATGTTATTCTAGTATTTTAGCTCTGTGCTTTATCAACAGTAGAATTACTGAGGCAGAAGAAGGGTCTCAGTAATTCTACTGTTGCATAGGCTCATCTTATTACCTTTGTTTTTATCTCTTTGTAGCATTAAAGGTATGCTCGATCTAGAGGCAAAAATACCTAAACTTAACATTGGCTTCACCACCTAATCATTGTGTGGGTTTGAGCAAGAATTTCTTGGAGTTTTGGTTCCTCCCACCCTCTTTTATTTTTTTAGATGGAGTTTCGCTCTTGTCACCCAGGCTGGAGTGCAATGGTGTGATCTCGACTTACTGCAACCTCTGCCTCCCAGGTTCAAGCGATTCTCCTGCCTCAGCCTCCCGAGTAGCTGGGATTACAGGCACCTGCCACCTCGCCCAGCTAATTTTTGTATATATTTAGTAGAGACGGAGGTTTCACCACGTTGGTCAGGCTGGTCTCAAACTTCTGACCTCAGGTGATCTGCCTGCCTCCGCCTCCCAAAGTGCTGGTATTACAGGCATGAGCCACTGTGTCTGCCCCACCACCACCCACCCAATAACTCTATCCTAGACCCTTTCTAGAGTTCCAGATATGTAACCCCAATTGGCTTTCTGACATCCTTACATTGGCCACCCCAAAGTACTTCAGTTTAACAAGAATCGAACTTGATTCTCTTCCTTTGTCCTCATTCATCCACCTGAGCTAGCCAGAAATCTAAAACCTATGCCTGACATTGCCTTCTCCTTTTATATCCAATCTATTACCATCATTTGTTAAATTTATACCTTCCATTTCTGCTCACCTCTATCCATCTCTACCACCAGCACCACCCCCATTCAAGCCACGTCACTCTCATCGGGACTACTGTGAGAATTTCCTCACTGGCCCACCTCCATCTGCTCTTGCTCTCCTAAGCATGTGCCCATCTAATCAGCATTATTTTTGAACCTGATCATATCAACCCTCTAACTAAAATATGTCGGTGAATTAGTCCAGCTATTTGGAAATCCAATAATGTCCTCTGACTTTTGTACAGTCCTTCATACAGTTCTTGCATGTGTCATGCTCCCCTACACCACATGGCCTTTGCACATGCTATTTCCTGCCTGCCATGCTGCCTCCTTCAGTCACTGTCTGTTCTCCCATCAGACCACATTTCAATCCTCACTCACTCAGAGAAGCTTTCTCTCACTTCCCCTACTATGTCAAGTCTCCTCATAAGACATATTCATACATTATTACATGATTACAGTTGTATCTTTTCATTTATTTTGCAGTTGTTTGAACATTGTCTGCTTTCTCAATAGACTAGAAGCTCCAAAGGAGCAGAAATCAAAGCTCACTTTTCTCACATGGCATATGCACAGCAAAAATATTTGTGAAATAAATCCATTGAATGGATCAATGAATGTAAATAAATACATCTGTAAAATTAAGTACCCTCCCAGCACTAGAATTCTACATGTCTATAACTTTTTATGCAATCAGTAGCTGCATTAAAATAAAGCAAAGTTGTATAAGTTTAATACCATATTTCACTGCTAGCATAAATAAATAGGTCTTCAAAAACATTTTTGGTGTATCTAAAATTCTTCCTAAGAAAGCAAACCACGTATCAAGACACCAAGGGGAAAGTATACAGGAGGGAATGTCTTGATGGAGAAGTTGAGAGCAGGAAAGAAAAAATGGCCCAGATGACCGCTAACAAAGGGAACAGCCTAGGTAAAGAATAGCTGAAGGGGTGAGAGGAAAGAGGAGTGTATCTGTGGAGCAGACAAACAAGTATGACTCACATAAGAAAGAGAAAAAGGCATAGGAAATTCCAAAATAATAGAGTTAAGTCATTTATTGCCATGAGCTACCTACCTAATGCAGGCTCTGATTGAACAGGTGCTCTGTAAAATAGTTTAGGTCTAAAATTTGACATTTTTTGCTTGGGATGGCAGTTTTACTCAGTGTTTTCATTTTGGGTAGCCTAAAAGATATTAGAGCAATGACTGTCTCCTGCCAGCAGTGTGCTATTTTGTTGGCTATGCCTGTGGAAAAACTGTTTGATTCTGGCTGTCTACGAGAGTTTCTTGATTAGCAGCATGAAAACCCTCACTCCAGGCTCTGTGAACAGATTCTGGGAAAGGACAGTGTTAGAGAAGCTTCAGGAACTCCCAAGAGGACCTAACACACACATACACACACACACACACACACACACACACACACACACACACTGTGGGCCTCTTAAGCACAACACAAAAATGATGCCTTACAGGGCTTTCTCACTCAATGAAAAAGAAAACAGAAGCATATGTCGCCCTTATTAGAAAGAAGCATCTTTTGTGAAAAACCCTCTTTTATAATGTTACATCTAGAAAGCCAAAATTCTAAAGAACTCTGTAACTTGCTCAATCTCATACCCAAATTTTTACATCTCAAGTCCTCCAAATATTGTAGGGGGTAGTTATTCTTCTTTGGTGACTAGTACAATAAAGCTCAACAATTCATACCCTTCCCACAACTCTTAAACCAATAACTGGGACCTAGCCCTTTCTCAAAAATGTTCCCAGGCCGGCGGGTCCACCTAGCAGCAGCTCTCAGGGAAGCACCTTGTCAGCTGTTCCTTCTAGCCTTCATGGCTCCCGGCCTCTTGCTGAGGGGTATCAGGGTTTCAGGACCTCAGAAGGGTTCTGCTGGGTTCTCTCTTAACAACTATGTCTTCTAAGCATCAACTCTTGAAGGAAACCTATTCAGGATATCTTAGCATTGGATTAGAGACTCCAGTTTCTGAAGTATCATCCAGTTTATGCCCTTTATGCCCTCTGAAGAAAGACATAGGTATGCTGAGGGGAGACACAGGTGAGCTGAGGGAAGACACGTGTGCCTGAGGGAACAACACAGTTGAGATGAGGGAAGACAGGTGTGCTGAGGGAAGACAGAGGGAAGACTGATAGGCTGAGGGAAGACACAGGTGTGCTGAGGAAAGACACAGGTGAGCTGAGAAACGATACAAATGTACTTAGGGAAGACATAGTTATGCTGAAGGAAGACACAGTTGAGCTGAGAGAAGACACAGATATGCTGAGGGAAGACACAAGTGAGCTGAGAAAAGACTCAGGTATGCTGAGGAAAGA
>NC_045448.1:39792377-39927298 GCF_002776525.5 Piliocolobus tephrosceles | reverse complement strand
GAAGACACAAGTGAGCTGAGAAAAGACTCAGGTATGCTGAGGAAAGACTGTTGTGCTGAGGAAAGACACAGGTGAGCTGAGGGAAGACACAAGTGAGCTGAGGGAAGACAGGTGAGCTGGGAAAAGACAGGTGTGCTGAGGGAATACTGAGCTAACTTTCCTTCAGGATTCAATTCTTTCCACATGCAAAGGGGCCTCTGTTAGCTGTTCTGAAAATAACCCATAATTCTCTCCTGGCAAATTCAAACTCAGGTATTTGGGGCACCTTACCTCCAAACCTTGCTCATATGCCCTTCTGATAAGACATTGGGGCACAACTGAAAATTTAGATCAGGAAAAAATCGTGAGTTTTCTAATACTGCTGTTTAAACTAATTTCCAAAATGTACAGGACATTCCATTTATTTAAGAAATCATATATTTAAGATGAAAATCATGCCACCCTGACTACATAGCATGAAGATGGCATTAGCAAAATGTTTGATTAGAGGAAATAGAAAAAATATTAATTACTTTTAGTACTCAGATGAATTTTTGATAAGTCATTGTGTTTAGTTTTCAACACCTAGCTAACATAAAGAAAATGTGAATGTCAAAATAAACTTTTGTAATACAAAATTGCCTCTGTCCTCAAGGGATACATCAAACATTTCCGGTGATTGAAATCAATATATATGTTAGGTTTAAGAAACCTATAAAAGTTACCCAATAAAAGGTCCAATTACAAAATGAAGAGAACATTGACCATACAAAATAAACCAAAAGGACATGATATACATTCGCTAATTTGTAAACTTACTTATTAATCCAAGTTTTGTATCCAGTCCTACTTTACATTGAGAGGAGGAGAAGCTATTTATTTATTATGAAAACACATCATAGACCATAAAAGACAGAATAAAATGAACAGAAGGAAGGAAGAATGAATGTTGCCTCGATCTAACAATAGGTTCCCAAATCGTGCTTAGAAGCAAGCCATCATCACTATAACTTATCTTTCCATGCCTTCAAAAACCATCCTAAAACTTCTAACTCTGTGAAAATCTTTTACAAAAAAATAGAAATAATATACTGATTGTTTCTCTCAGAATACTACATTTATACCTTTCAACTAAATGAAGTGTATGTCTGAGCATCGAACCAAACTTAGAATATAATCCACACAATCACGGCTCTTTAAGCTTGCATTCAGACATACGAGGTAAATCACTGCAGGGTTTTTCACTTTTTTTTTGCTAATTGCAAGCATTCACAATGAGTGTATGAAGCAATTGTTGAATTTAACTAGAGAATCTCTAACTTCCTCATTTTTCACATTTCTACCCTGAATTTTCCCAAAGCATGATGTCTCAAGAACTCTAAATAGTTCCTGTATGTTTAACAGCTTCTTACATAGCCTCAGCACATGTAAATATAATTCTTTTCTAGTGCTTTCTATAGCAGAAGCAGAATCCAGGCTTCAAGAAACTAAAAGACTCCACTTACCCAGAACATAAAAGTATACACATAGATGATGTATAAAATCCTCCCAAAACATTAGTTGATCAGTCACGCCCTGACGTGCACCCTACCATCTCCATGGCCCCCAATAATGGAAGGGGACTCAGATGGCAGCTAAAAGCAATGCCATATTTTACATTTTTCCATCACTGCCATACAAAAGATGGTTCGTTCTAAGTTGAAGCGTGAGGAGAAAATTATCTTGCTGAAAATCAAAACTCACATTTCTTCACCCAAGTCCTTCCTCCTCACGATATATGCAGACATTCTTGCCCTTTGGCCCCAACTCTTCTTGATTGTTTCAAAAAGTTTAGATTGTCTGAAGCCTGCATGTCACATAACATCCACTTCTGACTCTTTTGGAGTCCATTTGTTCTCCACACAGGGGATGGTAGTTATGTATTTTCTTGATGTCTGTGCACCTGTAGATCAACAAGGTCATCTCAGTGCCCTGTCGTATTGGGCGAGCATTAGCCCAGACCCCTTTAATGGAGCAGCTGCCTGCAGTCATGTGTGCTTTTCCTCTGTCCTTTCTCAAAGGCTGTACACACTCTCTCCGATATGCATTCATTATAATATTTATGTTAATGACACACAAGCAAAAGCAAACTCACATGGTTTCCTTACGCAATTACGTAGGCCTGAGACAGGTGCAAATAGGATAGCAAATACCTGCCAGTTACCCTCTTGCTCCTGAGGGCCAACTTCATGCAAGGTGCTCTGTCCTGCTAAGCTGGAAATAATAAGGTGCTAAATACTGTGTTATGGATAAATAATGAGTAAATACTGCCCTCCACAGGGTTGTATGGAACAATTAAAGGGAAATATTATCAGGAAAGTGTAAAGGGCTTGAGACTGCCTACATTTCAAAGTCCTATTTACTCAAAAGCCTGACTAGACTTTGGCCAAATTTATTTAAAAGCCCAAACCCATTTGATAACGTCACTTTGTGTGGATCTATTTGGATTAAAACTCTTTAACGGATCCACTTTTTACAGTTTGAAACAATCACCACAGATGGCTGCTTCCTATTGTTTGGATTTTTAACTTTAAGAAACACAACAACACATAGAACAACTGCTGTTTACCCCATACCCTGATGAATCTCATCTGAAACATTCCTAACTCTTTAGCCCCCACGGGGATGCTAGAACAGCACAAGTGGCCCCTTGTGGAGGATGTTTTTTTCTAAGGACATCAGTTGGCAGGGCAAACCTGAATTCAGAACTAACAGTGTGAAGGTGTTGAAGTTTCTCTACCTTGAAACTGAATTTTCTAACCACTGTGAAGCATCTTAGCATTTTACTTAAAAGCAAAACGTTTCTTACCAGGAGGCATTGGCAGAGGTGGAGAAGGGATTTGGCTTCAAAGTGTAACAGTTATTCCATGGCATTTCTTTTTAATTTCTAAAATCTAGCAAACTTCTGATGAGTAAAAATAGCCCTCACTGGTGTAGCAATCACCCACAGAAAATGCTACGAACTAGCAAAGACATTGGGGAAGAAGGGAGTGTTCGGCAGCAATCATGTTCACTCCCTCAGGGCAAAAAAAAAAAAAAAAATGCCAACTTGAGTGATCCACCAAATGTAAGGAAGCCACAGGCAGCTGTCACCTGCAGGTGGGGAGGGAGGAACTCACTGTTCCTGAGTGATGCTAGCTGAAGATGAGCTCTGTCCAAACAATATCCTACTTCTTCAGCTAATTCCCCTTTGCCATGGTAATTTCACTCTAAGTGAGCTGCTATGGGTTAAGCAGTTACATAAGCAATCTGAATCCTGGTCATACTGATACTTGACATCCTTTACATCTCCCTGAGGTGCTCACCTCCATATAAGAAAATATAAGAATTACAGAGCAATCACCTATAAATTTAAGGTACCTATTTCCCTTTGTTTTTTCTTTCTTTTACTCTTCTGGTCAGAGTGAAAGACAGTTTAAAGTCAGCGTGTGTGTCTGTGTGTGTGTGATATGTGATTATGTAGTAGGTGAGTACTTCCTCTGAATGATTTAAATGTAGCATTTACATTTAAAATTTTTGTCCTTCAAGTACAGTGTGAAAATTAGACATAGGAGTTCTACCAGAAGTTCTCATGCTGATGGCAGTTCCTGCCTTTTCACACAATTGGAAGATGTGCTTGGAAGTTACCAGCTTTGTATTCATAGCCCAGCAGAGCGAGAGGACAGAGATAAGAGACAAAGATGTACAATGCTAGTAGTCGTCAGGTACTGAGTACAGACTAGTATTTTCTTAACACTTGAATCATAAGAAAACTAGTAGATGGATCTGAAATCTTTTATTATTCCTCTGAACTATGTTCTCAAACTGTTTGTGTAAGTTCTATGTCACTGAATCAGTAATTTCCCTAAATAAATATTTTCTACGTAAGACTAGCTAGTTCATAACGGAAATGGAGGTTTCTGTATTAGTCGATTTTCATGCTGCTGATGAAGTCACACCTGAGACTGGGCAATTTACAAAGGAAAAAGGTTTAATGGACTCACAGTTCCATGTAGCTGGAGGGGCCTCATAATCATGGTGGAAGGTGAAAGGCACGTCTCACATGGCAGCCGACAAGAGAAGAGAGCTTGTGCACGGAAACTCCCCTTTATAAAAATCATCAGATCTCATGAGACTTATTCACTATCAAGAGATTAGCATAGGAAAGACCCACCCCCATGATTCAATTACTTCCTAGATACAATGGGAGTACAAGCATTGGGTAAATACAACCATTCCAAGTGGGGGAAATTGGCCAAAATGAAGGGGCTACAGGCCCCATGCAAGTCCAAAATCTAGCAGGGCAGTCAAATGTTAAAGTTCCAAAATGATCTCTTTTGACTCCACATCTCACATCTAGATCACGCTGATGCAAGAGGTAGGTTTCCATGGTCTTGGGAAGCTCCACCCCTGTGGCTTTGCAGGGTGCAATTTCCCTCCTGGCTGTTTTCCCAGTGTATCTACCATTCTGGGGTCTGAAGGATGGTTGTCCTCTTCTCACAGCTCCACTAGGCAGTGCCCCAGTGGGGACACTGTGTGAGGACTTTAACCCCAGACTTCCCTTTTGCACTGCCCTAGCAGAAGTCCTTCTTGAGTGCCTGCCCCTACAGCAAACCTCTGCCTGGACATCCAGGCATTTCCATACATCCTCTGAAATCTAGATGGCAGATGTTCCCAAACCTCAATTTTTTACTTCTGTGCACCTGCAGACTCAACACCACATGGAAGCTGCCAAGGTTTGGGGCTTGCACCCTCTGAAGGCACTGCCTGAACTATACCCTGGTCTCTTTTAGTCATGGCTGGAGCAGCTGGGACATAGGACACCAAGTACCTAGACTGCACACAGCAGAAAGACCCTGGGCCCAGCCCACAAAACCATTTTTTCCACTCAGGCCTCTGGGCCTGTGATGGGAGGGGCTGCCACAAAGGTCTCTGACATGTCTTGGAGACATTTTCCCCATTGTCTTGGTGGATTAATATTCTGCTCCTCATTACTTATGCAAATTTCTGCAGCTGCATGAATTTCTCCTCAAAAATGGGATTTTGTTTTCTATCACGTCATCTGGCTGCAAATTTTCCGAACTTTTATGCTCTGCTTTCCTTATAAAACTGAATGCCTTTAACAGCACCCAAGTCACTTCTTGAATGCTTTGCTACTTAGAAATTTCTTCTGCCAGATACCCTAAATCATTTCCCTCAAGTTCAGCATTCCACAAATCTTTAGGGCATGGGATAAATGTTCCCAGTCTCTTTGCTAAAACATAGCAAGAGTCACCTTTACTCCAGTTCCCAACAAGTTCCTCATCTCCATCTAAGACCACCTCAGCCTGGATTTCATTGTTCATATCATTATCAGCATTTTGTTCAAAGCCATTTAACAAGTCTCTAGGAAGTTCCAAACTGTCCCACATTTTCCTGTCTTCTTCTGAGCCTTCCAAACTATTCCAACCTCTGCCTGATACCCAGTTCTAAAGTTGCTTCCACATTTTAGGGTATCTATAAAGCAGCATCCCACTTTCAGTACCAATTTACTATATTAGTCAGGTTTTCACACTGCTGATAAAGATACACCCAAGACTGGGCAATTTCCAAAAGAAAGAGGTTTAATGGATTCACAGTTCCATGTGGCTGTGAAGGCCTCACAATCATGGTGGAAGGTGAAAAGCATGTCTCACATGGTGGCAGACAAGAGAAAAGAACTTGTGCAGGAAAACTCCCCTTTATAAAACCATCAGATATCGTGAGACTTATTCACTATCATGAGAATAACATGGGAAAGACTGGACTCAAGATTCAAAAATCCCCCACCGGGTCCCTCCCACAACACATAGGAATTAAGGGAGATACAATTCAAGATGAGATTTTGGTGGGGACACAATCAAAGCGTATCAGTTTCTTAAACAAATTTACATGCCAGAAACAGGCTAAGCACATTGCAAGACTTCTCCCCCATTCGATTTCTCAGTAACTTTTTAGATAACTACCATTGTTGTCTTCATTTTACAGATGAGAAACTGTGGTTTACAGATTTTATGCAGTAAGTTGACCAAAGTCATAGGACTAGTAAGTGTTAGAGCTTTAAGTTGAACAGTCAGTCTGAGCACAGATTTCTACTTGTAACCATCATGCTATCATAAAATAATGGAAGGCTCTTGAAAATAATATCACTTTTGAGGAAACCAGAATAAAGCAAATGAATTAAACAAAATTATTTAATCTTTTTCTCTAAGTCAGTCTTCAAACGTGTCATCATTTTCTCAGGTGAACACATTCCCTCAAAATATTTCTAAGCCCTACAAATCAAATGTCAACTATTCAATAAAGCTGTACTAATTTTTGAACACCTTCTTGAATGTAGATTTCAGTCACATCTTTCAAATGTGAAAGAGACCCAGAATACATGTCCTGTAAACCATTTCTACAAGTCACAATTTTCACATTAGAATAGATTTCATAAATTATCTGTACATCTTCCTTCCTAATAAAAGAATCAACTAGTACAACTTTCTGCCAATAGTAAGGATCCCATCAACCACTCCCAGGCTTTGTGGAAACATTACCAGTTATTCTACACTTACTCCCTCCAGGTAATAAAAGGCAATGCTGTTCCACTGTTAAAAAATTCTAATTATTATACCAGTGTTCTTTATATTGAGTCTAATTTCTCTTGTTGTGACTTTCACCTTCTCATCCTATGTTTATCATTGTGGGGCATCAAGTTTACTCCTTTTTTCACCAAACTAAATATTTGACCTACTTCTTTCAATAATTACTTGTAT
Organism: Piliocolobus tephrosceles; assembly: GCF_002776525.5. Classification (NCBI taxonomy): domain Eukaryota; kingdom Metazoa; phylum Chordata; class Mammalia; order Primates; family Cercopithecidae; genus Piliocolobus; species Piliocolobus tephrosceles. The sequence goes on along the minus strand of NC_045448.1, from coordinate 39,920,522 downwards.
TAGTCCGTTCTCCCACTGCTATAAAGATACTACCCCAGACTAGTCATGGTGGCTCACACCCGTAATCCCAGCACTGTGGGAGGCCAAGGCAGGAAGATTACCTGAGGTCAGGAGTTCGAGACCAGCCTGGCCAACATGGTGAAACCCCATCTCTACTAAAAATACAAAAATTAGCCAGATGTTGTGGCACCTGTAATCTAAGCTAATCAGGAGGCTGAGGCAGGAGAATCTCTTGAACCCAGGAGGCGCAGATTTCAGTGAGCTGAGAGCATGCCATTGCACTCTAGCCTGGGAGAAAAGAGTAAAATTTCATCTCAATTTTTTTAAAAAAGAGAGCTACTACCTGAGACTGGCTAATTTATGAACAAAAAGAGATTTAACTGACTCACCATTCTGCAAGGCTGAGGAGACCTCAGGAAACATACAATTGTGGAGTGCCTTTCATGGTATACCAAATGTACAATCAAGGCACATTTACAGAGCGACAGGCAAGAGAGTATGTGTGGGTGCAGGAAAAACTACATTTATAAAATTATCAAATCTCGTGAGAATTCACTCCCTATCATGAGAAAACAGCATGGGGGAAACAGCCCCTATAATCCAATCGCTTCCCTCCCTCTACATGTGGGGATTACCAGTCCCTCCCTCAACATGTGGGGATTAAAATTCGAGATGAGATTTGGGTGGGGACACAGAGCTGAATCATGTCATTCCTCATTACAGATGGTTTCCAAAACCTTTAGTAGCCTAATTCCCTCATTCTATGCACTCACTTTACTTCGCCACTGTTCTTCCTAAAATGTAGCATTCAACACTAAATATTCCACATGCAATCCCGAAAAAAAGTACAAAATTAAATAAAATTTGTACTTTCCATGTTCTGCATTTTGTTCTTAGCAATATAAAAGTGAATTATTTCAAAGGAAAAAAAAGCAGCTGCTATATCACTGTTCCAAGTCATATTCAGTTCTGTTCATATAACCAGTTCTCAAGTGAGGTTGTCTATATTATATACAGCAAGTCCTCAAATAATATCATTTCATTCAATGTCGTTTCATGACGAGAGAAAAAGAAAATCTATTCCCGCTCAGAGCCACTGTCTATGTGGAGTTGAAGTGTGTGTTTTCTCTGGGTCCTCCAGTTTCCCCTCATATCCCAAATATGTGCACATTAGGTGAATCAGCATGTCTACATAGGCCCAGTGTGAGTGAGTGTGGGTGTGTGAGACTGTGCCCTGCAATAGGAGGGAATCCTGTCCAGGGCTGGCTCTTGAGAATCTTGTGCCCTGAGCTACCAGCACAGACTCCAGCCACTTATGACCCTGCACTGGAATAGGTGTGTAAAGTACTATCTTACTTGTTTTTATTAAACTTTCTTGAATGTATGTATAACTCACATTTATCTCAATGTTTAATATTAGAAGGGTTTGGGGTCTTTATTTAGAAGTTTGATGATGCTTTTGTGACCAGAAATAGGCCATAGGAACTTAATTCTTATTTATATCAATTGACCTATGGTAACATTTGTTTTGTTCTACAGGAGGATTTGTTTTGCTTAAAGTCATAGTTTCCAAGAACCTATCTACAAAATTAAGTGAGGAATTACTGTATCTGAAAGATTTCTTAAAAAGCAATATGTCCTGTGAATTTGGAAACAGGGTAAGGATGTCCAGGATTAGCACTTCTTTTCATCAGTATATAGAAGGTCTATCCAGTGAAACAAGGCAAGTTACAGAAATAAATGTTACAAAGATAAAAAAATAAATAAAATTGTTTACGTCCTCACATGACATGACTTTAAATATAGGAAATTGAAAGACCCTATAATCTAATTAATAAGTGTATTTAGAAAGATTACTTGATATAAAGTCATTATACACATGAATTGAATATACACTAGCAACATACAATAGAAAATTAAAATTTTAAATATTCATAATAGTATCAAAAACATAAAATGCATAGAATAAATCTAATGAAAGAAAATCTTTCTGAGATAAATTGATGAAGACCTGTATAAATACCATGTTTCTGAATTGCAAGACTTAACTGTTTTTGTCAACACTCACTTGATCTAAAAGTTAATGCAATTTCAAGCAAAATCTCAGCAAGCTTCTTTTACCTATCAGACACTCTGTTTAAAGAAAGAGATTACACACAGAAAAAAATAATATATATAGCTCCATGTGTATTACATTCAAAATGTATTTATGTTAATAGATATATAACAGATAAGATATATATTGTGAAATACGGATCTGGTCTTTGTTCCCATTTCCCAGCATACAACTCCTAAATTCCTTGGGATCTTCAAAGTGTTCTCTGTTGTGTGTCTTTTGTCTGATAGGCTCAGGGTGGGACTGGTCACCTGAAAGACCAAGGCAGGATTAGAGGGTTGGGACTTTCAGCCCCACTCCTCAACCTCCAGGAAGAGGAGAGGGAAGGGTCGACCACCAATGGTCAATGGTTTCATCAATCGTGCCTATCTAATGAAGCCTCCGTAAAAACCCAAGAGGACAGGGTTTGGAGAGCTTCCAGATAGCTGAACACGTGGAGGTTCCTGGAAGGTGGTGCGCCCGGGGACGGTATGGAAGGTCCATGCCCCTTCCCTCATACCTTTCCCTATGCATCTTTTCATCTGTGTCTTTTGTAATTTTTTTATAATAAATCAGTAAATGTAAATAAGCATTTCACTAAATTCTGTGAGCCACTCCATCAGGTTAATCAAACCCAAAGAGAGGTTTATGGGAATTCCAAATTGGAGCCAGTCACTCAGAAGTTCCAGATGTTCAAACTTGTGACCTGTGTCTGGGAGGAGAAGAGGGGCAGTCTTGGGGACTGAGCCTCTGACCTATGGGATCTGACAGGTAAATAGCATCAGAAATGAATTGGAAGACACCCAGCTGGTGTCTGCCACCTGGTATGTGGAGGAAAAACCCCACACCTTTGGTCACAGAAGTATTCTGAGTTGGTGATTGTGGTGATTGTGTGAGAACAGAGGAAAAACATGGTTTGAGAGTTTTCTCCAAGAATCTATGATAATAGAAGGCAGAATATTGGTTACCTCTGTGGGGGAGGTTATTGACTAGAAAGGGACATGAAGGAGCTTTCCAGGGTGCTGGAAATATTCTAGGACCTGGTTACACAGATGTACACATAAGTAAAAATTCATTAAGATTTATGTAGTTTATTGCATATATGCATGGTGTGCCTCATTTTTAAAATGCTATTTTACTTTAAAACAAGCAATGTAGAGTACCTTGCATTTATATCAATTAAATTTTCATCTCACAGATTTAGTTCAATGCTCCAAAACATGAAGAGAATTGTGACTCTGAGTCCATCATCATGGGTAATAGCTATCTATTATTTAAATTGAATAGAATTGGACCAAGAACATAACTTGCAGCATCAGAAAACTTACAGAAATTCATTGGGTATTTCATTCACCAAAATTATCCTAACTTTATACTTGTGCAGCCTACATTTATTCATCCTGTCACAAGGTTATCATGGAAAAACTTTGTCAAATGATTCACTGAAATAGACTAGACCTCGCTGATCTCTCAAATGACACTATTTTACTCATATTAATTGGATACTTTATATCCTTAAATAATACCCTTACATAGATTTCTGTGTTCATTCTATGGGTTACAAAAAGAGATGTATTGCGTTTCCCGCTGTTATTGTATATGTATACTTTTTCTTTTCCTTTTGGCAATTTTTGAGGCTATACAGTGTATGTAAATTTAAGACAGTTATAATTTCCTAGTGAATTGACTTATATCATTATGAGATGTCCTTCTCTATCTCTAATTATACTTATTACCTTAAAAATGTACTTTGTCTGGTATTAGTATAGCTACACCAGCTTACTTTTAAATCGTTTGCAAGATATATTTGCTATATTCATCTACTTCGAATGTTTCTGTAACCTAATATTCAAGGTTTATGTCTTGTTAGCAACATATAGTTGAATCTTGGCCTTTTAATCCATTCGGACGATCTTTATCTCCTAGCACATTTACCATTTACCTTTTAGTCCATTTACCATTTGATATAACTGCTGATATGTCCATTAAATCTATTAGGTAGGTGCAAAAGTAATCACATTTTTTTTGCCATTGAGAGTAATGGCAAAACTGCAATTACTTTTGCACCAACCTAATACCATTTACCATTGGAGGGTTTCTTTTTGTCCCCTCTGTTCTATATTTATTTTTGTAGCCTTCTTGCTTTATTCTGAATTAGGTGGTGTTTTATTATTCCATTTTCCCCTCTATTCACTTCCTAGCTATACAATATATTTGTTTACTATTCTTTTAGTAACCGTAGAAATCATGAAATGAGCCTTCATTTTATTAAAATCTAATTTAAATTTGTGATTTTACCAATTGCTGAAGAGTACAAGGATCTTTGAACATATTATTCCATTTACTCCTTCTGTCTTTTATGCTATTATTGCCATATATTTTAATTCTACGTATATTTTAAACCCCCTGACATGCACATATGTACATATACACAGAGATTTTCCAGTTTTTTTAATGGAAGAGTTGGTCCATAACAATCTGATTTGCCATTGTTGGATATGGAAACCCAAATAACTCTACTTTAAATTAGATTAGTAAACCGTGATTTTTTCATTGTTCCTAAAGATAAACATCAAAGTTCCTTATGATGCAGCTTATCTTATGATATGTAGTTATAGATTTTCTATTTTCACCAGCAGTTGATTTTAAACTTCCTTTATTTAATGCAAGGGTGGGAAAACTACAGGCTGTGGACCAAATCAGGCCTGCCACTTGTTTTTGTAAATAAAGTTTTACTAGAAAACAACAACCACACCTATTTATATAATTCCTATAGCTGCTTGCACACCATAGAAACCATATGGCCTGCAAAGCCAAAATCTTTACTATCTGGCCCTTTACAGGAAATTTTGCTGACTCCCTGATTTAATTCCTAAAATCCGTCATTTTCTTATTTTGCAAATCAAGACTTTTAGCCACTTTTATTTCTGTGTTCTCTTTATCCCCACTCTCAGTGTTCTAACTCATTCTGGCTATCACTGGTGAACTAGTATTTTCAAACTCAATTATAACTACATTATTTTTCTGCCCAAAAATGATAGTATTCTGTGCCTTATATGAGGTATCTGTACAGTATGTACTTCTTTCCTTTTTCTTTTATGGATGCCTCTAATGCCATATTATTTTATTATATTATTAAAGCATTTATAGTATTCCTTCTTTGAAGGAAGAATTTGTCTTTTATATTCTAAAATTCTTTTTTACTGTACTACGCATGATAGATAATTGATATTTATTCACTTAACTGAATAATGAGTTTATCCATTGTTAGAAAACTTTAAATGTTCTTTTTAACTTCACAGTCTAAACATTAGTAGTTAGACATCTGAAATGATACGTATTATTTCCAAATCATTTCACTGCAATTTCAGCGGAAAATAATTCACCACCACCTCCACTGGGCTCCTCCCTTCTCTGTCATGCATAGAAGCTGATTTCCCTTCTGTAGCAGTCTTCTGCTCCCACTGGCCAGTTTCATATTGAGAACTTTAATCATCTAATCATCATTTTTCTAACCATGTCCATCTTGATGTTCATAAAATGTATTTTATCTTTTATATTTTGTCTTGCCATTTTGTTCAGAAGCCATGATTTAGTAGACAAAATTCAGCTCTGCTAAGCTATATTTATAGCCAGCTCACCTCCCCACCCTCCTTTCTATTCTAAAGCCATAGTTTAACAAAAAGGATAAATGAACATAAAGCCTGGGCCACCTCTACCCTTCTCCTTTATTTTCCTGTTAGAGACTCAGATCTCTGAAGAAAATGATAGATGACTCTCCCCAGGTGACTTAGATGTAGAGAAGCTCTGGGTGTGTAGAACAAGATACAAGACCTACAAAACACATTGAAAATTAGTTTGAAAATTGCTCTCCAAGCAACTCTACCTATACTCCTTTGTTTGGGATTGAGAGACATTACTTTAACTTACAGTTTTGCATAAATTATTCTTTGAAATGTTTATCAGAACTGCACAAAAATGACTTTCTTAAGTTTGGGATGCTATAAGTCAAATAAAGTTAAACAGGTTTTTCTACTGCAGAATTTCTCAATATTCTAGCATGTATTATGGATCTGCAAGGGAGGAGCATGTAGCAATTAACTTTCCCAAGCTTTTTTTAACCCACTTTTGGAGATCAGCCATTAACATCCTGATGAACTACTGTAGCAGTCTTCCCTGTGAAAACAATTTGGTAAATGCTGATATAACTCCTAACTAAACTACAGCTTGGTTAGTAAGAAGGAGGACCTTTTTCAAGCAAGGTCACTAAAGAAGATGGTTTAGGACCTAGCAGGCCTTTTTGTTAAACTATCTTCTTCTCATTATTTCTCTATATTGAAATACTGTTGCACTGTAGTTCTCATTAAAGTTTAATTTCTTACAGCACAGTATTCCCAGCAAAACCTAAGCTATCTGCCTATGAGATTGCCCTGAAAGCTGTAAATAATTAGGTATATCCTGATAGGGGCTTAATTCTAACTGCATAAAGCTGAGGTTAGCCAGACAATGCAACTAGAAAGAAACCTAGTTTGAAGTCTTTACACTTTTATATATTTTATTTCATTTCATTTTATTTCGTTTGATCTTTAAGTCACTTAAACGATATTCAGAGTTTAAAAAGAGAATAAACTACAATTATATCCTCCTGGGCACCTCCTTTACCTTATATTTGCCTTCCCCAGTCTTCCCTGGTCTCTTTCTTTGCCTTAAGAGAAAATAGTTCTGCCCGGTTTGTTGTGTTTCCTTCTCCTTTCTGGATAAGATTATTAATCAATTGTGTATTGTTGAGGCATTTATCACTTGAGCCAGCTTGTTGTAGAATTTTTGCAAGCCTATTTCCCATCTCCAACACATTGCAGGAGATGTGGATGGTGAGTTTCTGAGCAGATACATGCTGCAGCTTCTTCTGACAATGTAACCACTGAAAGTGTGTTTAAGAAGAAATCACATGCCCGGCGCAGTGGCTCACTCTTGTAATCCCAGCACTTTGGGAGGCCGAGGCGGGCGGATCACGAGGTCAGGAGATCGAGACCATCCTGGCTAACACGGTGAAACCCCCGTCTCTACTAAAAATACAAAAAACAATTAGCCTGGTGTGGTGGCGGGCGCCTGTAGTCCCAGCTACTCAGGAGGCTGGGGCAGGAGAATAGCATGAACCCAGGATGCAGAGCTTGCAGTGAGCCAAGATTGTACCACTGCACTCCAGCCTGGGCAACAAAGTGAGACTCTGCCTCAAAAAAAAAAAAAAAAAAAAAAAAAAAAGAAGCAATCACATTAGCCTAGGAGCAGCTATGGGGCCTCTCATGATGATCAGAGAAGCCTGGTGGCATAATGGAAAGAAACGGATGACAGAAGAATGTTATAGGTTACTGAAATATTTCATGTTCAGATGAATTTTTTAAAACGATTTTCATGCCTGTTAATTTACTAGCAGTGGTGAAAATAGAAATGGCTTCCTCTAAGAAAGTTAAAATACTTTTGTAAAGGGATTGTTCACTTGAAGAACTAGTAAGACTTAAAATTGCATCCACATGCATTTCTCCCATCTCTTCTTTCCCAGTTTGTACCCCCTTATAACAAAGGATGAAAAGAAAAGTCTGAATGTGATCATTTAGACATAATTTGACCACTTTACTCCCTATGATCCATTAATCTCACTCCTAGGAATTTATTCTGGAAAAATAGTTTAACAAAAATCAAGTATTATATGCATCAAGAACTACCATAATATTTATAGTAGAAAAAACTATATAACCTAAGTATTTAATAATAGAGAAATGTTAAGTAATTTATCTAAAACATGAAATTAGCAGTTTTAAGATATAGGTATAGAAATATTGAATATACTAAGTGAAAAGGCAAAATACAAAATTTTTAGACTCTGAAAAAATATATACCTATATGGTTACACTGGGAAGTGTGAATCCATACACCAGGTAACTCTTATCTTACGAATATTACATCACTTCAGTAATAGGGGTCTATTGCTATTCCTTACAAAGATGTGTGTAGCACAGAAACCATCTCAGCATCCTCACATTTCCTTTGGGTGCTAGTCAGGGTTGCATTTAGCAAATAAAAATACAGTATACCAGTTAAATTTCAGATTTTAAAAAAATCAATTATTTAGGATAATTCGTATAAAATATACTTTAGTACACCAGTTTAATTTCAGTATAATATATGTACAATACTTGGGATATATACCCCCACAAAATCTATTTTTTATCTGAAATTAAAATTTAACTGGGTATCCAAGACAACAAGTCTAATGGGGAACTGGAAAAAGAGGGCTTGGGAAGAAAAGATGATTAAAACTCTAGTGACCCATCATCTTCTCATTTATGTCCCAACAGATAGAGGATATGTTGAACTTGGCTTGCCACTATGAATATGGAGTTCCCCATATTTGGTAGAGTTTCACACAGATTCTCCAAGGACCACCTCATCCTAGGATGCCTTTGACTTAGACATCAAGTCTTGGTGTGGCTAGACATGGCCTGTTTAAAACAAATGGTTTAATCTTACAAACATGGCACAAACCACAGAGATTACATGCAGAAAGAAAAATTTGAACTGCTTTTCTCAGATGAGGAGTACCAGGTGTTTAGACTTTTTGGACTCCTCGCCATGGCAAAACTTCAAATGGGAAAAGTAAAGATGAAATATAAGCTGATCATGGTGGCATGTGCCTGTAGTCATACCTACCCCAGACGCTGAGGCAGAAGGATCCCTTGAACCCAGAAGTTCAAGGGCAACCTGGGCAACACAGCAAGACCCCATTTCTTTAAAAAAAAAAAAAGATATATGTGTGTGTGTGTATACATATACATGTACATATATATATTACATGCACACACATAAATGTTTTATGTTATGTCAACCTTAAAAATTAGTGCACCTATATGCAGATAAGCTTTTTCTAGCTATACTTTTAGGACATTGCTCCAGGAGGCAGAATGGTTTGGAGAAATAGGATTATAAGAATAGCATCTGAATTTAATATAAATATTGATATCCCTTCAAATTCCAAATATTTTCCTCACTAACCACAACAGTCTTCTAGACATGAGCATTTTTAATGAAGGGATGTCATAAAAATCTCCTCAAAAGTGTAGAAGACAACTTAGAGAGCAGCCAGCAAAATGCTTCATTTTTCAAATTAAAATGGAGGTACTGACAGGTTAGATAAGTCATTCAAGGTCACATCTATTTCATGGCTTCCCTTTAGGATGAATAATTGAAATTTTCCAAATTTCATTTTTCCTCCCAATGCACAAAGATGACTGCAGACCAACCACTGACAGCAGCAGGCTGGTTTACTATGACTAGGAGGTTCTTGGAAAGTAAAAGGCAAAAGACTAGAGAAACATCAGTAATTCCTGATACTTTGTTTTTAGCAAAACTCAAAGATAAATTCAAGAATTATGATTAATAACTATGTGTTGATTTCAACTGAGAATATAAATAATATTTGATTGTAAATTACACTGATTTCCATTTTACAAGTCAATAACCTTTTGCTATGGCAGACTTCAACTTTGCATCTGGTGACCGTGTATTGATGGAGGTAGAGAGAAATGTGGTTTTTCATAGAAATAACCCGTCAAACAAATAATCAAAAACAAATCTCGTATCTATTTTTTGCTTCCACCGACAACAGAGCTAAACATCTCTCTTGGAGAAATTGGAAGCTTAAAAATCTTAAAATGGTGGGTAGTGACAATATGTTATGTTGTGGCCTTTTGTAATAGCTTGACTATGCATCAAAAGCTAGGCTAAAACCAAGAACCCAAAGTAATAAAACTTGCACACAAAATCGTAATCTATTATCAGATAAAATGAAAAAGCAGTGTTTCCATAGCAGTTTAAAAGAGTGTTGGAAATTGTTAACAAGAATTAGTTTCTTTCCTGGCACCAGAATGTTGCAGAACAAAATGCAACTGCTGTTCCTTCATTCGAGATAAAACTACAGATATAAAAGTGGGGGAGATGGACTCATAAAACACTGGCATAGAATTTAGTTACCTTTAGTCTCTTCTTTTCAAGGGAAGGGTGGCATCTTGTGGCATCAACACAACTTGCTGCAATAAGCTTACTTTCCCTGTTGAGCAAAACAGTTTGGAAAATGGCATCTGGTTCTAGGTGACTATGCATATTTTTACATGTCTTTTTCCCCTGGGGCCAGCCCCTCTGCTGCCCTTTGGTGACTGCAGTTGCCGTCAGAAGAGAGAAAGCAGTGGGTGGAAGCTGCTTGGTTTAGTAAACACAATCTGACAGCCAGACCACAAAAATGAGCTGCTTCCTGCACAACTGGCTGTCACTTCTCCCCCTCTCTATTCCACTGTGGGTGCAGGGGAAAGGGCACCCTGATTTTCAGTTTTCCTGAGATTTTTCTCTTCTTGCTTCTTTAGCTTAGCAGATTAACCCTTCCTATAATTATAGTTTCAGGCACTTTGCTTCTTAAAACACGTGGCCTATTTCTGGAATAGAAAAGAGTCACTGTGGGTTTAGAGCAATTCCATGTTAGAGTTTTAAACACAATGTAGGGAAGAGAAAATCCCTGCACATTTGGAGCCATGAGGGAAGCCAAAATAGTCCAAAAATGTTTATTGCATACCAAACAAAGGCAAGAACTCTGACATTGTAATAACTGTGGTGGAGGTTACCTTAGACTGTAAATCTTTGGCTTTGCAGAAGATCCAGCTTGGAGGGGAGTGGCATTTTTTTCTTGTCAGACATGTAAGACAAAGGTCGGCATTTTCTCCTCATACTGAAATCATGCCCCCGAGTATTGCAGATGTGCATTATCTGTTCAGCAATCCATGCGTTCAGCTCTTTGTTAACCTGTCTGATCACAACCTACTGCTTTCGAAGCAACATCAAAAGGCTTGCAAAGATATTTTAAACCATCTTTATTAGTGCCAGTCATTTCTAATTTCTCCCTACTGTCCTTTATAAAAATATCTTTGGTGCCCAACTTGTTTCACCAAGCAGATCATTTTAATATACACGCACAATATGTGTGAACATTATTACCCCATGTCATGAAATTTAGTATCAACATAGTGTTCTAAAAAATAAAAATAAAAATAGTGTTCTCTATATTGACGTATCTTTTTTTTAAAAGTCCCCCCAAATTTTTAAGCACTTAGATAGTTCTCTCTGTAAATAACACTATGTACACCTTTGTGTACATTCTGACTATTTTCTTAGGAAAAATTTCCTAAGTGTTACATTTCTAGGTTAAACAATATTAATATTTTATACATTTTCAAACACATTGCCAAATTGACTATCTAAAGGACTATGCCAGTTTACATTCTTTTGAGCAATGCTTCCACACACCAGTTGAAGTTTTATCACTTTTTAAAATTTTGTCACTTTGATGGATGAAAACCAGTGTCTCATTACTTAAAGATGAATTAGTATGATTTCTAGTGCATAGAATATTTATTAATATATTCTTCCTCTGTAAAAATTTCATCTCCTGTTTTGCTCAAGCCCTTTGCTCATTTTTCTATTAGATTGTTTCTCTTTTCTTATATTGCCTATATTACATTTATATTTATATTACCTATTTTATATTATATAAAATATAATGTTTTGTATTATCTTTGGATGTTTTTTAAAAACTCAACTATCATAAAAGCAGAAACTATTCTAACCTGCTCTTCTTGAAATCTTTCAATCTCAGGAAATGCTATCTCCAGTCTTCCCTTTCTACAGGCCAAAAACACTGGTGTCATTGTTCTGTCCTATATCCACTACACTATTGACACTAACTTCAGACTATATCTAGAATCTGGCCAGTCCTTACTACCTGTACCCAAGATAGCAATCTTTGTCTAAGTCATTATTTCCTCTTGCCTGGTCAGTACCTCTACACCTGTGTTATAAAACAAATAAATAGCCAAGTTCAGTGGTTCACATCTATAAGCCCAACACTTTGGAAGACCCAGGCAGAAGAATGCCTTTGCCCTGGAGTTCAAGACCAGCCTAAGCAACATAGTGAGACCATGTCTCTACAAAAAAGTAAGCAAATTTGCAAGGTGTGGTGTTACGTGCCCGTAGTCCAACTACTCAGGGTAGAGGGGAGGGGGTGCCGAGGTGGGAGGATCACTTCAGCCTGGGAGGTCAAGGCTGCAGTCAGCCATAATCTTGCTACTGCACACAAGCCTGGGCCACAGAGCAAGACCTTGTTCAAACAATACAAATAAAATGTAAAAATAATTGCATGTTATCAAAGGTATGGGAATATTATAGTTTATTTAATTACTTTATTTTTTATTAAATTGTTTCCAGTTTCCCAATATTAAAAATAAAAAGCATTAAAGTTAAAAGGTCACAGAAAAATGCTTTATGAGTCCACTTATATGAGATAACTAGAAAAGTCAAATTCAAGAGTTGACTTTTGATTCTGTGAATTCTGAGATATCTAGCTGACATCTAGAGTTGCACATGATTATTTAAAAGTATTCATTTCAACTCACTGTCTCATGCCTTGAGGCTAAATCATTAAGTTTTTAAAAAGAATTCAGTCATTTTAACTGGCTCACTTAAAACAATTTTAACATTAAAAAAATGAACACCATATGTAAATACAATCTTTTGGCCCAATTCTGCATTTTAATATGGTAGCTATTATACAATGCAACCACCTGTGAAAAATGAGTCAACCATAGTTTAATAAGACTCTGGTACAGTGAAACAATTTATAATGTAAAATAGAATTATCACATTTGGTGATTATCAAAATTGCAAGTTGAATAAAATGAGAAGTTCCATCTGTTACGATCTACCTTTCACCCCTACATGAAGGAAACATAAAATGGAAGGGAGTTAAATGCTGCTCCAAGTGGTTGCATACAATGAAAGTTCCCATTTGGCAGGAACTACATGTTATTCATTTTTGTATCACCCACAGTGGCTTGTGTGTAGTAGGCGTCTAAGTAACATTTGTGGAATTTAATCAAAGTCTATTTAACTGTAAAGAAAAATGTCATGGTCATTATTCAATACATTTACACAAGCATTTCTTATGGAATGTTAAAAACAAAAAAACAGCTTAACTTCTGGCAGCTCTAAGTATCCACAACACAGATGGTAACAGAGAAAACAAGTGAAAAAGGATTAACTGCCATAAAAACACTAGTACTTTAGTATTTAAGAGAGGCTAGTGGTTACCTTTAGGCCAGAGAATGGCTTAGAATTATAGGTAAATGAAAATTAGTTGGTTTAATAACTTAAGACAGTAAATTAAAAGTAGCAGATACAACTACTTTAACTGAAACATACTGGCAAATGATCGTTACAAATGAGGGAAAGAAAGCAGTATTGACTGTTGTTAATAAGTAAACAATCTAAATGAAGTATTCACTGCTGGTAGCACTTTTCTCTTAGAGCAAAATGTCATAATTGATGTGTGTAATGATTAAAACAAGATTCAATTACATAAAAATGGCAATAGCTACCATATAATTAGATGCTACAAGGATTCAAAAAGGAGTAAGACACAAACACAGCCGCCAGCAGCCTAGATGTCCAAAAGAGAAAATAAGAGGTGGCTCACGCCTGTAATCCCAGCACTTTGGGAGGCTGAGGCAGGTGGATCATGAGGTCAGGAGTTCAAGACCAGCCTGGCCAGCATGGTGAAACCCCGTCTCTACTAAAAATACAAAAAATTAGCCAGGCATGGTGACCTGCGCCTGTAATCCCAGCTACTCAGGAGGCTGAGGCAGGAGAATTGCTTGAACCTGGGAGGCAGAGGTTGCAGTGAGCCGAGATCATGCCACTGCACTCCAGCCTGGGTGACAGAGCAAGACTCTATCTCACAAAAAAAAAAAGAAAAAAAAAGAAAGAAAGAAAAAAAAAAGAAAAGCATATGACTATAAGTAAAGGCAGACTATGAAGTTTACACAGCATCAGGAATACAAAGGAAAGACAAATAAGAAAGGTGTAGTTCATGGAAGAAGTTCAATGTTTTTCCAAGTAAAGAGGAAAGATCAGAAAAATTTACCAGGTGAGCCAGTGCATAGCAATCAGTAGGGGATTCATGAGAGATGTAAATGAGGTGAGAGTTTGGAGCCACATTATGGAAGGCATACATATTAAGATGAAGATTTTTTTTAACTTAGTACGGGTGGACCTTTAAGTCATAGAAGGAGTTTGAGCAGGAAAATATTTAATAAGAGAATTTTGGTAATGAGAAGGTCTAACAACATTGTGTGGACCTTACTACTCAACATGTGCTTCCCAGGCCAGCAGCATCAACATATAATAGCATCAGTTTGTTAGAATACAGACTCTCAGCGCCCCTGCTCCAGACCTATAGAATCAGAATTGCATGTTGACAAGATCCCCAGGTAATATGTAGCACATTAAAGTTTGAGAAGCATGGTTACAGAATAGCCTATGGGGAAACATTCTGGACATTGAAAACCAATTAATAAGTCATTGCAATAATATAATTGAAAGGCAAAAAAATCACTACTACCATGCCCCACTTATGCATCAATATCTCTCAGATAAAAACAGGGTGCATCTTAAGTCATTCACTGCTGACTGTGATATTTATTAGACTTCTGGCTCTTTCTTTTTTTTAAGCCCTAGACTGAATCCCTAATTTTACTCAATTTCATCATCTCCCTTTCCACCGTGTGTTGCGATCCCAGCTTCCCCTAAACCAAATTTGTGAAGGTTCTCTGTCATATATTGTATGGTAACCAAATCCTCTATCTGCAGCTAGGAAAATGGTGTTTAAAAAAAAAAGTGGAAAAAATAATTTGATAAGTCATGCCCTAAATCACTACTCTCAGCTGAGTTCCAGATATCCTAGAAGTCAAAGTTTCTTCTTAAGGATTTTATTTTGTTGAAAGCACTGTGATGCATTTTAAGCTACTTTTCTCATAAATAGAATACTTTACAAAGGATTGTACTCCAGCACAGATGCTGCAGCTGAGATATGAAGGAGCAGTGGGCAGACTCTGCAACCCACAACTCCACACCTCTGCCACTCCCTGCCAAATGAGAGTTGCTGGCTTCAGACCCCCAGTGCATCCACCCGGTCCCTGCATGAATACTGTAGTCATGGCTCAGTGTTAGTCTGAAAGCCCTACTCCTAGAGGTCACTGACAAGCCCTTTACAGCCACAACCCCCACTGCCCCTTCCCTTGCTTCCCCCAGGCCAGGGAGGAAGCAGGGAGGGCTGGCACCTGTGCATGCCCTTAACAGTGAAATCCAGTGTTGTTTCTGCAGGAGAGAAGTGCAAATGTGCCACATGCCCCACGGCTGTGAGTCTCCATTGCCGCAGCTGAAGGGACCTGCCCTCCCCAGTGAAAGATTTATAGCACAGCGACCCTGTCCCCATCTGAACATTTCAGCTGCTGCCCAGGGCCCTTCTGAGAGCCCAACCCCCACAGGCTTGTAATCTGCCTCAGGCTCCCGCCAACTGAGCATTCTTCCTGTCCCTGCCTGAGAGTTCTGTGGGTGACCAAGGGACCAGCCCACCCCTCCTCATCACAGACAGCACCTGAACTCAGGGCTGGCCTGACCCCAGTCTGCATGCCATCCAGTGGACCATCTAGGGACCTGGGACTGGGGAACTACCTAGTCCAGTCCAACACTGCTGGCACCTGACCACTCCCCCAAGGGCCTGAGTTTGGGCTGATCCAACCAGCCAATACCCCCACAGCTGACACTCATCACACAGGCCAGGAGGCAGAGTCTCCTCCTCTCTTCATGAAGTAACATTATTACCACATTAGAGAATAGGTGACCCATAAAGATGTCTGTCTTGGGCTGAGTGAAGAGGTTCAACCCCAAAACCACTCCCTTGGAAAGTCAAAAAGAGAGGCACTTGTCATGGCTCTGAAGATAGACAACAGTGTGTGTCTGAACTGAGATTCACAAGGCCAAGAACAGGGGTGTGATAAGCAAACAGATCATGTTTCTGCCTATTTAGGATGTGGAGCTGATGCAACCTCCTCACCCCCCACAGAGACTTCAGCACATTTTACCAGCAGCCCCCCTAGTCACCCTCATTAGGCCTGGTGTCATCTTTGGGATATTCATAAGCAACCCAGGGGGTTCAGCTCTGTCTATTCCCCTGCTGAACAGGAAGCTTAGGACTCTGGGCACTCCACTGTCCAGCTCACCACCTGAATCAACAGATAGCACCTCACAGTAAACAAAGATCAAGTACATACCCATGTATATACCTTGTGCCATAGCTGGCTCTTACTCATAAGTTCCATCTACTGGCCACAGGTCAAAGTGCACAGGCCAATATAAAAGCTGCAGACCGAAGTGCACAGGGAAATGGAAGCAAAGCCAAAGGACCCTACCCAACATACTCTACAATCACAACCCCAGGGTGGAGAGGAAAAATATAGGGAAATTTTAAAAATCCCATCTGAATGAAAAGAATGCCAAAAATAAGAAGTGGCAGGCTGTCCAGATGAGAAGAAATTAGCATAAGAATTCTGGCATCATAAAAATATTTGAATGTTGTGATACCACCAAAGGATCACACTAGCTCTCTAGAAATGGATGTTAGCCAAAACAGAAATTCAGAAATGACATATAAAGAATTCAAAGTATGGATTATGAGGAAGCTCAAGGAGATCCAAGACAAGGTTGAAAACCAACATAAAGAAGCTATGAAAGCAATCCAGGAAATGAAGAAAGAGATAAATGTCTTATTTTTAAAAATCAGACAGAACTTCTAGAAGTGAAATATCATTTAAGGAATTTCAAAATAAATAGAAAACTTTAACAATAGACTAGATAAAGCAAAAGAAAGAATTTCAGAGCTTGAAAACCAGTATTTAAAACTAACAGAGTCAGGCTGGGTTCAGTGGCTCACGTCTGTAATTCCAGCACCTTGGGAGGCTGAGGTAGATGGATCATTTGAGGTCAGGAGTTCAAAACTACCCTGGCCAACATGGCAAAATTTCATCTTTATTAAAAATATAAAAATTACCTGGGTGTGGCAGTGCAATGCCTGTAATTCTGGCTACTCAGGAGGCTGAGGCATGAGAATTGCTTGAACCCAGGAGGCAGAGGTTGCAGTGAGCCAAGATTGTGCCACTGCACTCCAGCCTGGGTGATAGAGTGAGTGAGACTCCATCTCAAAAAAAAAAAAAAAAAGAAAAGAAAAGAAAAGAAAAAAATGCAGAGAATATCTGTGAGATACTGTACCAGATTAATATCACCAAGGTATATAGTCATCAGACTATCCAGAGTCAACACTAGAGAAAAGTCCTTAAAGGGAGCTAGAGAAAAGGGTCAAATCACCTATAAAAGAAAAACAATCAGGTTAACAATGGAGTCCTTAGCAGAAACCCTAAAAGAGTTTGGGGGCCTATTTTTAGCATCCTTAAGCTTAAAAACACCAGCCAAGAATTTCATATCCTGCCAAACTAAGCTTAAAAAATAAAGGAGAAATAAAGTCTTTCTTAGATAAGCAAACACTAAGCGAATTTGTCACCACAAGACCAGTTCTACAAGAGATGCTCAGAGGAGTTCTACACATGGAAACAAAAGAATGATACTTGCATCAGAAAAAGGACACATAAGTAAAATGCTCACAGATTCTACAAATCAAATACACAATCGAAACTCCAAAACAAGCTAACAATACTACAACAGTAACAGAACCTCACATATCAATATTAACCTTGAATGTAAATGGCCCAAATGCACTACTTAAAAGATAGAGTGGCAAATTGGATTTTAAAAAATACAAGACACAACCATCTGTTGTCTACATGAGATGCACCTAAAGACAGATTCAGACTCAAAGTAAAAGGGTGGAAAAATACATACAACACAAATGGAAAATGAAAGTAAGTAGGAATAGACATACTCATATTAGATAAAACTAATAAACTTAAATCAGCAGCAGTTAAAAAAGACAAAGAAAGTCATTATATAATAATAAAGAGTTCAACACAATAAGATTTAGCAATTCTAAGTATACATCAACCCAATACCAGAGCACCCAGATTCATAAAACAAAAGCTAATAAGCCTAAAAAAGAAGATTGATAGCAATAGAATAATAGTGAGGATTTCAATACCCCCTAACATTAACAGACAGATCATAAAGACAATCAACAAAGAAACTCTGGACTTAAACTGGCCAGTAGACCAAATAGACTTGATAGACATTTATTGAGCATTCTACCAAACAACTGCAGAACACACATTCTTCTCACCTACACATGAAACATTCTCCATAATCAACCACATGCTTTGCCTTAAAGCAAGTCTCAATAAATTCAAAAAAATCAAAATCACTTAAAGCATCTCATCAGACTACAGGATAATAAAATTAGAAATTGATACCAAGAGGAATTCTCAAAACTACACAAATACATGTAAACTAAACAATTTGTTTCTGAACAACTTTTGGGTAAACAAAATTAAGGCAAATATTAAAGATATTTGAAATGAATGAAAACAGAGATACAACATAAAACCACCTCTGGGATAGAGCAAAAGCAGTGCTTAAAGCTGACAGCATTAAATGCCTCCACTGAAAAGATGGAGAGATCTCAAATTAACAATCTACCATCACACCTTAAGGAACCTGAAAAGCAATAACAAACCAAACTCAAAGCTAGCAGAAGAAAAGAAATAACAAAGATCAGAGCAGAACTAAATGAGACTGAGACAAAAAAAATGAAAAAGATCAATAAAACAAAAAGTTGGGTTTTTGAAAAGATAAACAAAATTGACTGACCACTAGACTAACCAAGAAAAAAGGGAGAAGATTTAAATAAACACAATCAGAAATGATAAAGATGACATTACAACTGATAACAGATAGATACAAAAGATCATCAGCAACTGCTATGAACACCTCACTGCACACAAAGTAGAAAACCCAGAGGAAATGGATAAATTCCGAGAGTCATACAACTTCCTGAGATTAAACCAGTAAGGAATAGAAACACAGAATAGACCAATAGCAAGGATTAAATTTGAATTGATAATAAAAAATCTTCCAACAAAAAAAAGTATAGGACTGGAAGGATAATGAACTGAATTTTACCAGACGTATGAAGAAGAGCTGGTACCAACGTTACTGAAACTATTCTAAAAAATCAAAGAGGAAGAATCCTACCTAACTCATTCTATGAATCCAGTATGACCCTGATACCAAAACCATGTATGGACATCAAACCAGAAAACTACAAATATCACTGATGAACGTAGATATAAAAATTCTCAACAAGATAGTAGCAGACTGGATCCAACAACGCAATTAAAAAAAAAAAAAATTCATCATGATCAAGTAGGCTTTATTCCAGGGATGCAAAGTTGGTTCAACATATGCAAGTTAATAGATGTCATTTCACCACATAAAGAGAACAAGAACAAAAATTGTATTATTATCTCAATAGTTACAGAATATGCATTTGGTTAAATCCAATATCCCTTCAGAATAAATACCCTCAACAAACTACGCATAGAAAGAACATACCTCAAAATAATCAAAATCGTAAGAGCCATACATGATAAACCCAGAGCCAACATCATACTGAATGGGGAAAAGCATTTCCCCTAAGACCAGGAACAAGAGGAGAATGTTAACTCTCACTACTCCTATTCAACTGGAAGCACTAGAAGTCCTAGCCAGAGTGGTCAGGTAGGAGAAAGAAATAAAAGGCTTCCAAATTGAAAAAGAGGAAGTCAAATTATATCTGCTCACTAATGATGTTTGTATACCTAGAAAACCTTAAAGACTCCTCCAGAAGACCCGTAGACTTGATAAGTGACTCCAGTAAAGTCTCAGGATACAAACTCAACATATAAAAATTAGTAGCATTTCTATAAACCAAAAACATTCTAGCTGAGAACCACATATGTCATGCAAATGAACCAAAAAAGAGCAGGAGTAGCTATATTTTTATCATATAAAATATGCTTTAAGTCAAAAACTGGAAAATGAGACACAAAGGTTATTATATAATGAGAAAGGGATCAATTTATAAAGAGGATATAGCAATTATAAATTTATATGCATCTGACATTGGAGCACCTAAATAAATAAAGCCAATATTAATAGAGCTCTAAGGAGGGATAGATTGTAATACCAAAATAGTAGGGAAGTTCTATACTTTACTTTCAGCAGTAAACAGATCACCCAGACAGAAAATCAGTAAGGAAATGTCAACCTTAAACTACATTTTGACAAAATGGACCTAATAGACATATACAGAACATTCTAACAGCAACAAAATACATATTCCTCTCAAGTACTCATGGAATATTCTTGAGGGTAGGTCATATGTTAGGCCCTAAAATAAACCTTAACAAACTTAACAAATCATATCAAGTCTCTTATCTGATCACAATAGCATGAAACTAAAAAGCAATTATGGGGAATTTTTAAAAATTCACACAAACATGGAAGTTAAACAACATGCTCCTAAACAACCAACAGGTCAATGAATAAATTAAGAAAAAAAACTTTAAATATCTTGAAACAAACAAAAGTGGAAACAGAACATACTAAGACTTATGGGATGCAGCAAAAACAGTTCTAAAAGGAAAAGTTATAGCAATGAATGCCTACATCAAAAAAATTTAAAATCTCAAATAAATAACAATGTTATACACCAAGACTCGAGAAAAAGAAGAACAAACTATGTTCAAAGTTAGAAGAAAGGAGGAAATAAACATCAGAGCAAAAATAAATGAAATAGAGACTAAGAAAAACAGAAAAGATCAACAAAACATAGTTGATTTTTTGAAAAGATAAGCAAAAGCAATAAAACTTTAGCTAGACTAACTTCAAAAAGAGAGAAAACTTAATAAATACAATCAGAAATCAAGCAGGAGGTATTATGACTGATACCATCATAAGACACTACTGTGAACAATTATACAACAACTAATCAAACATTCTCGAGGAAATGGATAAATTCCTAAACACTTACAACCTACCAATAACAAATCATGAAGAAATTGAAAATACGAATAAACCAATAATAAGTAAGGGGATTTAATCAGTAATAAAAAGTCTACCATCAAAGGAAAGCCCAAGACATGATGGCTTCACTGCTGAATTCTACCAAGCATTTAAAGAACTAATGTCAATCCTTCACAAACTCTTCCAAAAAAATTGAAGAAGAAGAAATACTTCCAAACTCCTTTTATAAGGCCAGCATTACCCCCAAAGTCAGAGAAGGACACTCCAATAAAATACAGTTACACACCAATCTTCCTGTTGAAAATAGAGGTGGAAATTCTCAACAAAATACTAGCAAACTAATCCAACAACATATTAAAATGATCATTCACTATGATCAAGTAGGGTTTATTCTAGGAATGTAAGGACAGTTCAACAGATGCAAATCTATAAATGTGATATATCACATTACCAGAGTGAAAGACAAAAACCACATAATCATCTTAGCACATGCAGAAAAAGCATTTGACGAAATCTAACAACCTCTTATGATAAAAATTCTCAACAAATTAGGTGTAGACGAAATGTACCTCAACATAATAAAGGCCATATATGACAAACCCACAACTAGCATCATACTCAACGGTGAAAAGTTGAAAGCTTTTCCTCTAAGATCAGAAACAAGACTAGAATACTCACTCTTGCCACCTCCATAGAACCGGAAGCTCTAGGCAGAGCAATTTGGCAAGAGGAAGAGAAAAAGCAACAAAGTGGAAAGGAAAAAGCAACAAAGTGGAAAGGAAAAAGCAATAAAGTGGAAAGGAAAAAGCAACAAAGTGAAAGCAGGAATTTCCCTGTTGCAAATGACAGAATCTCACATATAGAAAACCCTAAATACTCCACCAAAAGAAAAGACTGCTAAAACTGATTTAAAAAATCAGTAAAATTGTAGAATACAAGAACCAATTTACAAAAATCAGTAGCACTTCTGTATACTAACAATGAACTAATCCCCGAAAAAAACAAATCAAGAAAACAATCCCATTTACAATACCTCCAAAAAAGTAAAATATTCAAAAATGAATTAACCGAAAGAGGTGAAATATCTGCACACTGAAAACTATAAAACATTAATGAAAGAAATTGAAGAAGACACAAACAAATGGAAAGATATTCCGTGTTCATGAATTGAAAGAAATAATATTGTTAAAATGTGCAAACTACCCAAAGCTATCTACAGATTCAACCCAATCCCTACCAAAATTCTAATGATGTTTACACAGCAATAGACAAAACAATCCTAAAATTTGTACAAAACCACAAAAGACCCTGAATAACCAAAGGTACATCTATACTTCCAACCGATGTACCTGGCTCATCTCACTGAGACTGGTTACATAGTGGGTGTAGCCTATGGAGGGCGAGTAGGGTTGGGTGTCACCTCACCCAGGAAGTGAAAGGGGTCCAGGAACTCCCTCCAGCAGGCAAGGAAAGCCATGAGGGATTGTGCTGTGAGGGACAGTGCATTCCACCCCAGATGCTACACTTTTCCCACGGTCCTCACAACCCACAGACCAGGTTATTCCCTCGCGTACCTACACAACCAGGGCCCTGGGTTTCAAGCACAAAACTGGGCAGCCATTAGGGCTGACACCAAGCTAGCAGCAGGAGGTTTTTTATCACACCCCAGTGATGCCTGGAATGCCAGCGAGACAGAACCATTCACTCACCTGGAAATGGGGCTGAAGCCCAGTGGTCTAGCTTAGCAGATCCCCTTTCCACAGAGCCCAGCAAGCGAAGATCCACTGGCTTGAAATTCTCGCTGCCAGCACAGCAGTCTGAAGTTGACCTGGGATGCTCCAGCTTGGTGCGGGGAGAGGCATCCATCATTACTGAGGGTTGAGTAGGCGGTTTTCCACTGACAGTGTAAACAAAGCTGCCAGGAAGTTTGAACTGGGCAGAACCCACCACAGCTCCACAAAGCCACTGTAGCCAGACTGTCTGTCTAGATTCCTCCTCTCTGAACAGGCCACCTCTGGAAGAAAGGCAGCAGCCCCAGTCAGGGGCTTATAGATAAAACTCCCATCTCCCTGGGACAGAGCACCTGGGGGAAGGGGCATCTGTGGGTGCAGCTTCAGCAGATTTAAACTTTCCTGTCTGCCGGCTCTGAAGAAAGCAGCAGATCTCCCAGCACAGCCCTCCAGTTCTGCTAAGGGACAGACTGCCTCCTCAAGTGTGTCCCTGACCCTGTGCCTCCTGACTGGGAGACATCTCCCAGCAGGGGTCAACAGAAACCTCATACAGGAGAGCTCTGGCTGGCATTTGGCGAGTGCCCCTCTGGGACAAAGCTTCCAGAGGAAGGAACAGGCAGCAATCTTTGCTGTTCAGCAGCCTCTGCTGGTGATACCCAGGCAAACAGGGTCTGGAGTGGGCCACCAGCAAACTCCAGCACACCTGCAGAGGAGAGGCCTGACTGTTAGAAGGAAAACTAAAAAACAGAAAGGAATAGCATCAACATCAACAAAAAGGACATCCACACAAAAACCCCATCTGAAGGTCACCAACATCAAAGACCAAAGGTAGATAAACCCATGAAGGTGAGGAAAAAACAGTGCAAAAAGACTGAAAATTCCAAAAACCAGAATGCCTCTTCTCCTCCCAAGGATCACAACTCCTCACCAGCAAGGGAACAAAACTGGATGGAGAATGAGTTTGACGAATTGACAGAAGTAGGCTTCAGAAGGTGGGTAATAACAAACTGCTCTGAGCTAAAGGAGCATGTTCTAACCCAATGCAAGGAAGCTAAGAACCTTGAAAAAAGGTTAGAGGAATTGCTAACTAGAATAACCAATTTAGAGAAGAACATAAATGACCTGATGGAGCTGAAAAACACAGCCCAAGAACTTTGTGAGGTATACACAAGCATCAATAGCCAAATCAATCAAGCAGAAGAAAGGATATGAGATATTGAAGTTCAACTTAATGAAATAAAGTGTGAAGATAAGATTAGAGAAAAAAGAATGAAAAGGAACAAACAAAGCCTCCAAGAAATACAGAACTATGTGAAAAGACCAAACCTACGTTTCAATGGTGTACCTGAAAGTGATGAAGAGAATGGAATCAAGTTAGAAAACACTCTTCAGGATACTATCCAGGAAAACTTCCCCAACCTAGCAAGAGAGGCCAACATTAAAATTCAGGAAATACAGAGAACACTACAAAGATACTCTGTGAGAAGATCAACCCCAAGACACATAATCATCAGATTCACCAAGGTTGAAAGGAAGGAAAAAATATTAATAGCAGCCAGAGAAAAGGGTCAGGTTACCCACAAAAGGAAGCCCATCAGACTAACAGCTGATCTATCCACAGAAACCCTACAAGCCATAAGAGAGTAGGGCCAATATTAAACATTCTTAAAGAAAAGAATTTTCAACCCAAAATTTCATATCCAGTCAAACTAAGCTTTGTAAGTGAAGGAGAAATAAAATCCCTTACAGACAAGTAAATGCTGAAGAGATTTTGTCACCACCAGGCCTGCCTTACAAGAGCTCCTGAAGGAAGCACTAAATATATAAAGGAAAAACCAGTACCATCCACTGCAAAAACATACCAAATTGTGAAGACCATCAACACTATGAAGAAATGGCAATCCAAAAAAGGGCAAACTAACTACCTAACATCATAATGACAGGATCAAATTCACACATAACAGTATTAACCTTAAATGTAAATGGGCTAAATGCCCCAATTGAAAAACACAGACTGGCAAATTGGAGTCAAGGCCCATTGGTGTACTGTATTCAGGAGACCCATCTCACGTGCAAAGACACACATAGGCTCAAAATAAAGGGATGGAGGAATATTTACCAAGCAAATGGAAAGCAAAAAAAGCAGGGTTTGCAATCCTCATCTCTGATAAAACAGACTTTAAACCAACAAAGATCAAAAAGGACAAAGAAGGGCATTATATAATGGTGAAGGGATCAATGCCACGAAAAAAGCTAACTATCCTAAATATATATGCACCCAATACAGGAGCACCCAGAGTCAAAAAGCAAGTTCTTAGAGACCTACAAAGAGACTTAGACTCCCACACAATAATAGTGGGAGACTTTTAACACCCCACTGTCAATATTAGACACATCAACGAGACAGAATATTAACAAGGATACTCAGGACTTGAACTCAGCTCTGGACCAAGGAGACCTAATCCACCCCAAATCAACAGAATATACATTCTTCTTAGCACTACATCACACTTATTCTAAAATTGAACACATAATTGGAAGTAAAACACTGCTCAGCAAATGCCTAAAAATGGAAATCATAACAAACAGTCTCTCAGACCACAGAGCAATCAAATTGGAACTCAGGATTTAAAAACTCACTCAAAACCACACAACTACATGGAAACTGAGCAACCTGCTCTTGAATGACTACTGGGTAAATAACTAAATTAAGGCAGAAATACATAAGTTCTTTGAAACCAATGAGAACAAAAACAAAATGTACCAGAATCTCTGGGGCACAGCTAAAGTAACGTTCAGAGGGAAATTTATAGCACTAAATGCCCACAAGAGAAACCAGGAATTATCTAAAATCGACAGTCTAACATCACAAGTAAAAGAACTAGGGAAGTAAGAGCAAACAAATTCAAAAGCTAGCAGAAAACAAGAAATAAGTACGATCAGAACAGAACTGAAGGAGATATAGACATGAAAACACTTCAAAAAAATCAATAAATCCAGGAACTGTTTTTTTGAAAAGATAAACAAAATAGATGGGCCACTAGCCAGACTAAATAAGAAGAAAAGAGAGAAGAATCAAGTAGACACAATAAAAAGTGATGAAGGGGATATTGCCACTGATCTCACAGAAACACAAACTACCATCAGAGAACACTGTAAACACCTCTATGCAAATAAACTAGAAAATCTAGAAGAAATACATAAATTCCTGGACACATACACCCACCCAAGACTAAACCAGAAAAAAGTCGAATCCCTGAATAGACCAATAACAAGTTCTGAAATTGAAGCAGTAATTAATAGCCCACCAACCAAAAAAAAGCCCAGGACCAGACGGATTCACAGCTGAATTCTACCAGAGGTGTGAAGGGGAGCTGGTACCATTCTTTCTGAAACTATTCCAAACAACAGAAAAAGAGGGACTCCTCCCTAACTTATTTTATGAGGCCAGCATCATTCTGATAGCAAAACCTGGCAGAAATACAACAAAAAAAGAAAATTTCAGGCCGGTATTCCTGATGACCATTGATGCAAAAATCCTCAATAAAATACTGGCAAACCGAGTCCAACAGCACACTAAAAGTTTATCCACCACAATCAAGTCGACTTCATTCCTGGGATGCAAGGCTGGTTCAACACATGCAAATCAACAAACATAATTTATCACATAAACAAAACCAATGATAAAAACCACATGATTATCTCAACAGATGCAGAAAAGGCCTTCCATAAAATTCAACACCGCTTCATACTAAAACCTCTTGATAAATTAGTTATGGATGGAACGTATCACAAAATAATTAGAGCTATTTATGACAAACCCACAGCCAATATCATACCAATTGGGCAAAAGCTGGAAGCATTCCCTTTGAAAACCGGCACAAGACAAGGATGCCCTCTCTCACCACTCCTCTTCAACATAGTATTGGAAGTTCTGGCCAGGACAATCAGGCAACAGAAAGAAATAAAGTGTATTCAAACAGGAAGAGAGGAAGTCAAGTTGTCTCTGTTTGCAAATGACTTGATTGTATATTTAGAAAACCCCATCATCTCAGCCCAAAATCTCCTTAAGCTGATAAGCAACTTCAGCAAAGTCTCAGGATACAAAATCAATGTGCAAAAATTACAAGCATTCCTATACAGCAATAATAGACAAACAGGGAGTCAAATCATAAGTGAACTCCCATCCACAATCGTGACAAAGAGAATAAAATACCTAGGTATACAACTTACAAGGTATGTGAAGGACCACTTCAAGGAGAACTATAAACCACTGCTCAAAGAAATAAGAGAGGACACAAACAAATGGAAAAACATTCCATGCTCATGGATAGGAAGATTCAATATCATGAAATGGCCATACTGCCCAAAGTAATTTATAGATTCAGTGCAATCTCCATCAAATTACCATTGACTTTCATCACAGAATTAGAAAAAACCTACTTTACATTTCATATGGAACCAAAAAAGAGCCCATATAGCCAAGACAATCCTAAACAAAAAGAACAAAGCTGGAGGCATCACACTACCTGACTTCAAACTACACTACAAGGCTACAGTAACCAAAGCAGCATGGTACTGGTAGAAAAACAAATATATAGACCAATGGAACAGAGCAGAGGCCTCAGAAATAACACCATACATCTACAACCATCTGATCTTTGACAAACCTGACAAAAACAAGCAATGGGGAAAGGATTCCCTATTTAATAAATGGTGTTGGGAAAACTGGCTAGCCATTTGCAGCAAACTGAAACTGGACCCCTTCCTTACACCTTAGACAAAAATTAACTCAAGATGTACTAAAGACTTAAACATAAGACCCAAAACCATAAAAACCCTAGAAGAAAACCTAGGCAAAAACATTCAGGATATAGGCATGAGCAAAGACTTCATGACTAAAACACCAAAAGCAATTGCAACAAAAGCCAAAATTGACAAATGGGATATAATTAAACTAAAGAGCTTCTGCACAGTAAAAGAAACTATCATCAGTATGAACAGGCCACCTACAGAATGGAAGAAAACTTTTGCAATCTATCCATCTGACAAAAGGCTAATACCCAGAATCTACAAGGAACTTAAACAAACTTACAAGAAAAAAAACTTTCAAAAAGTGGGGGAAGGATATGAACAGACACTTCTCAAAAGAAGACATTTATGCAGCCAAGAAACATATGACAAAAAGCTCACTGTCACTGGTCATTAGAGAAATGCAAATCAAAACCACTATGAGATACCATCTTATGCCAGTTAGAATGACAATCGTTAAAAAGTCAGGAAACAACAGATGCTGGAGAGGATGTGGAGCAATCAGAACACTTTTACACTGTTGGTGGGAGCGTAAATTAGTTCAACTATTGTGGAAGACAGTGTGGTGATTTCTCAAGGATCTAGAACCAGGAATACCATTTGATCCAGCAATCCCATTAGTAGGTATATACCCAAAGGATTATAAATCATTTTACTATAAAGACATAAGCACATGTATGTTTATTGCAGCACTATTCACAATAGCAAAGACTTGGAACCAACTCAAATGCCTATCAGTGATAAACTGGATAAAGAAAATGTGGCACAATACACCATGGAATACTATGCAGTCATAAAAAAGCATGAGTTCATGTCCTTTGCAGGGACATGCATGAAGCTGGAAACCGTCATTATCAGCAAACTAACACGGGAACAGAAAACCAAACATTGCATGTTCTCACTCATTAGTGGGAGTTGAACAATGAGAACACATGGACACAGGGAGGGAACAACACACATCAGGGCCTGTCAAGGGGTGGGGGACTAGGGGAGGGATAGCATTAAGAGAAACATCTAATGTAGACGACGAGTTGATGGGTGCAGGAAACCACCATGGCACGTGTATACACATGTAACAATCCTGCACGTTCTGCACATGTATCCCAGAACTTAAAGCATAATTTTTAAAAAGTAATTAGGAAGGAAAAATAAAAAAAATAAAAATAGGCAAAGGACCTAAATAGTCATTTCTCAAAGAAGACATACAAATGGTATATGAAAAAATGTTCAATATCACTAATCAGAGAAATGCAAATTAAAACCATAATGAGATATCACCTCACACCTGTTAGAATGGCTATTACCAAAAAGACTAAGGATAACAAGTGCTGGTGAGGATGTGGAGTAAAGGAATCCCTTGCACACTGTTGTTGGGAATGTAAATTAGTGTAGCCATTATGGAAAACAATATGGAATTTTAATTCCTCACTAAATTAAAAATGGAACCACCATAACATCCAGCATTACCACTACTGAGTATATATCCAAAGGAAGTGATATCAGTATGTGAAAGAGATATCTGCACTTTCATGTTCATTGCAGTACTATTCACAACAGCCAAGATATGGGATCAACCTAAGTGTCCCTCAGTGGATAAATAGATTTTAAAAAATGATGTGTTTATACAAAATGAAATACTACTAAGCCTTAAAAAAGAAGGAAATTCTGTCATGTGTAACAACATGGATGAACCTGAGGACATTATGTTAAGTGAAATAAGACAAGCATAGAAAGACAAACACCACGTGATCTCACTTTTACATGGAATATAAAAAAGTTGAGCTCACAGAAGTAGACATAGAAAAATGGTGGCTCCAAGGAGCTGGGGAAATGGATTGGGATTGGAGAGATGTTGGTGAAAGAAAACACAATGTCGGTGCAATAGGAAGAATAAGTTCAAGAGACCTCTTGTATAACATGGTGACAGTACTTAATAACAATGTATTGTATTCTTGAAATTTGCTGAGAGATTTTTAGTGTTCTCACCACAAAAAAATAAGTACACAAGGTAATGCATATGTTAATTAGATTGATTTGACATTCCACAAAGTATACATATTTCAAAACATGTTGTACATGATAAACAGATACCATTTTATTTGTCTATTAAAATTAGTTATTCAATTTTTTAAAAAGAGAAAGAATGCTCCTGGAATTAGTAGGGGAATGAAGTTTGGAATAGGGATAAAAGAGAATAAACTAGTGTACAAAGAAACAAGTGGACAAACAAGAAAGGGGCCTTGTAAGGACAAGGTGCCATGACTGAGGGATAAGATGATACAAATCTCTGGACTTGGCTCCAGTGTAATAATTACAATTATAAAGGAAGTTTTAAACCACTCAGTGTGAGGTTTCAATTATTCTCCAAACTTTACATCTTCATTTTCCATCCTTATTAATGTGACCCTTGTCTAGCCCATCCTTCTCCATTTTTTATCCTTCCTCTTCTTTCTCCAGCATTCCCTTCCCAACCTCTGTTTCATTTCTCTCTTCCTCTCTTTTTTATCTTCCTGCTCATTATTAATTTCTCTTCTGCTTTTGTCTTCCTTCCTCCCCTTCATTTCCAACTTTTCTCCCAGAATGAAGCCTTTTAACATAGAGGTGTCACAGATTTTACCATCATAATAATAAAAATAACAATAGCTAGTATTCATTGACCATGGTCTATAGGCCATGCACCAATCCAAGCTCTTTATATACATTGATCCTCACACCAACTGCTATGGTTTGAATGTGTTCCCTACAAAATGTGATAGTATCAAGAGGTGAGGCCTTTAAGAGGTGATTAGGCCATGAGAACTCCTCCCTCAAGAATGGGATTAAGACCCTTATAAAAGAGGTTTCACATAGTGCTCTGTTCCCTTGCTCTTTACCTTCTGCCATTTGAGGACACAGCATTCCTCCCCTCCAAGGATTTAGCAAAGGGGTGTCATCTTGGAAACAGAGAACAGCCCTTAGCAGACAACAGAACCTGCTGGCTCCTTGATCTTAGACTTCTCAGACTCCAGAATTATGAGAAATAAAATTATGTT
The DNA here is from genome assembly GCF_002776525.5 of Piliocolobus tephrosceles. Classification (NCBI taxonomy): domain Eukaryota; kingdom Metazoa; phylum Chordata; class Mammalia; order Primates; family Cercopithecidae; genus Piliocolobus; species Piliocolobus tephrosceles. The sequence goes on along the minus strand of NC_045448.1, from coordinate 39,889,911 downwards.
CTTTATAAATTACCCAGTATGTGTAATTCTGTTACAGCAGTACAAATGGACTGAAAAAACAACATAGGTGTGTACTACCCTTAGGCTCATCTGACAAGGAGGAAAGTAAAGAGTAGAGAAGTTCAATAACTTGCCCAAGGTCACATAGCTAATAAGGAGCAAATAATGAATTAAAACTCCAGGCAATCTGGCACCAGAATCTGTGTCATTAATCACTATGTGACACTGCCTGCCCTAATCTACAGATATACTCTCAGCAGTGTTCCAAATCCCAAATAAGAATGCTTATCATAGCAATGTTTAAAATATTTAAAAACACCTGGTATTAATCTAAATTTCTACTGATAGCTCTCCCTATGCCCATATGTTTGATGTACATGAAGACGACATGCATGTATTTACATAAGGAGACAAGACATAACTGAAATACGTAAATAGCAAAATATTGTGTGTAATGTGATTTACTCTGTGTACTTTCCTTTTTAAAATATAGGTGTGTGTATTGTGTATGTTGAAGTGTTCAAAATTATATTTCTCTCTGCAAAAATGTTTTGGGGGTAAACAGGGTAAGCAGTAGTTTAAGTTTGAAAGAGTCTGGGGTGGAAAGAGAAAAAGGACTTTTCATTTCATTTCTCTTTGGATTGTTTAAGTCTCCTAACCACACACATGCATTATTTTGTTTTCTCAACAATAAGGGTTAACAGAATGATGATACTATAGGCCATTTTTGCTTTGTTCTTTATATTTGGTGTACTAAAAGAAAACCTAAGAAACATTATTTGCAAACACTACTACTTTAAACACATTGACTGCTTGAATCATCAATGTTTCCATAATCGAAAATTTCATATTTGACATGGCTAATGAAGCTGTACACACTGGTACAGAATACAATTTTATGGAGAAAAAATGTGGCTTCTCTACAAAGTCTGCAGACTCCAGCCTAATGAAGTAGAAGGCTATAGATGGCATATCTCCAATACAACAGCATGTGGCCTTTCAAATGGATTTACATTAGAGCTGAAAAACACTCTTTCCTAATGAGAATATGAAGCTGAAGGTGGAGGGTGGGTAGCGGGGGGCTTGGTAGGGCAGTGAAGGACCCAGATTGTTTAAGAATTCTTTGCAAATCCATGTAATGAAATTGAACCTTTTACTTGCCAAAGACTCCTCAAGAAAATCAGAGGTAAAGTCTGAATATTGCCCAGTGACCTAGATGATACTCAATGTCCAGGTAGTTTGGATGGTCAACAGAGTAATGGTCAATGGTTCCCAAGCAGGAATGTTTTGAGCGTTACACTCAGGCACAACATCATTAAACTTGAATTCAGGCACAAGAGCAGAACAAGACATGCAAATCGGTCCATTTTTTACTAGTCAGAAAGAGATCCAAATAAATGCACTATTATGTTACTGTCATTACATATTTTTCACGCCATCAATAAACATTTTTTTCTCTTAAGAAATTTAGAATGTGGCCCTCTGTCATTAACTAAGGATTTTACAATTTTGACAATTTTTAAATTAACTTAATGTACTTTTTTTCAAGGAAGTTTGAAAAAGACTGATTTTTAGCATTTAAGAACTACCTTTACTTATTTCAACCAACAAGAAGCTACACTAGAAGAAAAAGATTACATTTTCAATAACAACCAAAAAAGTAAAAATAATATGCAAAACTCATATTATAGGAAAGAACATTCTAAAAGAACCAATAGATAAATTGAAAATACTAAAAATCAGCATCAGTAGTGATGATAATTCTCCTTCAAGTTAATCTATAAACCTAAGAAAAGCTCCAACCATGATAAAAGAAAATACCAACTGTATCTTTAGCAGCTAATCAGGAAGATCCACCAAAATTTTAAATGCACATGCAAATCTCAATTCTAGGGATTCATCCTACAAATCTATTAGCATCATGATCCAGGTTCAAGGTTAATCACTGCAGCATTGTTTTTAAAAGTAAGGGACTGAAAATATCCTAAATGATCATTAATAGGAGACAAGTTAAATAAATATTGCATGTTTATCTAGTGAAATACTGTGCAGTTGATTAAAAACCAGGTATAGTATTACAAAATTCAAACTGTGATATGTTATAACTTCAATTTTAAACAAAGTGCATTCCTTCAGACTTATTTGTGGAATTTTATTATTACTATTGTGCATATATAAAAAAAGGTTAATGAAATAAATTGGTTAAAGAATTTCTAAAACTTTTTCATTCAGACTCCAACTTTTCTGAATCACTTTGAGACTCAGAGTCATAGAAATCCATAGTTTGCTATGGAATGTCATTCTCTGCATTCTACTATCATCTACAACATCTTCTTCAAAAATGCCAACACACAGCCAGGTGCAGTGGCACACTCTTGTAATATCAGCTACTCAAAAGACTGAAGTGAGAGGGATCCCTAAAGCCTGGGAGTTAGAGGTTGTGGTACGCTATGATCACACCTGTGAATAGCCACTGCACTCCAGGCCAGGCAACATAGTGGGACACTGTCTCTTTAAAAAAAAAAAAAAAATATATATATATATATATATATACACACACACACACACACACACACCAACACATGTCATGTTAGTTTTGATATTAGAACTTTCTTAATTTTTATTAGAAGAAAAATATTGGAAAACTTTCAGACAGAGACTAGGAGTCATATTTCTTCCAAAGTGGTCTTTCAATGGTCTGTTGACTACAACATTAAGGAGTTGCAGTTAATCCAATTTATGCATGCAGACAGTGATGGTTACACCATGAGTCCTGCTTATCGACAACGGTTGTAAGATACCATCAAATGTAAGCCTTATGTTAAGACATTAAAATATGAAAAATATATCTTATTGCTGTTGAAATACACTAAGTGAAAAAAGCAAGGTGCAGTATAGTGTGGAAAGCAAACCATTTGTGTAAAAAATGGAATAAATAACATTTATGCATGATTGTAGATGCCTAAAATATCTCTTAAAGAATACCCACATATACACACACATATCTATTGTCTGGAGTGGTGGGAACAGGGCAGTTAGAGATGAGGATGGAAGGTAAACTTCATTGTATAGCCTTTGTGCCTTATACATTTTAAACAATGGAAATATATATATACATTTTTTTTTTTTTGAGATGGAGTCTCATTCTTGTCACCCAGGCTGGAGCGCAATGATGTGATCTCAGCTCACTGCAGCCTCTGCCTCCCGAGTTCAAGTGATTCTCCTGCCTCAGCCTCCCGAGTAGCTGGGATTACAGGTGCCCACCACCATGCCCAGCTAGTTTTCATATTTTTAGTAAAAACGGGGTTTCACCATGTTGGCCAGGCTGGTTCAAACTCCTGACCTCAGGTGATCTGCCCGCTTTGGCCTCCCAAAGTGCTGGGATTACAGGCGTGAGCCACCACATCCAGCTTGGAAATATAGTATTAATTCAAAAAATTATACATTAAAAAATATACATTTGCTTTTGCTGTTTTGAAAATAAAATAAAAGTGAAGTGTCACTATATTCTCATCATATTAAAGCAACAGGTTTCAGTGCCAGGTAAAAATGTGTTTTCCATAAGCTGCTACATTCATTGCCCTAGGCAGTTATTTCAAGATCCCCAAAGAATGCATTACCACAAGTAAAATCTGAAAGAAAGTATAAATCAGCTGATAAATTGCTCCAGAGCTGCCACTGTATTTTTACTTGTTGAGTTCAAAGATACATAAAGAAATTTTGTACCACAGAGAAATTGAAAAACTCCATTACAATCCATCCTTTTGATCTGTATGCTCAAAAATGAGAGGGATAGCAGTCATCCATTCAATAAACTACAAAGTGGCTTTTATTATGGGAATATAAAGGCAAAAGCACTGACATGAAGGACCTCAGATTCTGGTGAGGTTAGCATTAGTAATGCTGTGCTAGGATTCAGTGGAGGAATGCACACAGTGCAATGGGAACAAGGAGGGTGTCTAACTTATCTTAGAGATATATAAGGAGACTTACCACTGTAGACTGTCCCCTCCAAAATTCGTATGTTAAATTCTAACATTCAATATTATTAGAGGGTGAGGCATTTGGAAGGTGATTATGTCATGATGGTAGAATTCTCATGAATGGGATTAGTGCCTTTGTATAAGGGACCCCAAGTTTCCAGCCACCAGAACTGTAAGAAACAAATTTATGTTGTTTATAAGCCACCCAAGTTTATGGTATTTTGTTACAGCAACACAGACAGACTAGCACACTTACCCTAGGAGGTAACACTCAGCCTGAATCCTAAAGGCCCCTAATGCTGAAGCAAACAAACTCAGTGGAGGCTGTGTTCAGACTCTATTCAGAGCACCAACTTAACTCTAATCTTGAACTCATTATCATCTAATAATTCTCTATCAATTATCTCTTTCATATCCTCAACATCTCATTTTATACTAGCTTTTTCTTCTTGATAGAAATATGCTTATCTCTGCCATCTTTAAATTGTCTTTTACCCCCATGACCCCTTCTAACTATTACCCTACTTCTCTCCTTCCCTTTACAATCAGGCTTTTTATAAAACATGCTACATTTGCTATCTCTTCTCCCTCAGCTTCCATTCATTTTTACCACCTCACCAATAATTACTCTTACCAAGGTAGCCAATGAACTCTTCACTGACAGATTGAATTAGTATCTTACCATGTCTTAAATGACCTCTCCATCTCCTTCCTTGGCTTCTTAATCTTTCAATGACTCTCCATTGACTTTATTATAACAATCTGTGCTAACAGCATGGCAAATGAACATTACCTGATTTGAGAAACTCATTTTCATTTCAGAAACAAATGCTCAGAGAAAAACAGATTAGGATATATCACAGATGAGCTAAAAAGAAAAAAAAAAAAAGTTCATCACATTTAGTTAGACAATCAATTGACAAATATAACTTAAGAAGCATATGGCAGACTTACTGGTCTCACTAAGGACTTTCTTCTCAAGCAAAGCCTTAGGGGGTCAAGAGCTGACCAAAGTTCCTTATCTCTGTAGGCAGAGAGTTCTCAAGGAGCAAAAGGATAGCAGACTAGGTCAGACTAGGTCATTTGAACTGACACGCTCACTAAGGAAAACTAAGAGATCTCTACCAAAGAGCCCACAAAGTATTGACGTCTTTGTAGGCCAAAATTAGAAGATAAGGCAAAGAAAGGTAAGCCCAGTCACTCAAAGCTACATTTTTACCAAAAGCATTTATTTGCTGATGATGGAAAAGAAACTTTGAAGTTCATCTGTATTTTAGAGTCTGCATGGAACTAAAGAGACAGAAGTCAAGGCCTGGACACTGCTAAGGGATAGGACTCTGCTAAATTAATCCCCGACTTCAATAAGAGTCAGGAAAAGCATACCCTCAGAATATAGGTGAACTAAAAATTAATCAGTCATAGTAGGGACCTGTAATTTAGGATCCCATCACCTGGATATCCAGAAAGCTCAAATTTTGAACCAAGATTATGGAGGTCTCAAAACCCATTATCTCTCCCAAAAACCTAGAGAAACAAATCAAGCCTCTTGGGAGAAGAGACCACCATCTAGAAGCCAAAACATTTCTCTAAATATCTTTTAAATACAATGTCCAGCACAGACGTAAAGATAGTCCAGCACAGACTTAAAGGTAATCAAGCACACAATGAAAACAAATCCTAAGCAAGAAACGGTATAAACAACAGGTGACAGAAACAACCAAATGATATGTGATGTATTCAAATTATCAGACACAGATTAGTAAAAACTGCAAAACAACACAAAAAGAAAACCCCTGTGTTTACTATATTTAAAGAAATAAAAGTCAAGATTGAAATTTGAGGCAGGAAACTGGAAACTATGAAAAACAACCTTCTGCTTCTGCTGGTGCACATGTGCACACACTGCCCTGTGTGCCCCCTACCCTCTATGCAAGGCCCCTGCTGATGCGCATACACTCCATTCCACCACTGCCGCTGCTGACATGCACACATACACACAAGCACAGACCCTGCTGCCAGCGGCTCGACAAAGCACTTTGGCCAGCATCCCCCATTGGAGTGTTGTTGCCAGCGGACCTGGAACATCTCAGTCCCTCCAGAACAGCAGGTGCTTAAACTTGAGGGGTCATAGAACAGAACCATGGGCCTGATACCGTGTCTCAGGGTTAGATAGAACACAAAGCCTAGGAGTTCTGAGTTAAGCCTTGACCCTCTGAAATCTTCCAGAAATGAAGCCAGTCAACTAAACCCACTTTATACCACATCGAATCCTCAAGGACATCAAGGAATATAAAAGCAAAAAACCTCATTCAAAAAAACAGCAACTTCCAAGATTAAGTGGACATCAGCCCATACTGGTGAGAGAACCAGCATAAGAACTCTGGCAGTTCAGAAAACCAGACTGCACTAGTTCCCCAGGAGTGGTACTAAATCAAGCTGAAATGGCTGAAATGACAGACATAGAATTCAGAATCTGGAAAGCAATTAATATCATCGAGATTCAGGAGAAAGTCAAAACCCAGTCCAAGGAATCTAACAAAACAATACCAGAGCTGAACGCTGTAATAGCCACTGTAAGAAAGACAGAGCTAAAAAGAACTCCCTACAAGATTTTTATAACATAACCAGAAATATCAACAGCAGAATCAAACAAGCTGAGGGAAGAATCTCAGAGCCTCAAGACGTGTTCTTCAACTCAGACAGACAAAAATAAAGAAGAGATAATTAAATAGAATTAAAACCTCCGAGAAATATGAGATTATGTAAAAAGATCAAACCTATGAATCACTGGCGTCCCTGAAAGAGAGGAAGAGACAGTAAAAAACTTGGAAAACATATTTGAAGATATTGTTCATGAAAATTTCACCAACCTCATTAGAGAGATAGATATGCAAATTCAGGAAGTGCAGAAAACCCCTATGAGATAGTATACAATACAACAATCTCCAAGACACATAGTCATCAGATTTTCCAGGGTCAATATGAAAGAAAAAATATTAAAGGCATCTAGAGATAAGGGGCAAGTCACCTACAAAGGGAATCCCAGCAGGCCAACAGTGGACCTTTCAGTAGAAATCCTACAAGGCAGAAGAGTTTGGGGACTTATATCCAGCATTTTTTAATCTTCAATTTTTATTTTAAGTTCAGGGGAACATGTGCATGATGTGCAGGCTTGTTACATAGGTAAACATGTGCCATGGTAGTTTGCTGCACAGATCATCCTATCATCTAGGTATTAAGCCTTGTCCCTGATAAGGCTTTTGTCCTGATACTCTCCCTCCACTGACTCCCCAACAGGCCCCAGTATGTGTTGTTCCCCCCCCCCCCCCCCCCCCCCGTGTTTTTGTGTTTTCATTATTCAGTTCCCACTTATAAGTAAGAACATACGGTGTTTGGTTTTCTGTTCCTGCATTAGTTTGCTGAGGTTAATAGCTCCTGGCTCCATCCATGTCCCTGCAAAGGACATGATCTCATTCCCTTTCATGGCTGCATAGTATTCCTTGTGTATATATACCATATTTTCTTTATCCAGTTTATCATTGATGGGTATTTGGGTTGTACCCTTAAAGAAAAGAAATTCTAACAAAGAATTTCATATCCAGCCAAAGTAAACTTCATAAGCAAATGAGATATAAAATTCTTTTCTTTCTTTCTTTCTTTTTTTTTTTTTTTTTGACATAGTCTCACTCACTCTCTTGTCTATTGCCCAGACTAGAGTGCAGTGGTGTAATCTTGGCTCACTGCAACTTCTATCTCCTAGGTTCAAGAAATTCTCCTGCCTCAGCTTCCTGAGTAGCTGTGATTACAGGTGCACACCACTGAGGTAATTTTTGTATTTTCAGTAGAGATGGGGTTTCACCATGTTGTCCAGGCTGGTCTGAAACTCCTGGTCTCAAGCAATCCACCCACCGCAGCCTCCCAAACTGCTGGGTTACAGGTGTGAGCCACCTTGCCCAGCCTAAGATATTTTGCTTCAAACAAGCAAAAGCTAAGATAATTTGTTACCACCAGATCTGCCTCACAACAGGTCCATAAGGGAGTGCTAAACATGGAAACAAAAGAGCATTACCAGCCACCAAAAAACACACTTATGTACATAAACCATTGACACTATAAAAAAACTACACAATAAAGTCTGCATAACAACCAGTTAACAACAAAAGATCAAACCCACACAGATCAATATTAACCTTGAATATAAATGGACCAAATGCCCCACTAAAAAGGCACAGACAGAACAGCAAGCTGAATAAAGAAGCAAGACCCCACTGTACGCTGTCTTCAAGAGACCCGTCTCATATGCAATGACACCCATAGACTCAAAACAAAGGGATGAAGAAAAATATACCATGCTAATGGAAAACCAGAAGGACAGGAATTGGTAATTTCAGACAAAACAGACTTTAAAATAACAACAATCAGAAAAGACCAAGAAAGGTATTACATAATAGTAAAGGGTTCAATTCAGCAAGAAGACATAATTATCCTAAATACATATGCACCCAACCTGGAATACCCAGATTAATGAAACAAGTTAACAGAAACTTATGAAGAGACATAGATAACCACACAATAACACTGGGAGACTTCAATGCTCCACTGAGACTTTTAGACAGATCATTGAAGGAGAAAACTAACAAAGATATTTGGGACCTGATCTTGACACTTGACCATATGGACCTAACAGACATCTACAGAACTTTCTTCACAAAACAAGAGAATATACATTCTCTCCTCATCTGCATATGGCACATACTCTAAAACTGACCACACAATCAGCCATAAAACAATTATTGGCAAAGTCCAAAAAACCAAAATCATTCCGACCACACTCTCAAACCACAGCACGATAAAAATACAAATCAAATCAGGGCTGGAAAGATGGCCAAATAGGAAGAGCTCCGCTCTGCTGCTCCCAGCGAGACCAACACAGAAGGTGAGTGATTTCTGCATTTCCAACTGAGGTACCGAGCTCAGCCCATTGGGACTAGTTAGATAGTGGGTGCAGCCCACAGAGGGTGAGCAGAAGCAGGGTGGGGTGTTGCCTCACCCAGGAAGTGCAAGGGGTCGGGGAACACCCTCCCCTAGCCAAGGAAAGCCATGAGGGACTGTGTTGTGAGGGATGGTGCTATCTAGCACTGTAAAAGATACTGTACTTTTCCCATGGCCATCGCAACCCACCATCAAGGCAATTCCCTTGAGTGCCTACACCACCAGGGCACTGGGTTTCAAGCACAAAACTGAGAGGCCATTTGGGCAGACACTAAGGTAGCTGCAGGAGTTTTTCTTTTTGTATCGCAGTGGTGCCTGGAATGCCAGCGAGACAGAACTGTTCACTCCTTTGGAAAGGCGGCTGAAGCCAGGGAGCCGAGTGGTCTTGCTCAGCAGATCCCACCCCCAAGGAGCCCAGCAATCTAAGATGCACTGACTTGAAATTCTCACTGCCAGCACAGCAGTCTTAATTCGATCTGGGACACTCAAAACTTGGTGGGGGGAGGGGCGTCCACCATTACTGAAGCTTGAGGAGTCAGGTTTCCCTTCACAGTGTAAACAAAGCCACCAGGAAGTTCAAACTGGGTGGAAAACCCACCACAGCATGGCAAAGCCACTGTAGCCAGACTGCCTCTCTAGATTCCTCCTCTCTGGGAATGGCATCTCTGAAAGAAAGGCAGCAGCCCCAGTCAGGAGCTTATACATAAAACTCCCATTACCGGGGGGACAGAGCACCTAGGGGATGGGGTGGCTGTGGGCATGCCAGCTCTGAAGAGAGCAGCAGATTTACCAGCACAGCACTCTAGCTCTGCTAAGGGACAGACTGCCTCCTCAAGTGTGTCCCTGAGCCCCATTCTTCCTGACAGGGAGACACCTCCCAGCAGGGGTTGACAGACACCTCATACAGGAGAGCTCCAGCAGACATCTGTCAGGTGCCCCTCTGGGAAAAGTTTCCAGAGGAAGAAGCAGTTCCAAGAGAACTTTCCCAACCTAGCAAGACAGGCCAACATGCAAATTTAGGAAATACAGAGAACACCACAATGATACTCCTCAAGATATATAATCATCACATTCACTAAGGTTAAATTGAAGGGAAAAATGTTAAGTGAAGCCAGAGAGAAAGGTTGGGTTACCCACAAAAGGAAGCTCATCAAACTAACAATGGATCTCTCTGCAGAAACCCTACAAGCCAGAAGACAGTGGGGGCCAATATTCAACATTCTTTAAAAAGAAAAAAAAGTCAACCCAGAATTTTGTATTCAGCCAAACTAAGCTTCATAAGAGAAGGAGAAACAATATCCTTTCCAGACAAGAGATTTTGTCACCACCAGGCCTGGCTTACAAGAGCTCCTGAAGGAAACACTAAATATGGAAAGGAAAAACTGGTACCAGCCACTGCAAAAAACATACCAAAATGTAAAGACCATCAACACTATGAAGAAACAGCATCAACTACTGGGCAAAAATACTAGCTGCATCATAACAACAGAATCAAATTCATACATAAAAATATATTAACCTTAAATGTAAATGGACCAAATGACCCAATTAAAGACAGAGACTGGCAAATTGGATAAAGAGTCAAGACCCATTGGTGTGCTGTATTCAGGAGACCCATCTCACGTGCAAAGACACACTAGGCTCAAAATAAAGGGGTGGAGGAGTGTTTACCAAGCAAATGGAAAGCGAAAGAAAAGGGGTTGCAATCCTAGTCTCTGATAAAACAGACTTTAACCCAACAAAGATCAAAAAAGACAAAGAATGCCATTACATAATGGTAAAGGGATCAATGCAACAAGAAGAGCTAACTATCCTAAATATATATGCACCCAACACAGGAGCGCTCAGATTCATAAAGCAAGTCTTTAGAGACCTACAAAGAGACTTAGACTCCCACACAATAATAGTGGGAGACTTTAACACCCCACTGTCAATATTAGACAGATCAACAAGACAGAAAATTAACAAGGATATTCAGGACTGGAACTCAGCTCTGGACCAAGCAGATCTAACAGACATTTGCAGAACTCTCTACCCCAAATCAACAGACTATACATTCTTCTCAGCACCACATAGCATTTATTCTAAAATTGACTACATAATTGGAGGTAAAACACTCATCAGCAAATGCAAAAGAACTGAAATCTTAACACACTATCTCTCAGACCACAGTGCAATCAAATTAGAACTCAGGATTAAGAATCTCACTCAAAACTGCAAAACTGCATAGAAATTGAACAACCTGCTCCTGCATGACTACTGGGTAAATAGCAAAATTAAGACAGAAATAAGTAAGTTATTTGAAACCACTAAGAACAAAGAAACAATGTACCAGAATCTCTGAGACACTTCCAAAGCAGTGTTTAGAGGGAAATTTATAGCACTAAACGCTCACAGGAGAAAGTGGAAAAGATCTAAAATTGACCCCCTTACATCACAGTTAAAAGAACTAGAGAAGGAAGAGCAAACAAATTCAAAAGCTAGCAGAAGACAAGCAATAACTAAGATCAGAGCAGAACTGAAGGAAATAGAGACACAAAAAAAACCCTTCGAAAAATCAACGAATCCAGAAGCTGTTTTTCTGAAAAGATTAACAAAATATATAGACCACAAGCCAGACTAATAAAGAAAAAAAAGAGAGAAGAATCAAATAGGCACAATAAATAAATGATAAAGGGCATATCACCACTGACCCCACAGAAATACAAACAACCATCAGAGAATACTATAAACACCTCTATACAAATAAACTAGAAAATCTAGAAGAAATGGATAAATTCCTGCACACATACACCTCCCAAGACCAAACCAGGAAGAAGTCGAATCCCTGAATAGACCAATAACAAGTTCTGAAATTGAGGCAGTAATTAATAGCCTACCAATAAAAAAAGCCCAGGACCAGAGGGATTCACAGCCAAATTCTAACAGAGGTAAAAGAGGAGATGGTACCATTCCTTCTGAAACTATTCCAAACAATAGAAAAATAGGGACCCCTCCCTAACTCATTTTATGAGGCCAGCATTATTCTGATAGCAAAATCTGGCAGACATAACAAAAAAATAAAAGTGCAGGCCAATATCCCTGATGAACATTGATGCAAAAATGCTCAATAAAATACTGGTAAACCAAATCCATCAGCACATTACAAAGTTTATCCACCACAATCAAGTCAGCTTCATACCAGGGGTACAAGGCTGGTTCAACATATGCAAATCAATAAATGTAATCCATCACATAAACAGGACCAACTACAAAAATCAAATGATTATCTCAATAGATGCAGAATAGGCCTTCAACAAAATTCAACACACCTTCATGCTAAAAAAAATAAACTCAATAAACTAGGTATTGACAGAAAATATCTCACAACAGTAAGAGCTATTTATGACAAACCCACAACCAATATCGTACTGATGGAGCAAAAGCTGGAAGCATTCCCTTTGAAAACCTACATAAGATAAGGATGCCCTCTCTCATCATTCCTATTCAAAATAGTATTCGAAGTTCTGACCAGGGCAATCAGGCAAGAGAAAGAAATAAAGGGTATTCAAATAGGAAGAGAGGAAGTCAAATTGTCCCTGTTTGCAGATGACTTGATTGTGTATTTAGAAAAACCCTTTGTCTCAGCCCAAAAACTTCTTAAGCTGATAAGCAACTTCAGCAAAGTCTCAGGATACAAAATCAATGTGCAATTGGTGTTTAGCATTCCTATACACCAGTAATAGACAAACAGAGAGCCAAATCATGAGTGAATTCCCATCCACAATCGCTACAAAGAGAACAAAATACCTAGGATTACAACCAACAAGGGATGTGAAAGACCACTTCAAGGAGAACTACAAACCACTGCTCAAGGAAATAAGAGAGGACACAAACAAATGAAAAATATTCCATGCTCATGGATAGAAAGAGTCAATACCGTGAAAATGGCCATACTGCCCAAAGTAATTTGTAGATTCAATGCTATTCCCATCAAGCTACCATTGACTTTCATCACAGAATTAGAAAAAACTACTTTAAATTTCATATGGAACCAAAAAAGAGCCCATATAGCCAAGACAATCCTAAGCAAAAAGAACAAAGCCAGAAGCATCATGCTACCTGATCTCAACCTATACTACAAGGCCACAGTAACCAAAGCAGCATGGTACTGGTACCAAAACAGACATATAGACCAATGGAACAGAATAGAGGCCTCAGAATTATCACAACAAATCTACAACCATCTGATCTTTGACAAACCTGACAAAAACAAGCGATTGGGAAAAAATTCCCTGTTAATAAATACTGTTGGGAAAACTGGATAGCCATAGGCAGAAAACTCAAAACTGGACCCCTTCCTTACACCTTGTACAAAAATTAACTCAAGATGTATTAAAGACTTAAACACAGGACCAAAACCATAAAAACCCTGAAAATAAAACCTAGGCAATGCCATTCAGGACTTAGGTATGGGCAAAGACTTCATGACTAAAACACCAAAAGCAATTGCAACAAAAGCCAAAATTGACACATGGGATATAATTAAACTAAAGAGTTTCTGCACAGCAAAAGAAACTATCATCAGAGTAAACAGGCAACCTACAGAATGGGAGAAATTTTTTGCAATCTATCCATCTGACAAAAGGCTAATATCCAGAATCTACAAGGAACTTAAACAAATTTACAAGAAAAAAAGAAACAACCCTATCAAAAACTGGGCAAAGGATATGAACACTTCTCAAAAGAAGACATGTATGCAGCCAACAAACATATGAAAAAACGATCATTGTCACTGGTCATTAGATAAATGCAAATCAAAACCAGAGTGAGATACAATTTCATGCCAATTAGAATGGCGATCATTAAAAAGTCAGGAAACAACAGATGCTAGAAAGGATGTAGAGAAATAGGGATGCTTTTACACTGTTGATTGGAGTGTAAATTAGTTCAACCATTGTGGAAGACAGTGTGGCAACTCCTCAAGGATCTAGAACCAGAAACACGATTTGACCCAGAAATCCCATTACTGAGTATATACCCAAAGGATTATAAATCATTCTACTATAAAGACACATGCACATGTATGTTTATTGCAGCACTATTCACAATAGCAAAGACTTGGAACCAACCCAAACGTCCATCAATGATAGACTGGATAAAGAAAATGTGGCACGTATACACCATGGAATACTATGAAGCCATAAAAAAAAATGAGTTTATGTCCTTTACAGGGTCATGGATGAAGCTGGAAACCATCATTATCAGCAAACTAACATAGGAACAGAAAACCAAACACCACATGTTCTCACTCCTAAGTTGGAGTTGAATAATGAGAACATATGGGCACAGGGAGGGGAACATCACACACAAGGGCCTGTCGGGGAGTGGGGGTCAAGGAGACGGACAGCATTAGGAGAAATACCTAATGTAGATGATGGGTTGTTGGGTGCAGCAAACTACCATGGCATGTGTATACATATGTAACAAACCTGCACGTTCTGCACATGTATCCCAGAACTAAATGTATAATAATTTTTTTTTTTTTTTTGAGACAGAGTCTTGCTCAGTCGCCCAATCTGGAGTGCCGTGGCATGATCTTGGCTCACTGCAAGCTCTGCCTCCCTGGTTCCCGCCATTCTCCTGCCTCAGCCTCCCAAGTAGCTAGGACTACAGGTGCCTGCCGCCATGCCCGGCTAATTTTTTGCATTTTTAGTAGAGACGGGGTTTCACCGTGTTAGCCAGGATGGTCTCGATCTCCTGACCTCGTGATCCGCCTGCCTCGGCCTCCCAAAGTGCTGGGATTACAGGCGTGAGCCACTGCACCCGGCTAAAAAATTTTTAAAAATAAAAATACAAAGCCGAAAAAATAGAAATCAATACTAAGAATATCAATCAAAACAATACAATTACATGGGAAGTAAACAATGTACTATTGAATGACTTTTGGGTGAACGATGAAATTAAGGCCGAAACCAAGAAATTCTTCAAAACTAATGAAAACAGATACAACATATCAGAATCTCTGGAACATAGCTAAAGCAGTATTAAGATGAAAGTTTATAGTGCTAAATGTCCACATCAAAAAGTTAGAAAGATCTCCGATTGCAACCTAACATCACACCTAGAGGAACTAAAAAACAATAGCAAACCAAACTCAAAGCTAGCAGAATATAAGAAATCGTCATAATGAGAGGTGACCTTAATGAAACTGAGATGCAAAAAAAATATGAAATATCAATGAAACCAAATATTGGTTTTCTGGGTTTTGTTTTTGTTTTTGTTTTTTTGTTTTAGATAGACTGCTAGCTAGACTAATAAAGAAAAAGAGAAGATCTAAATAAACACAATCAGAAATGACAGAGGACATCACCACCAACCCTACACAAATACCAAAAAACCCTCAGAGACTATTATGAACCACCCCTCTGTGGATACAAACTAGAAAACCTAAAAGAAATTGATTAATTATGAGAAACACAAAATCTCCCAAGATTGAACCAGGAAGAAATTGAAACCCTAAACAGACCAATAATGAGTTCTGAAATCAAATCAGTAATAAAAAGCCTACAAACCAGAAAAAACCCTGGACCAAATGGGTTCACAGCCAGATTCATAAAGAAGAATTGGTACAAATCATACCGAAACTATTCCAAAAAATTAAGGATAACTCATTCCATGACACCAGCATCATTCTGACACCAAAATCTGGTAGACAACAAAAAACTAAAACTTCAGGTCAATATTCCTGATGCATAGATGCAAAAATCTTCAAAATACTATCAAACCTAATCCAACAGCACATCAAAACACTAATCCACCACAATCAAGTAGGCTTTATCCCTGGGAGGCAAGGTTGGTTCAACATATGCAAATCAATAAATGCGGTTCATCACATAAAACAGAACTAAAAATGAAAACCACATGATCATCTGAATGGACACAGAAAAGACTTTAGATACAACTCAACATCCTTTATGTTTAAAGGAAAATACTCAACAAACTAAGCATTAAAAGAACATACCTCAAAATAATAAGAGCTATCTATGACAAATGCACAGCCAACATCATAGTGAATAAGCAAAGGCTGGAAGCATTCCCACTGAGAACTGGAACAAGACCAGGATGCCCATTGTCACCATTCCTATTCAACATAAAATTGGCAGTCCTAACCAGAGCAATCAGGCACGAGGAAGAAATAAAAGGCATTCAAATAGGAAGAGAGAAAGTCAGCTACATCTCTTTGCAGATAATATTATTCCACATCTAGAAAACCCCATAGTCTCTTCCCAAAAGTTCCTAGACATGGTAAACAACTTCAAAGTTTCAGGATACAAAATCACTGTTAAAAAATCAGTAGCATTTCTACACACCACAAAGTCCATCCTGAGAGCCAAAGAACACAATCTCATTCATAATTGCCACACACGCACAGAAATACCTAGGAGGATAGCTAATCAGGGAGGTGAAAGATCTCTACAATGAGAATTACAAAACACTACTGAAAGAAATCAGAGATGACACAAAAAGATGGAAAAATATTTCACATTTATGGATTGATAGTTTAAATGGCCATACTGTCCAAAGCAGGTTACAGATAAATGTTATTCCTATCAAATTACCAATGACATTTTTTATATAATTTGAAAAAAAAAAACTATTCTAAAATGTATATGGAACCAAAAAAGAGCCTGACTAGCCAAGAAATCCTAAGCAAAAAGAACAAAGCCAGAGACATCACACTACCTGACTTCAAACTCTACTACAAGGCTACAGTAACAAAAACAGCATGGTACTGATACAAAAACAGATACATAGGCCAATGGAACAGAATAGAGAACCCAGAAACAAGGCCAAATTCTAATAACCATCTGATCTTCGACAGAGTTGGTAAAAACAAACAATGAGGAAAGGACTCCCTATTCAATAAATGGTACTGGGATAACTGGTTCATCATACACAGAAGATTGAATCTGGACACCTTAATTTCACCGTGTACAAAAATCAACACAAGATAGATTAAAGACTTAAATGTTGAACTCAAAACAATAAAAATCCTAGAAGAAAACCTAGGAAATACCACTCTGGACATGGGCCCTGGCAACGATTTTATAACAAGAGGAACCAAAAGCAATTGCAACAAAAACAAAAATTGACAAATGAGAGGTAAATAAACTAAACAGCTCCTGCACAGCAAAAGAAACTATCAACAGAATAAATAGACAACCTACAGAATAAGAGAAAATATTTGTAAACTCTGCATCTGAAAATGGTCTAATATCCAGAATCTATAAGAAACTTAAATTAACAAGCAAAAAACAACCCCATTAAAAAATGGGCAAAGAACATGAATAGACACTTCTCAAAAGAAGACATACATGCAGCCAACAAATACATGAAAAAATGCTCTACATAACCAACCATTACAGAAATAAAAATCAAAAGCAAATGAAATACCATCTCACATCAGTCAGAATGGCTACTAATAAAACTTTTTAAAATAACAGATGGCATGAAGGTTTTAGAGAAAACAGAAAACTTATACACTACTGGTGAGAATGTAAATTAATTCAACCACTGTGGAAAGCAGAATGGAGAAATCTCAAAGGACTTAAAACAAAATTACCATTAGACCCAGGAATTCCATTATTGGTTGTACACCCAGAGCAATATAAATCATTCTACCATAAAGAAACATGCACATGTATGTTCGCTGCAGCACTATTCACAATGGCAAAGTCATGAAACCAACCTAGAGGCCCATCAATCACTGACTAGATAAAGAAAGTATGGTACCTATACACCATGGAATATTATGCAGCCATAAAAAAGAAGGAAATAATGTCCTTTGCAGCAATGTGCATGGAGCTATCCTAAGTGAATTAATGCAGAAACAGAAAAACAAATAGCACATGTTTTCACTTATAAGTGGGAGTTAAACATTGAGTACACATGGACACAAAGAAAGGAACAATAGACCCAGGGGCCTACTTGAGGGTGGAGAACGGGAGGAGGGTAAGTACTGTGCTTATCACCTGAGTGGCAAAATAATCTGTACACCAAATCCCCATGTCACAAAATTTACCCATATAACAAACCTGCATATGTACCCCCGAACCTAAAATAATAGTTAGGAAAAAAAAGAAAAGGAAATTAAATAGAAAATAAGAAAAACAACAAAAAAGACTAAAACAAAAGCAAGTAAAAGACTAAAAATTATATAATATCTAAAATTAAGAACTTAGTGGATGATTTGAGCATTATATTAGAGATAAAGAGAAAATCAGTGAATTGAAAGACATGTCAAAAGAAACTCTAAAATACAGGACAGAAAATTCAGAAAAGAAAAGATAGAGACTACATTGAGAGCTTATAACATATGTTTCATTGGAGTCCTCCAGAAAGAGGAAAGAATGTGTCAGAGGCAATATCTAAACAAAGAGAAGAGCTGAGAATAATTTAAAACTGATAAAATGCATTAATCCACAAATCCAAGAAGACAAATAAATCCTTAGCAGGAGACATAAAAAAAAAATCCACGCCTAGATACATCATATCAAACAGCAGAAAACAAAGACTAACAGGAAATCTTAAAAGCAGTTTAAGTAAAAAGACCTTCAAAAGATCAAAAGTTAGAATTACAGCTGACTTCACTATAGCAACAATGGAAACCAGAAAATGGTAAAGTATTTTTAATATGCTGGGGCCAGGGAGGTGGGGGCAATCAGTGAATACCAATGTAGAATTCATACCCAGTGAAAATAACTTTCAAAAATGAAGAGGAAATACTGACATGTTTAGGTTTAAAAAAACAAAAATGAAGTTATCACCAGAAGACCAGAAGGAAATTTTAAAGAATATACTTCATGCAAAAGAAAAACGATCTGAGGTGGAAGTTTCAAAATGCAGCAAAGAATAAAGTACAAGTAAGATGGTAAACATATGGATAAATACAAAAGAATATTGGCTGTATAAAATAAAAACAGTATCTTACGGTGTTTAAAATATTATAGCAAAATTACTAGGCAACAGTAATATATAAGTTAGAAGGTAACAAATGGAGCTAAACTATTCTAAGGTTCTTTGTATTATCTAGTAGAAGGGTAAAAACATTTATTAACATTAGACTTTTATAAATTATTAATGAATATTTTTGATAGTTATAAATGCAATTCTTAATTTTGAGAGTAAGCACTAAAAGAATGTTTAATGTAATTCCTAAACTATTAGATTTTTAGACAATGGAATCATAATTAAATTCAAAAGAAGGCAGTAAAGAAAAAAAAGAACGAGTGGGACAAATAGAAGGCACAAAATAAGATGATAGATTTATTTCATTTCATTTCATTTTTTGAGACCGAGTCTTGCTCTGTTGCCCAAGCTGGGGTGCTGTGGCACAATCTTGGCTCACTGCAACCTCCACCTCCAAGCTCAAGTGATTCTTGTGCCTCAGCCCACCCAGTAGCTGGGATTACAGACATGTGCCACTATGCCTGGCTAATTTCTTTATTTTTAGTAGGGACGGGGTTTCACCATGTTGGCCAGACTGGTCTTGAACTCCTGGCCTCAAGTGATCCACCTGACTCGACCTCCCAAAGTGCTAAGATTACAGGAGTGAGCCACCACACCCAGCTGAGATGGTAGATTTAAATCCAAACACTTAGTAATTTCAACAAATGGACAGAACCTCAGAATTAGAAAGCCTTCTCCACCCAGATGCAGGAAGTGCTGGAACGATCAAGTTTCTCCTTGGGCACAGATGGAGGCAAGTTGCACTGTAAACTTTTCCACCGAATAACCTGAGATTTTGCCACTATTCTCCAACCTGACACAGTGAGACTCTGTCTCAAAACAGTAACAACAACTTTGCAGCTTGGAGGAGGGAAAAAAATGCATGCTCTATTGGGGCAACTTGGTCAACTGGATTCCATGAGAAAATGGAAGGAGAAGGTAGTATCGTTTGGATGTCCCTTCCAAATTTCATGTTGAGATGCAATCCCCAGTGTTGGAGGTAGGACCTGATGGGAGGTGTTTGGGTCATGGGGGTGGATCCCTAATGGCTTGGTGCTGTCCCAGAGATAGTGAGTTCTCGCAAGATCTGGTTGTTGCAAAGTATGGCACCTCCCCAGCTCCACTCTCTTGCTCCTGCTTTCTCCATGTGAAATGCCTGCTCCCACTTCACCTTCCTCCATGGGTAAAAGCTCCCTGAGGTCTCCCCAGAAGCAAAGCAGATGGTGGTGTCATGCTTGTTCAGCTTGCAGAACCATGAGCCAGTTAAACCTCTTTTCTTTATAAATTACCCAGTCTCAAGTATTTCTTTATAGCAGTGCAAGAATGACCTAACACAGAAGGGTCTCAAGAGAAAATGGAAGGGGATACCCTGTCGAACATTCAAACATGCCCACTTCCCAGTTTTATCAGGAAAATAATTCACTTTTTCCCTGAGAGAGATGCAGGAGGGGGAAGAGAGGGGTCGAGAGTATTACAATAATTGATAAAGCTCGGGAAAAGTCGGGCCACTTCCACAGAAGTATTTTTTGTTTTCGTCTAGGCCATTATGACATGTTTATTTGAGGTGTGGGGGGAAGTGAGTGTACATAGAAGGAAACTCTTTGAAAATATATAAAGTCCATACCAAGTTTAAGGAGGAGTAGAGAGAATGAGTCAAGGGTTGTTAGGACAAAAATAAAGAGTAATAGGAGGAGATACAAATGATTGGGAGCAATAGGGGAAGAAAATTGGTTAATACGAAACTTCAGATGGCATATCATTCCTTCGAGGCTGTATGTCTATCTTTACCTACATCCTCTTGAAAAATACCAGTTGCACAAAAGCACTTTTTTAAAGGTGCATTTTTCAGCTAAAATAGGAGAGCAGTTTCAATCAAAGGGCTCAAGTGAGTTAGAAAAGATATCATCTCAACCCTTCCATCTTTAAAAATACCCCTAAGCCAGCCACCTCAGAAAGATAAAAATATATCCTGTATTTAAAGACCTCTAAGAAAGATTTTATGCCATCTTGAAAATTAATTTCAGCACTTTAACACTACTTCTTTTATCAATTAAATTGGCCATTATTCAGAACCTTAACAGGATCTTATTTTTAAAAAATGCAATTTAACCTACGACTAAATCCAATTTTTTTCCTTCCAAAAGACAGATATTATGTGAGTGCCATAAGGCTGGTGGTAAAACACCCCATCAAACTCTCAAGCAAATCTCCCCACAAGAAGACTTAGAAAAGTAGGAAGTTGCATGAAAATGAAAAAACCAGAAACGGCATCGTTCTTCATCATTATTGCTTGACAGATCTGGTGTAGGTGCAGAATTTATAATGCTAAAGTGAATTGCTTGACTTTGCAGAAATCAATGGAAGTAAAATTCAATTAAAACTTTTTATTAAAATAACATAAATTGTAAGATGTGACTTTCCTGTCATAGTAAATCATCAAGACTGGTATGGATTACTAAAGGTAGAACCAGAAAATCATCATTCAAGTACATGAATTATGCCCTTGTGAATAGAGTATTGGCCCTTTTGAGCCCATCAAGACGAGAAAATTTAAGCCAAATCTACATATTGCAGGCACACTGAACTGCAATATAGCATTCTAGGCATGTCAGCAGTCCCCAGAGACAGCGATTGGTATGGTCAAGTCGATTACAGAGTAATATGCATCAATTATCCAAATTACTGAAATTTGGAAAGAGACCAGGTTATACACTATCCTTTTCAAAATAGCGATATAGCTTGAGAACTGGCAATATTATAAAGAATGGACACTTGTGGTATTCTATCCTGAACCTTATCTTAAGCCAAAACAAACAAAGTAAAACAAAAAACAGCTAGAGAGAATCAAGTGCATTTAAAATGCTAACACAAAACCCATAAGAGATATTTGGGGATCCAGAGGGTGAGGAAGAAATGGCATCCCAAATTCACCAGGAGGTTGGCAAACTGGGGCCTGAGCTTGGACTCCTCTCCCAAAATACTCATTATAAGCTAAGGTAGCAAATATCCCCAGAGAAATATAGGCTTGGAAGGAAAATGGCATTAGAACAGCGTAAGTGCTGTAAAACAAAAGACAGCAAACCATAACACATAGCAGAGATGAATTCGTGGAACAAAGAGATTAGGAATTTAAGGTAAGCATAAAATCACGTATTGGTTACATGATGCAGAAACAAGAATTTTAAAGAATCAGTGAAGAACCATGACAGGCAGCTTGTATAGAGCAGAAAACTACCTTAGAGAGTTGGAAGACCAAAGAAAACAACCATCCCAGAAGGATTCAGGAATGGAGTAACAGATGGAATATATGAAGGATATGAATACATGAAAAGATATAAGAATAGTGCTACCATCTGTATAATAATGTAATAGGAGTCCCAGAATAAGAAAACAAGGTAAACAGAAGGAAGTAAATATTTGAAAAATTAATGACTGAAATGAAAGATGAAACACCTCAGTTTGTAAAGGCTCAGAGTGCCAAGGACCTTACAGAAGAGAGAGGGTAAAGAAAATCCAAAATCCAGACATCAATGGGAAAAAACTGAAGCACTTCAAAGTTTGAGATTAAATGAGTAAAGCTTTCAGAAAGAAAGAGCATCTCAACTATAAAGAACAATGTTGAGATTGTTACCAGTCTTCCCAACATTTACACTAGAGACAATGGAAGAATATTTTTACAGTGTTTCAGGAAAATAACATTGAATGTAGAATTTCATGTCCAGTAATCTATCATTTAAATATGAGAAGACAATAAGGATATTCTTTGTATGCAAAGCCTCAGAAGATTTACCACACAAAGACCTCCTGCAAAAACACCCTTAGAAAAAGGACTGTAACAAAAAGAAAAAAAAATAATGCCAGATACATGGAGGTTAGATGAGCAAATAATTCAGTAAAATTTATTTTATCTAAAAAAGCAAAGGCAGAAAAAGTGAATGAACATACATAATAATCCAGAAGTAAAACTGGATGATAATAAATGACATTTCTTCAGGGAAGAGGGGGCTAGAAGCTGCAGTCAGACAGAAGTGAGACTTCATTTTACAGATAAGGAAACTGAGGCACAGAGAGGTTAGGGAATCTAAACAAGAGGCAGCACCAAGATTCAAACTCAGGCAGTCTGACTCAGAGTTCATAGCCTTCAGGGGACACTGTTTCACCTCAGATCATCAAGCACTAGATTCTCATAAGGCGTACACAACCTAGATTCCTCACATTGTGCTATGAGAATCTAATGCCACTGCTGATCAGAGAGAAGGCAAGGCTCAGGTGGTAATGCTCACTCACCCGCCACTCACCTCCTGCTGTGCAACCCAGTTTCTAACAGGTTGCAGACCTGTACAGGTCTGTGGCTCATGGGTTGGGAACCCTTGAGATAGACAACAAATAAACAAAGTAATAGAACAAGTCAGCAAATTCCAGCTTCCAAGCTGGCTACCTATATTTATAAATAAAGTTTTATTGGAAGACAACTATGCCCATTCATTTACATATTTTCTATGGCTGCTTTTGCATTACAGCAGCAGAGCTGAGTAGCTATGACAGAGACTATATGGTCTGAAAAACCCAAAATACTACCTGTCCTTTAAGGAAAGCTTGCCAGCACTTGCTACAGAAGATGTAAACAATAAAATTAACCAGCTCAACCATTTTATACCCAGAGAGCATTTTACACCTAGAGAGTCTACATATCTTCCAAAAAGTGCATCAGATTAATTCCTGTAAAGCTCTAATTCCACCCTCACTGCACGAATACCACAGCTGTCCAAAATATAACCCTAGCCACAATATTAGAGAATAAGACAAACATTAAGGACCAAAGAAGATGAAAAGCTTTATCTTAAGAAAGTGCTTTTGAGTGTGACAGTTACATATACAGATCTTCGATGCTAATTTAAATGAATGTAGATGTCTAAGTAAAATATCTCCATGCAACTGTGAACATTTGTCGACAAGTTTTTAACAAGCACTTGCTGCACATCTCTTAAAAGAGAAAAAGTGACATATAGCAGGTAAGAGTTTGGGCTTAGAGGCCAAACAGCAAAAGTCTTATTTTCTCTTCTGCCCATTAACAGTGTGTATCTTTGGAGGAAGTCACCTAACTACAGTTTGCCCCAATTTCCTGATCTGTAAAATGAGGCAAATAATAATATCCACCTGATCACAGAATTACTGGGAGTAATAAGTAAGATAATGTAAATGAAAACAGAGCTTAGCATACTTCCTATGTGTTTTCACATAGCAAGTTTTCAATAGATACCATTGAATTACATATCTATTGGGGATACTATAAATAATTGGAAACCACCATGACTCCAGAAACAATGTGCTATGAGATTATTTTCTTATGTTATCTTTTTCCTGTTCTAGCCGCTGAACCAGTCAGTTCAGTTTACTGCTATCTACTATTTTCTCACGAGAGGAGAATATCTATGTATAGAAATAAATGTTGTTGGGGAGGGGACAGAGGAAAGAGCCTGATATCTGTAATAAGGAGAGAATAGAGTTTAACATGTAAAGAAATCCAAATTTAGGAGGCTTTTATTTAGTTTTTTGAATGCCTCCTAATAATGACTACCATAAATGATAGTTGGGACAGAAATGTTTTTATGATCAGTACCATAGAAAGCAAGGTGTTAGTATGAAGGACCTCTATGGTAGGAAATCAATTTTTAAAATAGAAGTGTAAGGAATATTTTCTCTTAACTCTAACCATGATGGTGTAGGTCAAAAAGCTATATCTCATTCTGAGCATGGATGAAAAGATATAAAAATAGGATTACCAGACTTTAAACATGTCAAAAGACAAAATTACAACAAATTTAGTTTAACGATCCAAATTGGCTTTTATTCATGATTCTAGAATTGGGCAACACCTCATTCTGTAAGATAGGATGAGTGTTCCAATGAGCTGAGCAGAGGAGGTTGGCTTTACAGATAGAAAAGAGCTGAAAAAAGCAGAAACAGATCAAAAATAGATTGGTCATTTCAAAGTTACTTTCCTTGTGAAGGTTAAAGCAGAAGGGATTTCCTTATCATGCCAACCAAAACTGGCCTGCTTGGGGATTTGGCTATTATCGCTCGCTCTCTATTTCTGGGAAGGTCAGATAAACAACTTAGTTTCGGCTTGTTGGTGTGGAGCTTCGGCGTGAGTGACTCCATTTGGGTTTGGCCTGTCATACCTAATGCAGGATCTCAGTCCAAACCAAAGTCCTCCTCTAAATTTTGTTTAGAGTAAGTAGCAAAGTTTCACCAAAATTTAGGAGACTCCTTTTTTAAAAAATCATTCCGGCATCAGAAATAAAAGCAGGGGAAGAAAAACTGGCAAAGCTCATGACTCAAAGATCTGGTTCAAGAGCAGAACTTGGGTCCAGAACATGTAATTAATGATGTCAGTGGGGAAAGTTTACTTTACAGGTCTCTGGATACACTTTTTAATTTGAACATTTGAACTCCAAGAACCATAAGCTCTGTAACAAAGGAAGCCTAGAGGGGAAGAATAAAACACATTCTTCATTAATATAGTTGGGATATGTGTCCTCGCCCAAATCTCATGTTGAAATGTAATCCCCAATGTTGGAGGTGGGGTCTGGTGGAAGCTGATTGGATCATGGGGGCAGTTTCTCTTGAATGGTTTAGAGTGTGTATAAGTGAGTTCTCACTCAGTTCATGCAAGAGCTGGTCATTTAAAAGTGTGTGCAACCCCCTCTCCCCAACAACTCCATCACTCTCTTGCTCCTGCTTTGGCCATGTGACATGCCTGCTTCCCCCATAGGGAACCATAGACATGCCATCTTTCACCATAATTGTAAGTTTCCTGAGGCCTCCCCAGAAGCTGAGCAGGTGCCAGCACCAAGCTTCCTGTACAGCCTGCAGAACCATGAGCAAATTAAACCCCTTTTCTTTATAAATTGCCCAGTCTCAGGTATTTCTTTATAGCAATGCAAGAACGGCCTAATACACTCATCTTAGGTGAAGTTTCTTAAAAGGTTCTGAATCTTTATTGTGAGAAATTTCTAATTAGGAGTCATCTCTATAAACAGGACTGTTTGACTCAAGGCTGACCTTGTGCCTCACGATCTTCATGGCATATGGAACTCTACGTATGTGTTAGATGTGTTCATCCTAAACCTTTAATCTGTGATTTTACTTAAGGCTTTTTTTTTTCTCTTGTGCTTGTAAGTCCTCATAGAACAACTTGTTCTATTAACTCATCAAGCCTACTCAATAATTACTACAACTAGTCATTTCAATTCACACAATGATTTAGAAGTATTCCCAAAGTAAACTGAGAAAAATTAATAGCTTGACTTATATCATTTTTCTGTGAAATGTTACATTGGTTATATTAAAACCTGTATTTTAATAAATCATACTACCAATTCCAACAAAAGTAATTAGAATCCCTACATTTTAACACTCTATCTACTAATTCACATTTTCCAAAGATGTATAGGAAAAAGATATTCTTTTAATTCTAAATACTATTATTGAATTGGGCCTAACACAAAAAACATATAGCTGTGTTCGTTTTCAAAATCACAGAAGCAGCACCAAGCAACTTGAAATTTGATGAAGATTTCCTTCTGACATTTATTTACTGAACTGTGTGAACAGAAAAAAAATACATTATAAAATTTCATTTCTGTAGGCAATGCTAGTGCTAATGCAATCAAATGGAATAAACAGGAAGATGCTTATAAAAAACTGTTTCCAGTGGCGATTACTATTTTTGAAACTTGTTCCTCAGGTTGTATCTTATCAAAGTTCTGTTTACACCTTATCTAGGATGTGAGATTGGATGATTTGCCTCTGTCAGATATTGAAGCCTGAGTAAAATAAACAGTTTTCATTTTGTATCATAAAACTTCAGACCACAAGGCCATCATAAAAACTCAGGGATGAAAACAGAACACAGAGAAGGTTAAACAGAACATTTTTTATTCTCTTCTCTCTTCATAACAACAAACTGGGCTGAAAACACATAGCCATGAAATACCAACTGTCCTTAGACAATTTCCCCTGAAGGCCCTCACCTCTAGAGACTGTTTGCTCTGCATAAGTTTTTTAAATAAGTAATATCATATGATTACCAGGTGCCCTAAAAAAGACATGGGGACCCCCATATACTGCTGTGATTTGGCTGAAGGTGAATCTGTGTCCGCCGTCATGGTTATTTTTAGCAAAGAATAACCTTCTCTTTGGTTTTTGGTGTTTGTTCTATTCCCCATTCCCAAGTACATTTTAAAAAGACTTTTTTATAAAAAGAAGCCAAGGGGGAGCTAGTAAAGCATTTACCCCAGTGGGCTCCTCGTAAGAACCTTTATATTTAGATGACAATAATTAAATATCAATAATATTCAAGCTCAGGACTATGGAGGCCTTGGCATTTCTTTAAATAATTAGCCTTTTACCATTGTCTCAGAGTAATTGTTAAAAACCTCTTAAAATATTTTACACAGAAATTGATAACTTATGTATATGATTTTTATAAACATCGCAAGCAATTAATCGAGGTAAAATATTAGGAAAACTCTATGGAGAAACTAACTCTTGCATCTGCTTCTTTCCCAACTGTTGGCTTTCCTGGTTGTGGGGTTTTCCTGAGAATTCACAAAACTACTTTTAAATCTACCAAAGGAAAACAGAAAGCCAAGAGTAACAAGAGTGGCACCTGTCAGAGGTCGCAGGAATGCCCACTACTGGTTGTATCCTTTTCCTATTCACAAAGAGCAACATGTTGCCATTGCAATGCCCTTTTAACTCCATGAGCGTGGGCCTCTTTAGGCTTGTTCACCACCATATTGCCAGTACCTAGAACAAACAAATTATTATTTACAAAAAAACAAAAAACAAAACAAAAAAAACATTGTTTTTATTCTGTAAATGCAAACTGCCGAAGATCATACCAATGTTTAGTTTTCAAAAATTATGCACCATGAAATGTCTAATGAGAATATGAGGTAGATAGGAGGACTTATTATCTTAGCACAATCAAGGATCATAGTTTTTTCCCTCATCTGTGTTTAACAGATTTAAACTTTATTTGCCCTTTGCAGAACATATGGCTATATTGTATTATGTATTCAGAAAATGAAACTAGTATTTAAGATTATATCATTTGATTCTTTATAGTTATGTTTTTATCTGAGTATTTAAAGATGTGTCAAAAGTAAAATCTTGTGAGAAGGGCTACCCTCTCCACCTGACTTAAAACTGTAAACTGTTCTCTTTCCTACATTTCTGATAACCCTTAGCCTCCTCAGATTTTATTTTAGTTTTTTATTTGTTTGTTTGTTGCATTTTCACCTTCTAACACACCACATGTCTTTATTTTCTTGCCTCCCTTACCCCCAAATAGAATATAAATGCCACAGGGATTTTTTAAGGACAGAAATATTTGTTTTGTTTACTGATGTTTTCTGTATGCTTAGCTAAAACAGTGCCTGTCACAGAGTGGATGCTCACTAATTGTTCAATGCATGAATGTTATTTTTTAAAAAATTAGATATGCCCTTCTACCATACTTATATTAATAACTACAAATATAAAACTATAAATGCAAAACTAAGTAAGAATTATAATATATCCAACCTTGGTCTGTTTTTGATAATGGCCTCAGGGAATGTTTCAAGAGAAATAGCACAGACTTTTGTCATAACTGTTATACCTTTGGGCAAATAGCTATAGAGCGTTGGCCAGGTTTTCTCAAAACCATTTCATCCCAGGGATGTATCTGCATTCAGTCTATGAGCTTGGTGCAGAATATTCTTTGTTTCAGATCAGAATGCTTTTGTAAGCAAGTAATAATAGAAGGTTTGAGGGGATTAAACTATAACGACATTGATTGTTTACTTAACAAGAAAAGGTAGGCAGGCCCAGGGTTCGACCATGTTATTTAGGGTCCAGGCTCTGTCCAACTTTCTGCTTCCCATTCTTACCTTGTTTTGCTTTGTTTTGTTTTCCTTTTTTTTTTTCTTTTTGCTTAGTAAAGTGCCTCATGGTTGCAAGATGGCTACCACTGCATAAGGCTTCATAAATGCACTCAAGACAGAAAAGAAGCAGGTGATGCAACATTGGGTTTCCTGACATCTGTTCCTTTTAGAAGAAAAGCAAAAAATTTTCCAGAAAATCCAGCAAAGTTTCACTGACCAGAATCAGGTAACATGACCATCCATGGGGATTAAAAACCCTGGGAAGCAAATATCTAGTAGAGAACACAATTGCCTGACAATGATTGTCTGCCCTTGTGGGAGATTTTTAAATTCTTAATGCCTAGGCCCCCCTCTGACCAATTAAATTAGATTCATGGAAGGAAAGCAAGAATCTGTATTTTTAAAAGCTATCTGGATGATTATATCATGCAGGCGGACCAGACCACCCAAGAATCATTGCGAGGGATAGGCACATTGTCATCATGAGTGAAATCTGGGTTTTGTTAAAAACAGAAGTAAAGGGGAAGGGTTAAGAAAACAAAAAACAGTGCCAGTCACACCTTCAATTTATTATTATTACTGAGAGGCAAGGCCAGTTGGACTTCCTGGGTGGAGTGGGGACTTGGGGATATTTCCTGTTTTACAAGAGGATTGTAAAACACACCAATCAATGCTCTGTAAAATGCACCAATCAGCACTCTGTGAAATGCACCAATCAGAGCTCTGTAAAACACACCAATCAGCACTCTGTAAAATGCACCAATTAGCAGGATTCTAAAAGTAGCCAATCGTGGGGAGGATTGAAAAAAGGGCACTCTGATAGGACAGAAACGGAACATGGGAGGTAACAATAAGGGAATAAAAGCTGGCCACTCCAGTCAGCAGTGGCAATCTGCATGGGTCCCCTTCCACACTGTGGAAGCTTTGTCCTTTTGCTCTTCACAATAAACCTTGCTGCTGCTCACTCTTTGGGTCTGTGCCATCTTTAAGAGCTGTAACACTCACTGCAAAGGTCCATGGCTCCATTCTTGAAGGCAGCAAGACCACAAACCCACCGACAGAAGCCAACTCTGGATACATTACCACACCTCTACTTGAAAAGACTTATTCTGTTGTTCATGCTCACATTTATTCAGTAGACACTTATTACACACCTACTAAGTCATAGGCACTGGGGACAAAAAATGAGCAAATTCCATAAGATGGAATCTAATGTGGGGAGACAAATATGTAAAGGAAATCCATCAAAACCCAACATAACAGGGGCTTGGAGAAGGGATGAATGGAGAGTTATTTTTCAACGGGCATAGAGTTTCATTTTTGCAAGATGAAAATGTTCTATGTTAGGAAGTCAGGGACCCTGAATGGAGGGACCAGCTGAAGTCATGGCAGAAGAGCATAAATTGTAAAGATTTCATGGACATTTATTAGTTCCCCAAATTAATACTTTTATAATTTCTTACACCTGTCTTTACTGCAGTCTCTGAACATAAATTGTGAAGATTTCATGGACATTTATCACTTTGCCAATTAATACTCTTATAATTTCCTATGGCTGTCTTTAATCTCTTAATCCCATCATCTTCATAAGCTGAGGATGTATGTCACCTCAGGACCCTGTGATGATTGTGCTATCTGTACAAATTGTTTGTAAAACATGTGTGTTTGAACAATATGAAATCTGGGCATCCTAAAAAAAGAACAGGATAACAGTGATTTTCAGGGAACAAGGGAGATGACCATGAGGTCTGACTGCCTGTAGGGCTGGGCAGAATAGAGCCATATTTCTCTACTTGCAGAAAGCGAATAGGAGAAATATCACTGAATTGTTTTCCCAGCAAGGAATAACCTTCGGAAAGGAATGCATTCCCAGGTGGAGTTCTCTAAAATGGCCGCTCTGGGAGTGTCTGTCTTATGTGGTTGAAGATAAGGGATGAAATACTCCCTGGTCTCCTGCAGCGCCCTCAGGCTTGTTAAGATTAGGAAATTCTAGCCTGACGAATTCTAGTCAGACCAGTTGTCTGCTCTCAAAACCTGTTTCCTGTTAAGATGTTTATCAATGAAAATGCATGCCCAGCGGGACATGGAACCTCATCAGCAATTCTAATTTCGCCCTGGCCTTGTGATCTTGCTCTGCCTCTCTGCCCTTGTGATCTTTTATTACCCTTTCAAGCATATGATCTTTGTGACTTACTCCCTGTTCGTATCCCCCTCCCCTTTTGAAATCCCTAATAAAAACTTGCTGGTTTTGCGGCTCAAGGGGCATCACAGAACCTGCCAACATGTGATGTCACCCCCGGAGGCCCAGCTATAAAATTTCTTTGTACTCTTTCTCTTTATTTCTCAGACCGGCCAACACTACAGAACTGTACACTTAAAAATGGTGAAGACAGGCCAGGCATGGTGGCTCATGCCCGTAATCCCAGCACTTTGGGAGGCCAAGGCAGGCGGATTACCTGAGGTCAGGAGTTCGAAACCAGTCTAGCCAGCATGGTGAAACCCTGCCTCTACTAAAAAAAATTCAAAAATTAGCCTGGCGTGGTGGTGGGCGCCTGTAATCGCAGCTACTCGGGAGGCTGAGGCAGGAGAATCGCTTGAACCCAGGAGGGAGAGGTTGCACAAGCCAATATCACACCACTGCACCACTGTGCTCCAGCCTGGGCAAAAGAGCAAGACTCTGTCTCAAAAAAAAAAAAAAAAGATTCAGATAACTTTCATGTAATGTATTTTTTACCTAATTTATAAAACAAAACAAAAAACTAATATGCTAGGTCCTAATCAAGGACTAAGACTAAAGAGCCTACGGGAGAACAGAGGATAGTTTTCATTTATTGAAATCTTTGGAAGCAGATAATTGCCCACCTTATCAGTGACTAACTGTCTTTGTTCTTTAGTTTAACCCTTTATGACCTAATCTGGGGACACTTACCTTGCTTAGACTGTGATAAACAAATGGTAAACAAGCAGTTGCTTCACTCTGGAACACCCAGATGACACCTTCATGGGAATGAAATCAGCAGACCAGACAGCCAGAAAGAAACCTTGGAACTTAGAAGGTTTAAAAAAGCTTTGAGGGATTGAGCCTGAACCTTTCTTCCCATCCTCTTTGTAAACAGGCTAACAAATCTATTCTTAAAATTGAATATATTTAAGGCTTTTCTTAGCCTTCATTTCAGCAAGCTAAACAATCTCACCTCCTTTAACCTTTCATGTAAGATTTATTTTCTTTAGTTATTTTTTTCCTTGAACTTCTCTAATTTCATATTCATGTTAAAAATGAAATTATTGGCTGGGTGCGGTGGCTCACGCCTATAATCCCAGCACTTTGGGAGGCCAAGTCAGGTGGATCACCTGAGATTGGGAGTTCAAGACCAGCCTGACCAACATGGAGAAACCCCGTCTCTACTGAAAATATAAAATTAGCTGGATATGGTAGTGCATGACTGTAATCCCAGCTACTCAGCAGGCTGAGGCAGGAGAATCACTTTAACCCAGGAGGCGGAGATTGCATGAGCTGAGATTGTGCCATTGCACTCCAGCCTGGGCAACAAGAGCAAAACTCCATCTTAAACAATAAATGAATGAATGAATAAATAAATAAATAAATAAATAAATAAATAAATAAATAAATAAAATTATTATAATAAATGTCAGAAAAAATACTATGTTAAATAACAGCTAACAAATGTGCAATTTGTGATCAGTTCGTGGCCCACTCTTAGTGTTTAGGGTTATAACAGCTAAATTGGGATTAATCTTGTGCCTAACCAGTCTTTCCCTTGCATTTGCCCCTATCAGATTTATCTTATTATTAATTTTTTTCTCAAGTTTTTGAATATCACTTTGACGGTGTTTGGGTAGAAGGCCAACTATAACTTGAAGAAGAAGAGCAAGAGATTTCCAAATCAAGTTATCATCTAGCACAGCTTTCAATAATGTATATAACATTTTAAAATAAGATGCATTCCCAACTTGAAATAGCAAATACATTCATGCATCACTTAATGAAGAGAATACACTCTGATAAATGTGTCAATAGGCTATTTCATAGTTGTGCAAACATCATAGAGTATACTAACATAAACCTAAATAGTATAACCTACTACAGATCTAGGCTATATGGTATAGCCTATTGCTTCTAGGCTACAAACCTGTGTAGCATGTTATTATACTGAATCCTTTAAGCAGTTGTAACACAATAGTGACTATTTATGTATCTGAACATGAAAAAAGTATAGTAAAAGTACTGTATTAAAAATGAAAAATGGTACCTATATAGGGCACTTATCATGAATGGTGCTTGCAAAACTGGAAGTTGTTCTGGGTGAGTCAGTGAGTGAGTGGTGAGTAAGTGTGAAGGCCTAGGATATTACTGTACACTGCTATCGATTTTATAAACATTGTACACTTAGGATACCCTAAATTTATATAAAAAATTTTTCAGTAATAAAGTAATCTTAGCATAACATTTTTACTTTATTAACTTTTTAAATTTGTCTTACTTTTCAACCCTTTCGTGATAACACTGAGCTTGAACACAAACACATTATACAGCTATACAAAAATATTTTATTTATATCATTGTATCCTATAATCTATAAGTTTTTTCCATTTTAAAAATTATTTATTTTAGTTTTTAAACTTTTTTGTTAAAATCTAAGACACAATCACACACATTAGCCTAGACCTACACAGAGTCAGGATCATCAACATCACTGTCTTTCATCTCCTTTCCTCATCCTACTGGGAGGTCTTCAGGGGCAATAACACACATGGAGCAGTCATCTTCTATGATAATCTCTTCTTCTAGAATACCTGCTAAAGGACTCATCTGAGGCTATTTTACGGTTAACGTTTTCTTTATAAGTAGAAGCAGTATAGTCTAAAATAATGATTTAAAAATATAGCATAATAAATACATAAACCAGTAACATAGTCATTTATTATCATTATCAAATATTATGCACTGTACATAATTGTATGGGCTATACTTCTTTATGACTGACAATGCAGTCTGTGTAAATTTGTTTATACCTGCATCATAATATCATAGCACAACATGTTACTCATATGTTTGCAACATGTTGTAACAAACACATGAGTAACATGTTGTGCTATGAAGTTATGACAGCTATGATGTCATTAGGCAATAGGGATTTTTCAGCTCCATAATGATCTCACAGTACCACCATCATATATGTAGTTGATCGTTGACCAAAATGTATTTATGCAGTACATGACTCTGCTTGACATAACTGGGCTATACATTTAAAACATACAGATGTCAAATATTTCTGAGATTGTTTGGATTAACAATAATTTCCAATACTTGTTATAGACTTCTGTGTCTTAGGACTCTATTTACTAGATAATGCTCAGTACCAAAGTCGTCTTCCAGGAAATCCATCTTTCCAAAACTGTAGCGGGTGTGCTCAGCCCACAGACAAGAAGCCTTGGGGTTTTGTAACAGCACTTCTCTCCTCCCCATCCACACACTCTTTCACAACTTTAGGAAGTCGTTATTTAAAGAAGCTCACCACCACTGTTGAAAGAAAGCTGCCAACTTAGAGTGTGTGTGCCCAGCCCAAAAACTCTGGAAAATCTACACTATAATCGGCATCTAATATAGACAGCCCAATACATCATTCGATGCAATCTACGTACAATGTCCAGGTAACAGATTCAATCAATTCAGATTAACATGATGAATCAACGTGCTGGTACAAAGTTAGTCCTTTTTTTTTTTTTTTTTTTTTTTAGATGAAGTCTCAGTCTGTTGCCCAGGCTGGAGTGCAATGGAGAGCTCTCGGCTCACTGCAACCTCCACCTCCCGGGTTCAAGCAATTCTCCTGTCTCAGCCTCACTAGTAGCTGGGATTACAGGCATGCACTACCACGCCCCACTAATGTTTATATTTTTAGTAGAGATGGGGTTTCACCATGTTGGCCAGGCTAGTCTCAAACTCCTGACCTCACGTGATCCACCTGCCTTGGCCTCCCAAAGTGCTGGAAAACCCATAGGAAATTATAAAATATAAAATTGAGAATATAAGGCCCAACCTCTGATTATAATCCCCATTAATTAATCTGCCCCGAGTTGGCCCAAGATTGCATTGTCCACACCTATCAACAATAAGTAGTAAGCACTTAAACATTAGACGTTTGATTTATAGAAAATCTATTGTCCGTGAGGAATAAATTCAGCCAAACTCGGAATCAGCTGGATTATCTTGATTTGAAATTGGTTTGCACCCCCATCCTATGGCAATGATGACCCAGCACCCCTCTCTGTGCATTCCCTGATAACAGACCACATGCTTAAGTGCCCCTTACCAGCCTGTACACTGACTTCCTGCTTCTGCTGAATGTACTGCATTGAAAGACCTCCACAACCCCTGTGGAGGATGCAACTCCTTTTCCTCATCACAGCACCTTACTTCGAGTGCATTACCCTGGTACTTTCACTCTTACTATTTGAGGCAAATGGCTGTGTTTTGTTTGTTTATTTTACTGAAAGTTTGGATCACTAAAGATGGTTTAACCTGGCAGTGCCAGAAACAAATTTGAGCATTGAACATCCTTCTTAGAAGTACTTAGCCAACACCCCACAGGGAATCTCCTACTGCCAGCTCATCCTCACTGGTATCAGCTTTGCACAGTGCTGTTCCGCATGTTCCCCATTATCTGATCTTTCTCCCAGGTAGGGTATTTCCTACCTCTTTTTGACTTCTTATGCAGAACAGTTTAATTATCTCTACATTTCTCTGTTTATGACTTCAGAGCCTCACTAAACTCCATCAAAAAAATTTCTTAAACAGACTATTTTGTACCTAAGATGAATTCCAGGACCAGATATTAAAATTATTTTTCTTAACCTGGCTACATTTCGATTTCGAAGTTTATGAGACAGAAGTTCCATATCATCTAAATTTATCAGAGAGACAGAGCAGCACCAAAGCCATACATAGTGATTGAAGGTGCAAATATTGTTACCTGTCTGTGATCTGAAAGCTCAACTGGCATCAAATAATTTCAGGTATTATGTCTTATTTCAAAAATGTTTTATGAGAGAACGAAATGATTGCCTAAGTCAGTGCTTTAGGTTGTATGCTTTTTTTGTATCTATATTATTTTTCTGTTTAGCCAAGTAGTTCATACTCATCACAAAAATTGTAACATTAAATATGAATATAAATAGTAACTTTTAATTATTAGATTTCAGACTTTTTAAAAGAAAATCATTAGAGGATAAGCCTGATTACGTGTGGATATGAAAGAGAACACTTTTTCAATGGTGCTAAAATCCATTTTTCAAAATAGTGCAAGATATCCATGGGCAGCAAGTAATTATCACTCTTCAACAAAAAGAAAAAATAACAAACAAATATGTAATAAGTAAGTCTGCTTGTTCCATAATCTACTTTCCCTTCATGTCAATGACAGTAGCAATGTTGACTGAATAAAGCCAATGTTCTAATAAACTCTTCAGATTCTATTCTGCCAAATAACGTTCATAATAAAGTAAGGTGCTCTATTTGTGTTTTTGAGAAAATAAAAGCTAACCCTTGGTTGTTTTTATTTGCAGATCACATCTGTTTGAGTTTTGAGGTAATTACTTTTTTCAATTACCACCAAGAAAACACACAAAATAAATGACCATCTACTAAAATGGAATAAGACACAGAGGAAAATGAGAAGGATAAATATCAAAACATAGGTATCCTAGCTAGTGTTGGACATTTCAGGGGCTTTCTTTGCACTAAGAAATAGAAAAAGTTAGGTAATAGCAAACCTCTAAGGAAAATAATTCATAGTCAACATTATAAATGCAGCAAGAGAAAAGGAATATTAAAACAATAGTCTGAGGGAGGTGAACATAACTGCAAAAAGAAAATGGCTTTATTTAGTCACTATAGCTGATTCAAGTAAATTGAAGAAAATTGCAGATTTAGTCATTCATTCATTCAACATATATATCCAAGAAATAATGTCCACACTCTCTTCCAACTGGGGCATCATAAGGTCTATATTTTGAGTTTTATGAGCTCAAAATATATTTAAACAAAATCACATCAAACAGCCTCATGTCTTGAAATATGCATTAAATACATGCCACATTTTTCAGAAAAGACATTGGAAATAGTCAACTGTATTTGTATATCAAAGTAATTTCATGCACTATAGATCTGAACCAAAGATAACATATAAAAAAAGAATTATCTCTCTAGATCAGAGCGTAAAGATTGTATCTTTTGAATTCTGATTCTACATTAAAACTAGTGCTGTAAACACTAATTAGCAAATCCTGTTTTAAGGACAGTATTTACATATACCATGCAATGTTCTGCTGAATTTTCTCCTTTTTGATTGTATGTTCAAAGAAGCACCATTCAAGATGATTATTTTGTGTACGTAAGT
The DNA here is from genome assembly GCF_002776525.5 of Piliocolobus tephrosceles. Taxonomy (NCBI): domain Eukaryota; kingdom Metazoa; phylum Chordata; class Mammalia; order Primates; family Cercopithecidae; genus Piliocolobus; species Piliocolobus tephrosceles. Next base: position 39,852,594 of record NC_045448.1, on the reverse strand, counting down.
GGTTTAAAGGATCAGTATGTGACCAATAGTTTTTTCCTAAATGGTTTGCATTTGCCATAAAAATACGTAGATTCTCTTTTTAACAACCTATACTGACTTGGTTGGAATGCGTCTGTCTGACAGATTCGTGTGTCTGTATCTGTGGTTTTACCACAATGCCATAATACAATGGAATTCCATAAAATATATAAAATCCTACTCTTTCCAAGTTACTCTGTGGGGCTGCGTGGCAGGAGTTCATCATACCGCCACAGTGCAATGCTCACAAATGAATGGGGGAAGAGACTAGGCTAATACAAATCACAGGGAGAGAAGCAAACCAAGTTAGCTGCTCCTACCTAGGAAGAGCGGGTGCCTGTATCAATCAAGATTCCTTGTTGCAAGAAATGGATGCTAACTTTAACTGATTAAGCAAAGTAAAGCATGTGTGCGTGCGTGCGTGCATGCGTGTCTGTCTGTGACTCATTTGTTGGGCAGTCTGGAAAACCAATCTGGAAGCTAAGCTTTCAGAAACTGGCCTGACCAGAAAACTAACTGCTGCCCCTACTAACACCACCCCAGCAGTTCCTCTTCTGCCTCGGGAACTCAATCCTATTCATGAGGCTGTTCCTGAAGGTCAGACACCCCAACAGTATCCCCAGGGAAGTAAAATGAATTGTGGAAAAAGCCTTTTCCCCTACATGGCTCATTTCTGAGTCGTATGAGGTTGATTGGTAATGTCTAGATCACATGACTATGCCCTGGTTAGCAAAGAGGCTCCACCAGCAGGAATTGGGTGGGGCTCATCAGAAGGATGATGCCCCAGACTTGGCAGAGATATGGTTTGGATTTGTGTCCCCGCCCAAATCTCATGTCGAATTGTAATCCCCAATGTTGGAGGAGGGGCCTGGTGGGAGGTGATTGGATCATGGGGGCGGAGTTCCCCCTTGCTGTTCTCATGACAGTGAGCGAGATCTCACGAGATCTGGTTATTTAAAAGTGTGGAGCACTTCCCTATCCTCTCTCTTCCTCCTGCTCCAGCCATCTAAGAGAAGCCTGCTTCCTCTGTCCCCATGAATGTAAGTTTCCTGAGGCCTCCCCAGCCATACTTCCTGTTGAGCCTGCAGAACATTGGGCCAATTAAACTTCTTTTCTTTATAAAGTACCCAGTCTCAGGCATTTCTTTATAGCAGTACAAGAATAGACTAATATGGTGTTCAAAGGAAGATAAGAAACCAAAAATATGACAAAGGCTTACTCAGCTTCAGAATAAGCTGGTTTATTCAACTTCACTAAGTGGCTACCATTGCTGGGCCCAGTTGCTTTCCTTTTATTCCCATATATGACACTGTATTGTCATCCTTTATGTGCCCCTCTCAGTAATTCAGCCCTGTCACCATTACCTCCCATTGATTTGAAAGTTTCTCAAAGGCTGGAACATTTAACTGGCACATTTGCCACAAACTCAACAAGTATTTATGAATGAATAAACAAATGATAAAAGTATAAAATATTGCATAAGCGAAAGCGTACAAGAAAGGCAGAAAAGCGCACCATAGAAGATGTGGCATTCTAGCCTATCCTCAAAGAAAAATAAAGAAAGAGAAGAGTGCTCTAGCCAAAGGGAACCGTGTAAGCAATGGCCTGGGAGAAGGGAAGTAGTGGGCATTTTGAAGAAGTCAGCCCTTGAATTGCTTGGCATCTAGCAACAGTTCTTTATCTCATGGAGAGAAGACGCCAAGGCTTGTCACCAACCCTACTCAACTGTACCGGAATACAGGAGAGTGAGGTGGCAAGCTTGACACTGATGACTTCTCAGGTAATTCTGAGGAATATTTCTGGATAAGAAACATTATTTATAAAGTGTAGAGGGAGGAAGAGGAGATAATGAGGAAGAGAGGAAGTAGCAAGCAAAGTTGTGAAGAAGTTTATTTTGGGGGTCCTCCTATCCCCTTCATGCCCTCACTTCTCTACTTCATTGGCCTCACTACCTTGCCTTTATTCCGGTATCCTGCTTGCAAAGGCCCCTGCTGATAGGGCAGTTACAGCAATTCTCCTGAGAGGGACCTCCTTAGTTGCCCTTCCATGTAATTACTTTTTATTGGCATACATTTGAGAGGCCACCACTGGCAAGCCAGTGTTCTCGCTACAGATGCCCAGATGAAGTCATCTCACCCTCAAGGATTTCACAATCTACAGCACTTTCATTTTAATATATAAGAATATACATCATACACCTTTAAGTACTAAAAGAATTGTCAATGGCACCAAAATAGGGAGCTATCTCGAAGCAAATAGTCTTGTCCTAAATTCTTAAAACACCTCCACTTAAAAGTCTGTCCATTCTAAAACTGTTCCTGCCGACTTTCAATTTCCTACATGTTGAAATATGTAATATTCAAACAGCAAATTGCAGCTGGATATGCTAAATTTGTCTATAGGGATCCATAGTTTTCAGAAGATACTTTTTTAAATGATAAGAGATGATGGAGAAAAAAGTATCTGAGTAATGGGGGAGAGAATTCCAGGCAACTCTCTTAGCAGAAAGTGAATTAATTTCTTCCTAAAGAGGCAGAACTCCCCCTATTCCATCACATTGCAAGCATTTTGTGAAGCGCATTGGTAACAGCTGACGTGCTGCAGCACAGTTCAAAAGGAACAAATGCACATGACTCCCACATCTGAAACAAGAGTAGCCCCTGACCTTGCTAACCAAAGGCTCCTGGAGGGGAAAAGTCATCAAAAGAAAGAGCGGAATGTAAGGGGGAAGATTGATTGGCTCGGCAAGACTGCAGCCTCAGCTCAGCTGTGGTTTCACCCAGGTGAGCACACTGCTGGTCGGTGCTGGGCTGAATAGGTCATTTTATTTTTTCAGCTGCCTTTGGTTGTACTGACATAACTGGGCCCCCACTCACGGCTCTACCACATCTCTATCAACTCCACTCATACTTTATGCTCTAATAACACCGAACCTCTATCATGGCCTTCCTGTTCCCCACCTCCCACACACTGTCTCAGACATTTTCATCTGCTGCTTCTCCCTCTTACACATCCTTCAGTGCTGGACTCAAGAGCGATTTTGTCCAGGAAGCCCTCTCTGCCTCCTCTTTGTCGGTGCCGTCATATCTTCCTGGGCACGTCCTCAGTAAGTCATTCAACTTCACCATCCTCTAAGCCCTTGAAGTCCAAACCCTTGCTTACCCATCTTTGAATCCTCAAGACAGGGTGGTAACTGGCAGAAAGTAGGTGTTCAGTATTTGTTGAACTGAATGGAATGCATCCTATCTGCATACTTAACATCTTGGGCACAGAACGTAGAGAGAACTAAACAGGGTTCCTGTCCTCCCCAGATAGACTTGACAGAACCCCAAAGTATACAGAAGTTGGAATGAGCTATGGCAGTAGCCCAGAAAAGGAGAACATATGTCTGAAGGCAAGAAAAGAATTTATCAAAATGGTAGTGTATGAGGGCCAGGTGCTTGTAATCCCAGCACTTTGGGAGGCCGAGGCAGGCGGATTGCTTAAGCTCAGGAGTTCGAGACCAGCCTGGCCAACATGGTGAAACCCCGTCTCTACAAAAAATACAAAAATTAGCCTGGTGTGGTGGGGCTCGCCTGTGGTCCCACCTACTGGTGAGGCTGAGGTGGGAGGATCGCTTGAGCTCAGGAGGTGGAGGTTGCAGTGAGCCAAGATCACGTCACTGCACTCCAGCTTCGGCGACAGAGGGAGACCTGTCTCAAAAAATGAAAACAAAAAAGAAGCGTCTGAAAAGTCTTAGGATTGAACCTTGGAAAAGTTCATGTGATGTGACTCCATGAAGAATTTTTACTGTAGGGCCCAGTAGAGCATGAGCTGGGGGTGGGTGCGAGGGGCTGGGAGTGTCCGGGGAGGGGAGGGAGTATCAGTTCTTCACCTTAGCATCCCATTCTGAAGCACAAGAGAGCCCCTTGTCACAGACAGACATGCATTTATCATTTCTGTATAACTGACTCAATGCACAGCTACGGAGCTAATTTCACGCTGTTTATCTTGTAACATGGATTCTGTCTATGCTTCCCAAGTAATATTTTCATTTTCATTTTAAAATTCAGAGTTTAGAAAAAGGCCCTCAAATACTGTTAGGAGAACCATTCAAATCAGGTGCCCAAAACTAGATGGCACATTCATTCATCTATGGTTGGATGGTTAATAAGCAGTGCAAGAAACGAGCTGTTTCAGAACGCAGACATTTGTTAGAGAACAGGAACTTCTGCTCTCCGTCCTGGAGATCCATAGGTTTGGTCCAATTCTTTGTGAAAACAGACCAGGGCTCCTTCTATGAGAAGAGTAGAAGAAAGGAATGAAGGACAGGAAGAGGACGGAGTTGGGAGGAACGGAGAAAAAGGCATTATGTTACATAGGGAGAAATCTAGGCTCCAGCCTCAGCTGTGCTGCTAACTCGCTGTCTCTTGACCTCTCTGGGCATTAATTTCCTCAATCTACAAAATAAGGCAACAAGACTGAATTATCAATTCTAGCCCTTCTACCTGTGATTCTAACCCATTCCGTTGCGCCTAATGAAGGAGGGGACATATGGTCAACCAGGAAGACCCATAGGGGCCACGGCGGGCTGATACGACCCTCCCGGGCTCTCCCTCCCCGCCTCGCCTTTGGCACCACCCGCCCCTGCGCGCCGCCTCCGGGAGCGAGCCGCGCGCGCCCGAGGCCACGTGACCTGAAGCCGCGGGGGCGCGCCCCAGCCGCCATGTCGGAGGCGCGTGGAGAGCCGGGTTCCGGAACTGGGGCCGGCGCCCGATTCTTCTGCACCGCGGGTCGCGGCCTGGAGCGGTTCCTGATGCGCGAGGTGCGGGCGCGGCTGGCGGCCACGGAGGTGAGTCGGCCTAGCTGCGCGCCTGGGAAGGTGGACGGCCCTGTCCCTGCCCCGTTGCCCACCCGAGGCCAGTCGTAGACGCGGGAAAGCGACGCCGGCGCCCCTCTCTGTTCCACGCGACGGTCGCCGCTCCCCGAGGTTGACTGGCAGGTGCTTCCGCTACGGCCGAGGGAAGCCACCATTCCTTTCTTTCCTTGCATAGCAAATCCAGTTCCTCATTTCTCAGGGCTCAAATTTTTAAGAGAGGTGTTGAGGCAAATTATTTCCTGCGTTCTTTAAAGTACTTAGTAGTGCCTGTAATTAGAATCTGGCCTGTCAGAGTTAGAACCCTTCGTTCTTTAAATGCAAAGATGATCTCCAAGTTCAGTTACCTGACTTTTTGTTAGTTTCTTGACTGATCGTATTTTACTTCGTAGGATTGTTGTGAGGATTAAATGATATAGCGTATGCAAAGTACACTTGAAACAGGCAGTAAATAGCAGCCAGAAAAATAATATACTCTTGCGGACCTCATGGTTATCTGTTGTTGATTTCCATGAAATGAACAAGTTTTTTAAGCATTGGTTTAGGTTTTAGAACGTTGAAAACTGGTTTCTTGAAAGTAGAGGATGAAGGTATAATAGAAAAGGTATCTTGATGGGCTCTGTGGGACAATGTGAGTGATGTGCTCTTGAAAAAGGAGAGCTTGCTAAATGAAATTAACCCCTCCACCCTGGCAGCTCCTACAGTGTGGGAAGCCCACAAAAGGAGTTTCTGCAGTGAAGAGTTGGAGTCATGAAGAATTATGTCAGTTTTTTTTGTTTTTGTTTTTGTTTTTTTGAGACGGAGTCTCGCTCTGCCACCCAGGCTGGAGTGCAGTGGCCAGATCTCAGCTCACTGCAAGCTCCGCCTCCTGGGTTTATGCCATTCTCCTGCCTCAGCCTCCGGAGTAGCTGGGACTACAGGCGCCCGCCACCTCGCCCGGCTAGTTTTTTGTATTTTTTTAGTAGAGACAGGGTTTCACCGTGTTAGCCAGGATGGTCTCGATCTCCTGACCTCGTGATCCGCCCGCCTCGGCCTCCCAAAGTGCTGGGATTACAGGCTTGAGCCACCGCGCCCGGCCGAATTATGTCAGTTTTATTAGACTGCCTGCCACCTGTGTTTTGGGTCACAGAATTTAATAGAGTATCGAATGTAGCTAATCTAAAAAAGCAACAATATATAGTAACTACTGACATTTACTGAACATTTAATATGTGTCAGGCATGTGTTCTTAGATCTTTACCCTACATTTATTTATTTGCGTACTTTTCACAACAGCCCTATAAGGTAGGTGTTCCACATTTAACAGATGAGAAAAATGAAGCACAGGTAAGTCCAATAATTTATTCAAATCACGCAACTAGAAAATCGCAAAGATGGGATTCAAACCTGAGCTGGGAAATCAAGAATGAGTATATAATCATGTTCAAACCAGGCTCATGATATAGGGCTGCATTGGCTTGTTTTTTCAAATGCTAACTTAGAGTGCTTGGTGTGAAAGAGAGATGGCTTGGCCCAATTGAATATGTAGGCTTATTAGAAAAAGGAAAGACTCTCTGCTTGTTCTCCATCTTCTCTAAAGACAAATGAAATTGGGAAAACTTTATTACCAGGAAGAAAATTCAATTAAATATAGGGAAAACTTTTTGACAGTGAGAGTAATTAAATGACAGTAGACTTGGGAATTTCCATATTCTGCTCTTGTATGTTTGAAGGATAGATAGGTTTGGAAATGGGATCTGAACAAATAATCTCTGAAATTCCACCTCAGTTGCTCTGATACAAAGTGAACTCTCAAAGTTAAGGCAATCCTGAAATAACAGTAATGAAAACTAACATTTATTAAGCACTTAAAATGTTAGACAAGTTATGTGCATGTTATGATTTAATCCTCAAAAGACTCCTATGTGATAGACTTTTACCTCCATATTTTACAAAAAAAGAGAAAATTGGGACTTGTATCTGAGCCTTTCTAGTTTTAAAGCCTGTGTGCTTTACCACTAGGCTAAATTACCGTGGGAATCTGCCCTGGAACATTGGATGTAGTTTATTTCTGTAACACCATGGTAGAGTCTGTATGGGCTTTAGAATCAAAAGACCTGTGTGCAGATCTTATATATTTCTGTAGTAGATATGTAACTTTGGGCAAATTACTCAAATTTCTGAGCCTCAATTGTCTTGGATGTAAAATAGAGATAATAGCTACTTGAAAGGATTAATGCAATCACTGAAACACAAATAGCACAGGTAGCATGGTGCCTAACAAATAGTTGGTGCTCAATAAATTTTAGTTCCCATACAATGAGTTGTATAGTAATACTTAAAACATTCTTTTAGTGACAAGAGAGTGTTAGAAACTTTGGATCACATCAAGGAAATGAATATTCTAAAATCTAAATTTACAGAACAGATTAATTCAAGAATGATTGTTTAAGAAAGTAATCACTTCATTTTAATCAGTGTTTTTCCAATTTTGGTGAACATAAGAATCACTGGGGAAGCTAGTTGAAAATGAGTATTTCTGGGTGCCAGCCCCAAAATGTTTTCTTTTAGCAGGGCAGCTGGTAAGCCCAGGTGCTACCATTTTAACATGAAAACATGCTGCCCTCCCAGGTAACTCCAACACACAACTTGCAGTGGAAAATTTGCTGTGTATTCTTTTTAGCTTTCTATCATGGAGAATTTCAGAAATATACAAAAGTAAACAAAATAGTATGCTAAATCTAGCCTGGTGCGGTGACGCATGCCTGTAATCCCAGCACTTTGGGAGGCCAAAGTCGGCGGATTACCTGAGGTCAGAAGTTCAAGACCAGCCTGGCCAACATGGCGAAACCCTGTCTCTACTAAAAATACAAAAAGTTAGCCAGGTGTGGTGGTGCACACCTGTAGTCCGGGCTATTCAAGAGGCTGAGGCAGGAGAATTGCTTGAACCCTGGAGGCGGAGGTTGCAGTGAGCCAAGATCACGCCACTGCACTCCAGCCTGGGTGACGGAGCAAGACTCCATCTCAAAAAAAAAAAAGAAAAAAAATAGTATGCTGAGTCTCCATGGTGTAGTTTAACATGTTCCTCTATCCTCTGTATTTCCTACAAGTTGAAATCCTGTAAGTTGTATCTAGAACTTGGTCAGATTCAGGTTTGATGTTTTTTTCTCCCCTCCGATTGTATGGCAAATTTCTTCCTAAGTCCCTGGATGATGTTAAATATTTAATTTACGTATCTACAAACACGTATCACTTAGACTACTTTGAAGAAATTAATATATTGAGAAAAATTAAGCTTTACTTTATAATGATGTTTAATGTATTAACTACTGCTATTTATTGTAAGACTAATAGTAGGAACAGTTATTTTAAGATAAAATTGAATGTTGTAGAGATGTCTCTAATGTCAGTTCACCAGAAAAGTCCTGTCAGTTGATTCATTGGTCTTTGTAAACTCACATATCAAACGCTATTAGCACAGGTCCTGATTAGGCCACGTAAATTTTTGTTTTTTAATGGTGTCATCACAGTCGAGGGTAGTGGGGTCGAGTTAAGCAGAAAGTCAAGTTATTTCATAGTTATTTTCATTTAATGGAATAATTGCATAAGATTGCCTTAAAGATTCTCTGCATTCGCTTTAAATTGAATGCCCTTTTTTTTTTTTTTTTTTTGACGGAGTCTTACTCTGTCGCCCAGGCTGGAGTGCAATGGCGTGATCTTGGCTCACTGCAACCTCCGCCTCCCAGATTCAAGCAGTTCTCCTGCCTCAGCCTCCCAAGTAGCTGGGATTACAGGTGCCTAGCTAATTTTTGTATCTTTAGTAGAGACAGGGTTTCTACTAAATATATTGTCCAGGCTGGTCTTGAACTCCTGACTTCAAGTGATCCGCCCACCTTGGCCTCCCAAAGTGCTGGGATTACAGGCATTAGCCACCATGCCCAGCTGAATGTCCTTTTTACAAATTAAGTGAAACATATTTTTGAATTCCTTCTTCTAAAATAAACTGAAACAAACTCAACACCACATTAACTCATCACTTAGCACTTTCAAATTAGTTCTGAAACTGGCCTCTGTAGAATTAGGAGACCTTTGGTACCTCCCTATATCATGATATGTTTTTGCATAGATTTAAACTTTTAAAAAAAAATTGTCACAGGATCAGGCTCTGTCACTCAGGCTAGAGAACAGTGGCATGATCACAGATGACTGCAACCTTGATTTCCCCGCCTCAAGCAATCCTCCCACCTTACCCTTCCAAGTAGCCTCTTGGACTACAAGCACATGCCACCATGCCCAACTCATTTACTTTTTGTACAGACAGGGTCTCACTGTATTGTCCAGACTGGTCTCAAACTCCTGGGCTCAAGCAGTCCTCCCACTTGGGCCTCCCAAAGCACTGGAATTATAGGCGTGAGCTACCACATTCACCTTAGATTTAAACTTTTAATCTTGGTGTTAAATTTGAATCCATGAATTTTAAAAGACAGGAAAAATAATGCTTAGATAATCTAGTAGAAAATAGAGCTGTTATTACTTAATAAAGGCTGTTATTTCATCTTCGGAAGTGTTATACATAAAACCAGGTGTTTTTAGACACTTGGTTATGATTTAATTCTAGATAGAAAAAAACAGATCCTATATATAAATACATTTTCAGGTGAGAAACATGAGAACGAAATATTCCAAATGCCTTATTTCTCCCTGAGTGTTGTAATTAAATATGAATAGTTATAAGAAAGAAACTAAAGAAAAAGAGAATTAGTAGCTTCAGCAGTTCTTGAAATCATAAGCACCAAAATTAATTCTCTCTACTGTTTTAAGATATAATACCTATCTTCACAAAGAGTGAACTGTTTAAGTGCATTCACAGATAGGATTATTTGATTCTCACAGTTACTACTATTTTACAATTTATTAAACTACAGTAAGTCTTCATTTAATGTCATCAGTAGGTTCCTGGAAACTGTGACTTCAAGCAAAAGGATGTGTAATTAAATCATTTTTTACCATAGGCTAATTGAAATAAACAAGAGTTCCTATAGTATATTTCTGGTCACAAAAATTTCACAAACTTCTAAATAAAGGGGTTATTTAGAACACTTCTAATAGTAAATGCTGAAATAACTCTTCTAATATTAAACATTGAAATAAGTTATACATACATTTAAGAAAGATTGATAAAAAGAAGTAGGATAATTATTTATCCATCTATTCCAGTTCAGTTATTCCATGGTTGTCACTGGCCAGAGCCTATCCTGGCAGCTCAGGGCACAAGGTGGGAACCAGCCCTGCATAGGATGCCATCCCATTGCCCGGTGCACTCACACGCACCCACATTTACTTGCACTGGGACCATGTAAACATACCAGTGACCTAATAGGCACACTCTGGGATGTCAGAGGAAACTGGGGTACTCAGGGAAAACCCATGCAGACATGGTTCACCTGGACAGTAGCCCTGGCTGGGAATTGGTATTTTTTCTTATCAATATCATGATGAAACAATGTTGAAGAAAACAGTGTTACTCAAGGACCTGCTGTACTTCTGATAACATGCTTATTCTAAAAGAAATGTAGGCCTTATGATAATTCGTAGAATAATGTTGCTGCTTTTGGTTTTGAGAATGTATAATTCTTAGAATAATGTTGCAGTTTTGGGTTTCAAGAATGTATTTGGCATTTTACTGCACTAACATATACTATTCTTATGATCTGATGTTCTAAATAAACTTTTTGGGTCCTCTTAATTAGCTTAATAGTCATGTTCTTTTTGGAAACCACTGGCCCCGGGGGGGGGAATATATATATATTTAAATGTAAATATACATTTTTAAAATATAAATATATTTTATATATATATATATGTTAGAGAAAGCTCATCAGATAAAATGCTTCCCTTGATATTTAAATAAGAAAAGAAGATGTTCGTACAATTAAGTAACTATAATACCTAGATCACTGGCTACCTAGGTTAAAGTCACTGGTCTAGATCTTTGCATCATTTTACTTGTTTACAGAATTTGAAACTTAAAACCGTACATTTTCTGTAAAATATTTAGTTCTGTTCCCCCAGAATCTTGGCAAAGTATTTCATCAGTTAAATTGTTCTGTGATGGCTTTAGTATCAACTGTATTCTTATGTCAGCTAACTTATGAATTTTTGATCATTTACTTTTTAAAACTTTGTTTTCAAGTTTCTAAGCATTTTGAAGTATATACTTTAGTTTTGGGGAAATGTCACCTATGTAATAAGAAAGAAGTAAATTCTAGAAACCAGAAGTTCTGGTTTTGGTTACTTCACTATCCCCTTATATATTGATTCCTAAATGTTCTTTTCATTCCCTGCTTCCTCCCATAGTGTCATTGTCTGTTCCTCCATCTATTTTGGTCAGCTGCATTGCTGTAAGCTATTTGAGTTTTAATTGGTGCCAATCTAGGGCTTCTTCGGGAGAGATTCTCTTTCATCAGCCTGGAGTAGGGACCCCAGAAATTACCATTCCAAGAGTTTAATTAGATCTTGTCAGATCCAAAACAAGCAAAAACCCTTGGAGTTCAAGTACCCATGGATGGTAGCTGCCTTAACACACAAGAAACCCAACAGTCCCTGGTGTCCGAGTTCTAGGAGATTACTTAGAACTGTGCTATTCAATTGTTGGCCGCTGCTAAAAAGAGAGCTCCAAGAGAGCCCCCATCCATCCTGGACTTAAGAGGGTTGGGTTGACCCTAAAAGAGATAAGATTCCATTGGTATTGAGCACCATTTGTCACAGCATATTAGCCTTCCTGTGAGTCAGTGCTCTTTTCATTTTCCTTCTCTTGCCACGTATCCATCCTTTCTCCAAAACCTGTTTCTGTTTGATGCATATATCTTGCTTCTATTCATTATCCAGTTTCTGCAGCCAAGTATCTCGTCATTTCTACCTCAGTAACCTCCTTCTCTCTCTAGCATCACATTCTACACTCAGTCCTTTACGCCTCTTGTAAAGTAATTTTTTCTGTCAGCTAATTCAGTGCTGTCACAGTTTTCATCAAAAGTCTGTAATGGTTGACCATTACCATTCGTGGTACTCAAAATTTCATGACCATTTGTCAAGCTGGCCTAAACTACATCATCCATCCACCTGACAGTATCAATCAGCATAATACAGCAAATGCTGCTTACAGTTTACTTCAGCCAGGTTTTCATTCCCACTTCTGCATCTGCCCCTTGTTCTTTTATTAGAATCCTTCTTCCCAAACCTTACAGGATTCTTTCCGAAGACTCTTTGTAATGTCGGCTTTCATATTCATTTCTACTTAGTGTACTTACAACTTGTCAATGCATTATAATGTTAAAACTTTTTAGTTTTCTTCTGGGTTTAATTCAAGTTATTGTCTTATAAATCTTATGTTTTAATGTGTATGTCAGTGTGTGTCTATTATTCAAAATATATGTTTTATGCTTCCTGGTAGCCTACAGGTAAGTTTTCAATACATATCCACCTTGGGCTAGACACCTAATTTGTCTAGTACATTATACCTTTGTCTACTTTTGGTGGTGATAGGATCTACCTTAGAGGGTTGTTACAAGGGTGAGGAGGAAAATACTTATTCAGAGTTCCTAGTACAGAGCCTGACAAATAGTAGATAGTTCAGAAATGGTTATTTTTATTTTTAATTTAAATACTGTACCTTAAGAGGGGAAAAAATATCATTTTTACACTGATACTGGACTACATTGAAAGCTGTTTTTTTATTTCTAGGTTGAATATATTTCAGGAAAGGTTTTTTTCACCACCTGTTCTGATTTGAATATGTTGAAGAAATTAAAATCTGCAGAAAGATTATTTTTGCTGATTAAAAAGCAGTTTCCACTTATTTCTTCTGTAAGTAAAGGTATGGCATATCCATATGTGTGTTGCTTTTACCCACATGACACATTGTACTCCAACATTTTCTGCTTGATAATTAATATGTAGCCATTTTACACTTTAATGTTCATTGACATGTGTGGGATCATTAGTTGTGTATTTTTCTGTATTTCCTGAATATTATCACCTGATTGTAGTAGAATATTTCTTCTCTTTGCAACCTGCGTGCTGCCTTTTTTATGAGATTTTAATGTCCTAAGCCACATTTCTTTGAGAATTATGATCGGGTACCTTCTCTAGAGATATATATGGTCAGTTGCATTTATTTGGACTTAGAAACATGCAGTAATCCAAAATGCATTATTTTAATAGTAAATCAGTGAAAATCGTCATATTGTAAATTTTAACTGTGTGATATAATTGGAAAAATACTGCATAGTAAAAATTTCTATTTCTGGGACCTTAAATGTTTTTGATAAACTTATGCGCACTTATCAAGCATTAGAGGTAAAGGGGGCATAAGAGATTTCTTGTCCACTCTCTAAATTTTATAAATATGCTACTAAAACAACATATGGATCTTGATAAAAACAACAAAACATGGTCAGACACTGCAGGTTTAAACGCTGCCTTAAACTTCAATTTGAATTACATAAGAGATCATGTATTTATAGCCTATAATAAACTATTTTAAGAAAGATGCAAATGGCAAGAAATCAAGACCAAGCAGAAAAAATTGTTTTAAAGCAAATCCCAAAGTATTATACTGTGGGGTAAATACAATTCCTCCCAGTACTCTACACACATTCATCTTTAAGGAACTGCAGTAATTTTTGGATCATCTTGACGACCCTGGTTCATCAAGAGAAGATTAAACTTTGCTGAGCATACTGGCAGTATGCTAAGCTGTGAATGGATTGCGAGTTATTTTATGGAAACACACTATAATATACTTATTAATATGGTGTGGGCTAAAATGTAACAGGCCTAAGATTCAGCTCCTATGTTTCTGAGCTGAGTTTTTCAATTTATTCTTTTCTTATAAAAACTTAATTTTTATAGGCAAGATCACCATTATTTCAAAGATTGATATACACTCTAGGTCTATGTATATGTTGGAGAGATACATATATTACCATAGCACAAATAATCTTTCTAGGTTATTATATGGTAATTCTATAGGAATTTTAACACAATGTGGATGCTATATATGCAATATAAGAATGAACTTTATTCTGCACAATATTCTTATGGTAAATGGAATATAAACTCCAAATGAAAGTGAAGTTATTCATGTAGCAATTTAATAAAAATTCAAAGAAATAAAGGTAATGGAATTTGGGGGTGATGATTGTAATAGATGGTCTTTAAAGCTTCAATATAGGATCAACAAGATTTTTCTTATTTAGGAAAACTATTTAACGAAATGCAAAGACTTATAAATGAAGATCCAGGAAGTTGGTTGAATGCCATTTCAATCTGGAAAAATCTTCTTGAACTTGATGCAAAAAAGGAAAAACTTTCTCAGAGAGATGATAACCAAGTAAAAAGAAAAGTGGGAGAAAATGAAATCATCATTGCAAAGAAATTAAAAATAGAACAAATGCAAAAGATAGAAGAGAATAGGGACTGCCAGCTGGAAAAACAAATAGAAGAAGAAACTCTGGAGCAAAGAGATGTTACCACTAAAAGCGAAAACTTTCAAGAAGAATTTCAGAATGACATAGAGAAAGCAATTGATACTCATAATCAGAAGGACTTGACTTTCAGAGTATCTTGTCGCTGCAGTGGAACTATTAGAAAGGCCTTCACTGCACAGGTATGCTTGCATCCCAAAGTGGAGTCTGTCGCCCAGGCTGGAATACAGTGGCATGATCTGGCTCACTGCAACCTCCGCTCCCAGGTTCAGGTGATTCCCTTGCCTCAGCCTCCTGAGTAGCTGGGATCACAGGTGTGCGCCACTACACCCAGCTAATTTTTGTATTTTTAGTAGAGAGAGGGTTTCACATTGGTCAGGCTGGTCTTGAACTCCTGACCTCAAGTGATCCACCCACCTCAGCCTCCCAAAGTGCTGGGATTACAGGCAGGAGCCACCGCACCTGACCTGCGGGTCCCATTTTTTTTTTAAAGAATTACTTACTCTTTAGATTGAAAATGAGATGCAAACCTCTCACAGAACGAATAACTAGGCCCAGACAATTAGTTCTTATGGAATTAAATATCTTTAAAACTACATTTTCCTTTTAATTTTCCCTCAGATGTTTAAGAGGAATGGTATGCCATTCCAAGTAATTACTTTCTTATCCTTTGTGCCTAAAAATTTCCTTAAATCTACAGATGTCCTTTGTATTTGGAAATCCTGATACCATAGTCCTCAGCTTTTGGGGTTTCTCTTCAGTTCAGCTTTGTGCTTATTCAGTGGCTACTCTGCACAGGTCCTGTACATGGGATTGTCACCAGGACCTAGACTGCAAATGCACGTGAGGTCTCAGCAATATAGAGAAGAGCGAACACCACAAACTGGCCATCACCAAACCTCATCAGTTGGCCCATACAAAGTTCAGTGATGTTAAAGGCCATTGGTCTGAATACTTTATCAACCTTAAAATCAGTCAGACCCTAAAGGGTGAGTCTAATGATACTAATCTGGTAATTTTTAAACACATAGGCTTATAGTAGCTGAAATAGTTATCTTTCAGCTTGCATCTGTTTCCTGAAACCCAGAATGATCACATTTATCAGGTTATAATCTAGTTATTTCATATGCCTAAAATTACAAGAATAGAGATTATGCATGAGTAGATGTTAATGCCATGGAGTGTATTTGGGGCTACGGCAGGTAAAATACAGCCTTACTGCCTGGAATAGAAAATGCTTTCATGTACGATTTTAATATCAGAACTCTAAATTACTGTCAGATAGCCTGACTTGATTTTCTTATAGGCTACTCTGTTAGTTTTGCTTACATTTAAACTTAAAATTTTCATTTTTAGTATTCTTTTCTTTAACTTGCTACTTTTCCAGGAGTTAGGAAAAGTAATTGGAATTGCTATTATGAAACACTTCGGATGGAAAGCAGATTTGAGGAATCCAAAATTAGAGGTAATGAGTATTTGTTTTATTTTATATACTTGTAACCTAATTCTTTAAAGACAGTGTCCTGTATTCTTATCATACCATTTTATTTTGCAGTTGTAAAAAGTATATCGACAGGGATCCAGCAGTCCATTTTATCTTTAGTAGTAGAATAGTACAGATAGTTTTGCTAGCAGTTTTCACTGTGAAAATGTCTTATCCAAACTCCAAGAAAAGATTTTTTGGAATGAAGTTATCTGGTCACAGTTGAAGAAAAAACATTTATTATTATGAGGTTACAGCGATGTTCTCTATAGTCTCTATAATACACACAATCTATGATTTAAAAAACTTTAGCTAATGTTAAAAAATGGATAACAACAAAAGTCCTGTACAAAATTCAATAGTATGTTAATAGTGGCTTTGTTATGGATATTGGATTATGTTTTTATTTTCCAAAATTAATTTAATAAGGTTACACTATTTTTAATTGGAACAACTATTTGTATGGGGAAACAAAAAATATTCTTTGCTGTTTTTTGAAAGCCATCTTATAAAGTTGACATGTAACCAATAATTTTCATGATTAATTCATAAATTTATTTATCACTTGTTATGTAGGTTTAAATGGAGTAATAACTGGACAAATCAGAACATTGTTGTTTTATTTTTAGATTTGCTTTTGTCTGACATTTTTCACTTTAAAAAAAAATACCTGGTATATATTTTTTATTGTTTGTCATACTAAATATTTTGATCCCAAGAATGTTTTGACATAAAGGTATCTTTCTCTTACCTGCCCCTTTCCAATTCTTAATCATCTCCTCTCTGTGGCTTTCTTGTCCCCATCTCCCTGAGTCTATCTCGTTGTCTCAGAATCGTTTTTCTCATAGATTATCTCATGAATAAATATAGCAAATTCAATTTCTATCAGCCATTTAATGCAATTAATAGCTATTATGGATAGAAATAATTAACACAAAATTGGAAACACAAAAATCACATGTAGTAAAGTTTATGACTAAAAAATTGACAGAAGAATCAAATCTCAACAAATTTCCTTCTGCAAAATTGATAGGAAAACATTTATAGTGGGGGAGGCTATTCTTAATAACATTCAATATGTAAACATGTCATATCTTTAGAATAAATTGTCAATAGAAAATAATTCTAATTTGCTAAAATGCATAATGTATAAAATTGGGAAGTTTAGCTGTGATGTATTAGTTAATCAAGTAATTAAATTGACCAGATGGAATCACTCCAGGTAAGCCTTTTCTTGATGAAAGTAATCAATTTTGGAATAATTCTGATTAAGCTGCTAATATTTAAAGTTATCTTGGAATGAGACTATCAGGGACCAGATATTCTTGAGATTCAAAACAGCATTTAAAATATTCTGTAAACCTTATCAGACTACAAAAGAAAGATTCTAGCTTTTAAAATTTGTGTTGACTACTAATAATGTGGGGCACTTACATACTCTTCTGGACCTAACAGAAGAAAGAAAATAAAGAGAGACAGAAACTTACCTATAGAGAAAAGAGCACCCTTGCTGCCATATATTTGACCTAAACAAAGTTTTCTGTTACCCTGAAAGTATTTGCAGCCTCTGATAGCCCTGTGTGGCCTCACATCCTATTTGAGGTTAGAATTAGGGTGGATTTAGAAAATCTTCTCTAACGCAAAACACTGAAGTCTGGTCCAGTTATGATAATTCCGAGAATCTCTAGGAAGAAAGTTGGTTTTGAGTTGTTTGTAACATGACTCTCCTGTATAACAAATTGACCTCTGAATTTTTCTATGAAATGTACTTAAAATTTAGTTTCCTTCTGCTTAAGAAAAAAAAAAGATTATAGAAACTTTTTTTTCTAGATAGGATGAATAAGGCCTTGGAGTTTCTTTTTAAAACATAGGTCATGTAAGTTTAAAATGGAAATTTCAAATTGTCAATACTTTGGTAATGATGTTTCTTATTCCATTCTAACTTCTGTGTTTATTCTTTCAGATCTTTATACATCTAAATGACGTTTACTCTGTGGTGGGAATTCCTGTGTTCAGGTAGATATTCTAAGCTTCAAGTTTGTCCCATAGGACAGATTGTTAAATTGAGGACTTATGTTTTTTATTTATAGCATGAATGAAGCATTGATATAACAGAGAAGGCTAAAGGCAAAGCATTTGAATTCTTTGCTTAAGACAATAAAATATTTTCATGGAACTTAGTGGATGTGATTTGAACTGACCAGTTAGAGCTGGGAAATATTTGATCATGGTAATCTACTGATTACGTGATTAATACTGAAAATTATATCTAGTTCTATTATTAAATGATTTTCACAGCCCCATAACTATACCTAAAAGGCTTCTAGGCTGCCCTACTCCAGCGCCTTTAATTTAACAATTTTGCCTATCTGGCTTTTTAAAATTCTATGACAATTTTAAAGACAGGGTGGGGAAAACTAAAAGATGGACATATTTCAGCAATTATAATAATAAGTATAATTATTGATGGTCACCAAGACGAAAGTAGGAAACACTAGCAAAACAAGCAAAATATAAAATATGTCCATTTTTAAATTTATAAAGTAGTTAATTTTTTAAAATATTTTGACTCCCAAAAAGTGAGCCTAAGTGTCTAAAAAATTTACTTAGATACCAGGCGCAGTGGCTCACGCCTGTAATCCCAGCTTTTTGGGAGGCTGAGGCAGGCAGATCACGAGGTCAGAAGTTCGAGACCAGCCTGACCAATATGGTGAAATGCTGTCTCTACTAAAAATACAAAAATTAGCTGGGTGTGGTGGTGGGTGCCTGTAATCCCAGCTACTCAGGAGGCTGAGGCAGGAGAATCACTTGAACCCGGGAGGCAGAGGTGGCCGTGAGCCAAAATTGCACCACTGTACTCCAGCCTAGGTGACAGTGAGACTCCGTCTCAAGAAAACAAAAAAATTTAGGAAGACTATCTCACCCCTAGCAGTGCTGAGTGTGGTATTAATTAGATTCTTACCACCAAATAAAATAACTCATTTTTAAATTATTATATATAAAAGTGCTAAATTATGTGCTCTTTATTTAACTAGTATAACCTTAATGTTTTTAAAAGGTATTTGATTATTTAAAATTATTTTAATGCTTGCTAGAAACATTCAAGACATCATGCCATGGCATTTCAAATAATAATTGATAATGTACCTTAAAGTTTACAAATAAAAGATGTTGTATCTGAAAATTCAGACTCAGACCTTGAGTGAGCACTGGTTGAAAATGAGGTTACAATAGATGCTCTGTGTTTAGTCAGTCTGACTACCTCAGTGTAGGAAGGAAGCAGTCTCAGTGATGAGTGTTGGCTAAAAAGAACAATTTGCTGGAACATGGAAAGGGAGACATGAAGACTTGCACAACAGATAGCACTGGACAAGAGAAGTGACAGTGGATATCAGAAACTGCAACCTGGTGACCCTAACAACAGAAGAAAGTCAGAAATGATGAAACAAAGTAAAGAGCAGCCATGAAGTTGGAGGATCACATAAAAATTTGTCCCAAGTTCCTAAAGACATTGTTCATATTTTGAGCTTTACTTTCTTTAAAGAAAAAAACCATTTGGATATCAATAGCCCTATGAGGCATTAACTGTTGTATAGCTGGTGCCACACTATATGCATCACCTACTACAGTATAGCATAGCAGATAAGAACTGTGGACTTGAATTCTGTCTTCACAAATTATTATAACTCTGCAAGTTTAGACAAATTATCATATTTCTCTGCTATAAAATCAGGAAAATAATAGTACCTACTTTATAGCTTCATCCTTGGAATTAGATAACCCACATGAAAATTTTTGCTACTGTTTCTAGAATACAGTAAGCATTGAATAAATTTCAACTTTTTTATTTTTGAAACAGTTCAGCAAGTAGGAGGGGAGGGGAGAGGCATTTACTGGAGTAAGATGAGTTCAATTAATTTTAGTTGAAGCGTCAGTTGTACACTTACTGTATGCAAAAAATTGTGCTAGATGCCCAAAGTTCAAAGACGAAAAAGGATGAGTATTAATTTCAAGGAATTCAATCCAGTGGTAGCACAGATCTGTGATAAATGCTTGACTAGAGTTAGGAAAGAGAACCTAACTCTAATTGAGGACCTGTGAGCAAAAAGATAAAAGATTGTCCCTAAGAGGAGACTTGCCAGCAATAAGAAAGGGTATATCATGTGGGCAAGAGAAGGAAAGGATATTACAGGCAAGGAATCTCTGTGCAAAGGCACAAGGTGTAAGGAAGCTGGATTTACATGGGGAATGGCAGGTAGTTTCAGTGTAGATGGGACATAGAGAAAGTGGTAGAAAATTAGAAACAAGCCATGAAGTGCCTTGTAAGTATGTTAAACAGCTTGGATGTTATCCTAAAAGCAGTAAGAATTTGAAGCAGAAGAGTGAAGTGATCAGATTTCTGATTTCAAAAATATTACCAAGAAAACTATATTTTTGAATGAAAGAGAAATAAAAAGAGAGAATGAGAGGATTTAAACTCTTGGAGGTAGCAAAAAGGCCATGAAGTCAAAAAATAGTTAAGGGATCTAGAATAATTTCAGATTTCTGATTTGAACAATTAGTAAATACTGGTATTAGTCGCTGAGATACAAAATGTAGCGAAAGAAAACAGTGTATTCATTGAAAAATGTCCCAGTAGATATTTGAAGTTACAGGTCTAGAGTTCAGGTGACAAGTCTAGACTGAAGAGGTAGATTATGGTACCCAATATATGGATAGCAAGTGGCACAAGAAAATGAAGAAACATATCAATATATGAAATCCAGGAGAGTGTATTCAGTTTATACCTGTTGACTTTGTACTACTAGTCTTCCACATAAAAATGTTCAAGTGCATATTTGAAGATAAAGATCTGGGGGGTTCAGGTAACAAATCTAGGCTAGAGATATAGATTAGAACGTCTTTTTCTTAGTGGTACAAGGTGTACAAGAAAATAAAAAAGAAATGCACACATGCAGAGAAGATCAAAAACCACATTTATTTTTGAACCGTGTACATTAGATTCTGTGAAAGTAGAGCATTATCTTTATTTTTAAGGAGTTTATTTCTGAACATGCCTTCTTCTGAATAATTGTATTATGCTGATATAATGGGGCCCTTTTGTTGAAGTAATGAGATAATTTTGCCCAGGTTTAGGCAAAATGTGAACATTCACTTTTGTCAAATATTGACAGAATTCTGTCCCATAAAAACTTCTATTAGCAAAAATATATACATAGTTGTTGAAACTTTGAAAGGTTCCATATAAATTCCTGCTGCTTATAAGAGCATTTTTTTTCATATATATGGACAAAGCTGGTTTTCCATACTGCATCTCCCTTTTTGGTATCTAGAATGCAAACTCTGTTTTATAGTTTTGGCATCTAGAATGTAAACTGTGTATTATAGCTTTGGTATCTAGCATGCAAACTGTGTTTTATAGCAAGATAATTGCTAAGTTCACCCTGCAGAAGCAAAATTCACTGGCCAAAATATTTTATAGTGTTTCCACCTGCCAGTTTACATCCCTGATTCCAAATGTATATATACAGTACTGTTTACAATGTGAATTATTTCTTGAAAAAACCTTATTAAAAAGCCAGACTCCCATGGGTTTGCCATGTAGAACTTCCTCATTATAAAAGTAAGTATACAATTACACTTCTATTTTAAAGGGATATGTCATTTAGTTCTAAGATTTTAAGAGGCTTGCAACAAATACAAAAACAGGATAAGTTAAAGTCAAAGAAAAATGAGAAACAAAATTATGAAAGAAATAAATGTTTAACATTCACATACCTAGAATTCTGTTGAACAACTTAAAGGAGTATTTGAAGAACATCGTGGCTTTCCGTAAAGTTCGTAGAAGACCTCTCTTGGTGGCTTTGGAACAAGCCTACCCCAAAACAAACCAGCACACATTCTTGACATCATGTCTTCATACCTTACCAACAAATTGTAGAAGTGAACTAGAAAAGCCTGGAAAGTTGAAATTTCCAAGGAGATTCTGCTTGTTCATTACATTGGAAAGATAGAAATGATAGATGACATTTTGAAAATTTCTGTCAAATCTGGAAACATGGATGTGATGGTGGCATTGATGAGGTGGAGGATAAAGTGTGAAGCGATGCTTGTTGGAGACCAGTGAACTGATTTGGGAGATGTCTGGTTTGGCCCAGCATCCAGTAAATTATTTTAGACAGTGCAATGTCATGTTTCATTTCATCTTTTGGGGAAGATGCAAATAACCAAAAAACAGACCTACAAAAGGGACTTTTTATAGAGAACAGATTTTAAGGATTAGCATCCCTTCAGTTCTACTTCCCATACTACATTTATATCACAAAACAGTACATTCCCCTTCATGACTTCAGACAGCAAAAAAAGGTCTACTCTGTATGGGAAGACAGGAAAGTATAAGAAAGATTTTCCTTATGTGTAATTACATTTTTATACATGAAATACATGAGAGTGTAAATTTCAGTTGTCTAAAAATTTAACTTTCTGAGATTCCACACTAGCTGGGTAGACAAGGTGCCCATTAGAGAAGGAGTTTTTGTAATATTGAAACATTCTCTAACTTAGGGAATACTTTAGTGTATGTTGGATGAATATGTTTAAATGATTCTCAGATTTGGACAAGTAAATCATTTTTATATCTTGTTGTTCAGTGTGTAATAATATATAATCAGATTCTTTTCTTTGTAGGGTTCCTCTAGCCAGCAGAGCTTACATCAAGACAGCTGGACTGCGATCTACCATAGCGTGGGCAATGGCATCTCTCGCTGACATTAAGGTAAGAAAAATGTTTTCCTTCCTGTTAATAGCAAAGTTATTTTCATAATTAACTTATACAGTGTCTTACTGATGAATATTTGTATTACTTGCTTTCTCTTCTCTTAACGCTTTTTATTTAACTTCTTTTCTTTTTGCCATTATACTTACAAACTGCTGCAGTAATGCTTTTATATATTGTTGAACTTCTGAGAGTATTTTGGCTCTGAAAAGGCTGAGTCAGAAGTTAGCTACATTTCATTATTTCTAATGTTTTGTGTCACAGTTAGAAAATGTGGCCTGTAAAACCTCTGATTCTTAGATTTTAAGTTTTTTTCTGTGACCAAGATCTTGGTCAATTTTTGTAAATGTTCTATGGACATAAGATGATTTTATCTTCTAGTGAAGAAATGTTCTCCATTATTTTTACTTACCGTGTGTTTCTCTGCTCCATTTTGAAAGAAGTTTTTGAAATCTCATTATATTGTATTTTTTTAAGTTTTTGCATTTTTATGAGTCGTTGAATTATTCAGCTGCCGTGTGACTTGGTATATACATGTTTGTGACTGTCAATATATCATTGTGAAGTGTGCCTTTTGTTACTTAAGTCCTGTTTATCTTGGTTAAGTTTAAATTTAAGTCTCACTGTCTTACTAATATTTTCACTCCTTTTTGTTTGCATCAGCCTAATATTTCTTTACCACTGCTTTTTTTTTTTCAGCTTTACATATTTTCTTACAAACACACAGCTATTTTTACCCCACTCTGATGGTGTTTCAGTGAGAGAATTCAGTAAATGTTGTGGCAGATAGACTTGATTATATTCTTCCTATTTTTATTCTATTCCTAACTTTTCACACTTTGTTTCCTTGTCTTATTTTTGCTAGTTTGATCAAGTTACTTGCTAATCATTTGTCTTGCCCTGTTTGAGGCTTCTGCTCTGGTTTACTTGTTGCTTGGGTAAAGTCTTATCTTAGGTATTTTTCTCAAATGTGGTATTTAGTGATATACTGTCAGAATTTCTTTGTATCTTCAAATTTCTTCCTGTTATCTGGGTATATCTATCTTGGCTGGGTATAGGATTCCTGAATTGCAGTTCTTTTCTCTCAAAAGTCTATAGATGCTATTTCATTGTCATTTAGCTTCCAGTGGCACAGATGAGCAGACCATGCCAGTGGGATTTTTCTCTTCTTTTCATTTGTAACTACGTGGTTCCTTGTTTTTGGAAACTTGTAAGGTCTTTGTCTTTAACCTTAAAGCCCAGGAATGTCACCAGAACATGCTTATGTGTATGTGTTTTCTATTTAGCCCAGACCTTGGTGAGTCTTAGATTCTGGCCACCACTTACTGGCTGGGAAGCTTTGGGCAGGATACTTAACATCTTTGTGCCTCAGTTTCTCATTTGCAAAATGAAAAGAGGAGTAATATCTCATGGGATCATGACAAGATTAAATGAATTAGCATTAATAAAGTGATTAGAACAGTGCCTAACATTTGGAAAGTGTCTAAGTATTAGCTGCCATTTTGGTAATAATAAATATAACTATAATTATTAATACTAAAATTATAGTTAACAACTAGAACTATAATTACTATTTGGAATATATAATAATTATAAAAATTATTTATTTTTACTTCTCCAGCCTGAGCACTTTTTCTTCCATTAATTAATTATTGCCTCGACTATTTAGCGAATTTAACTTTAAACTAGTCTCTTTTTCCTACTTCTGAAGTTCCTATTATGAACGTGTTAAGCTTCCTGGTTCTATCCTCCAAGTCTCCTATCCTTTTGACATGATTTCCATCTCTTTATATTTGCATTTTGAGTTATTCTTGAGCATTATCTTCCAAATTACAACAAGAGTCACAGAGACATGCTGTATTTTATTTATATTTTTAGATTAAAAATATCATGGCTTTTTAGCTTCATAAAGGTATGTGTGTCACATTTGAATATCTCTGAAAGCTCTTCTTTTATTCAAATATTGATCTGTGTCCTCCAGTAATTAGTAATTCTATTTTACTAGGTGTGTGTTCTGATTATTCTGCGTATTTACTCTAAAACTACTGAGGGACCTCTTCCTTTTTTTTCAGATGTACCGGTGGTTTTTGTTTGTTTGTGTGTTTTGTTTTAGCTTGCTGGGGCTAAAATGTGACTGTTAAGTATTTTAAATGGCCAGAATCCTATAAACGGTAAAAGGTAAATGGATCTCTGGCACCCCAGGCTCAGCAGTGTAAGGAGAATCTGTCAGTCCTGCTGAGATACCTGGAAGAAACTTCTCTAGTCACTGACCTCTCTTTGGGTCCATAGATCTCTGAAGACCAAGCTCTTCCCTAGTTCCACTGATTTTCCCCTCGGGATTCCACTGCTGTTCTCTAATCACTACACAACCCACAGCAGGGAGGTCCCATCACACACGTTCCTTTTTCTGGGACTGTGATGGAACCTCAGGCTTCTCTTAGCATTAGTTGCCTCTAGGTCTGAGCATCACTTGGCTCAGCAGAAGCAGAAAGCTTAAAGTTGAGAGTGGAAGAGGGAGCCTCTTTCAGATTACCAGGTACCCAGAACCCATGATTTTCTTTGTTTGTTTGGTTTAAATCTTTAGTTCATATTTTTTTAGTATAAAGAAAGAGGTATGGTTATTTTTTTCTCAAACTGCCAGTGGTTTCACCAGTTTGTATTTAAATATAAATTTACATAATCACCTACACATTTGAAATGTTACCTTTGTTTTAATATAACATGTTTTTCAGAAAAGTCAAAAGTAAATGATCAAAAATATCCAAAGATAATGCTTGATAAAACTTTTCCTTACTGTGAATTTTCCCTGGGACTACAAAACGTAAGAAATGTGTCTCTCAATGTGACCACAGGCCAAGGAGGTCTGTTAAAGAACCTGGGAAATGGCATAGTAGAGTTCTTTTGGAGGGAATGTGGTAGTGACCCACAGTCTGAGTGACCCCAGTATCCAACCTGATCCATTTCCCTCCTTGGAGCTTAGTACCCAGAGCAGTACACAGACAGCTCAGTCTTGGGTAGGCCAGTGCCACTAAAAATGAAATTTAAAAATAGGATGTTCGTGATTTATCATGTGTACTATAAACTGTTCTCCTTCCTACATATCATAACAAAGGAAATCAAGTTCTATAAATCTTAATTGTTGTTATAAGTATGCAGAAATACTTCTCTACCTCAGCCTGTGTCTACAAGTGTCATGGCAAGAAAAGGTCCTAAGGTAAAATAAAGCCGTTTAAAGATACTTTAGGTCAGATTATATCATTGAACACAAACCATGGGAGAGAAGGAACATAGTGTATGGCACATTTGAGATCCTAATAAAGATGGGTTCTCATACTATTAACAATTTAACAACAAAATTTACATTTAAATTTTTTCTTCTGCTCCTTACTGCCCCTTCATGGGGGATTTGTATGATACCCTCTTTAAAATTTAGTACCAGGGAAGGCTTCTGTCTCCTGAAGAACATTTTGTTTCTTTCCATTAGGTACCATATGGCTGTGGCTGAAACCTGGCTGTCCACTCAGGACTCTGCTTCCTCTGTAGACATATCAAGTGGTGGATGCTTTTTCTCCCCTATCTCGAGCACCACTGGGCCTGACAGTGGGGTACGTTCCTGCTTGCTCCTTCTTGCCCCTTCTAGACAATTATTTTCTTCCTTCTGCCCAGAACCTCACAGTGCCTTTGAAGCACATGCCATCAGATCACCCCAGTCAGAGCTCTCTCCCTCTTATTCCTGTAAGAGTACAGGCCATTATTGCATCATGATTCTTTGGTCTCTGTAACCATTCAGTAATCTTACTCTTCATTTCTTGGCTTCCCTATTCATCTGTTGTAGTCACATCCTAGACCTTGTCATACCCAGAAGGGTATCTTTTCCAGAAATCTCAGTTTCAGGAATCTTGTTCTTAACCACCTCCTCTTTCCTATTTACTTCCTCTGCTACCCGAACACAAATCTTTTACCCCACAGGGCCCTCTAGTCATTTGACCCAACCCCTGTTCTTACCACCTGTGCTCATCCCTCCTTCACAGCTTGGATTTTAAAAAGTTCGAACATTATAGTCATTAGTCATTTCCTTGCCCATACTTTTAACTCCCTTCTTTCTTTTTATCCTTTTTTTTTTTTTTTTTTTTTGAGACGGAGTCTCGCTCTATCACCCAAGCTGGACTGCAGTGGTACGATCTCTGCTCACTGCAAGCTCCGCCTCCCAGGTTCACGCCATTCTCAAGCTCCCTTCCTTCTTATTTGACTTAAATAATAGAATCAGAAGAGAACTTCTACATGTTCTCCTCACCACATCTACCAACATACCAGAATCTATGCCTAAATACTCTGCCTTATTGTCGTTACAATAAGGGAACTGTCCTTGTTCCACGCTAATACTTGTGTGCCGGATTCCATTCCCTCTTATAGACTTAGAAATTTTTCCTTCTACTGGGTCATCCCCATCAGCCTGTACACCTGAAATACCTTTCAACTTAAAAGAATGAAAACCCTCCGCTGAAGCCATACATCCCTTCAGCCACCACCCCCTTTTCTGCTTCCCTTTACAGAAAAAGTCTTTAAAATAATTATCTACATTGGCTGTCTCTACCTCCTTTCTTCCCATTCTCTCATATAGCAGCCTCCATGGGGCTTTCATCACCAACACTCCACTGAAACTGCTCGTCTCACTTACCCGCCTGTCACTCCGACACTGATCACTCTCCTTCTTGAAGCAGTTTCTTCACTTTGTTTCAGGACCACTACCCTAGGTTCTGCTCCTATTATCGGAATGAGGTGCTTCTCAGTGTGTGTGGCTGATCTTCCTCTTCCAAACATCTGAACTTGAGAGATCACCAGGGGCCAATTCATAGACTTCTCTTGTTAAACTTCTCTTGCTTTCTAGATGATCAATCACATTCAGTTCTGATGCTTTAAATATCATTTATAAGCTGACTGGCACTGACTGTTCCCAAATTCCTATCTGTAGCCTGAACCTCTCCCTTGAACTGTAGACTCATGTGCAGTGACTCACTTGACATTCACACTTGGAG
The DNA here is from genome assembly GCF_002776525.5 of Piliocolobus tephrosceles. Taxonomy (NCBI): domain Eukaryota; kingdom Metazoa; phylum Chordata; class Mammalia; order Primates; family Cercopithecidae; genus Piliocolobus; species Piliocolobus tephrosceles. Next base: position 39,824,963 of record NC_045448.1, on the reverse strand, counting down.
GTCTAAGAGGTATCTCAAAATTAACAAGGCCAGAACTATACTCTTGTCTCCCGCAAAGTGTCTTCTCCCCAACTCTTCCCATGTCAGTAACAGGCAACTCTATTCTTCCAGTTGCTCAGCTCAAAACTTTTAGGCATTCCAGACTGTTGTCTTTCATTAACATTCCACATCCCATCCATTTTTGGCTCCACCTTTTAAAATATGTCTAGAATCCAACCATTTCTTACCACATCCACCAATTCCACTCTTAACTCAAGCCACCATCATCTCTTGACTGGACTCTCTAGCACTCTTACCCTTCTATGGTCTGTCCTCTGCAGAATAGCCAAAATGATCCCTCTGAAATGTAATGTCATAGGACTCCTGTCCTCAAACCCTCCAATAGTTTCCCATCCTTCAGAATAGAACCAGAATCCTTACACCACCTACGAGATCTGGCATGCTGTGATTTTCAGAGTGAGAGTAAGTCGTTTTTTCTCCCAATTTCCTGTTTTCCTCCCAGGTACAGATAGGATTATACTTTCCTGGCCCCTTGACACTGTGTGCCATGTGACTAACATGCTTTAGCCAGTTAAATGCTGGTGGAAGTGATGTGCATCGCTTTCAGGTGGCACCTTTCTGAGCCAGTGGACAATTTGTCATGCTTTCTTTCCCTCTGCCACAGTGATGGCAGCACTCAAGATGATGATTGCTCGTCAGTTTGGGTTCCAGAGTGAGGGGCAGAGGCCCCAGGTGCCCTAATATGGGCATACAGTGTGAGCTGCTTGTTTTAAACCTCTAGGATTTGGGGGTTGTTACAACATGCACCATAACCCAGCCCATCTTCACAGAATCCCCTTGCTCCCTCTCTGGGGCTTGCACTACCTTTTCCTCCTTACTCACTGGGCTTTGGCCAGAATGGCCTTCTTCCTAATTTATAAACCTGCCGAACACACTCCTGCATTAGGGCTTTAACTACCTGAAATTCTTAATAAAGTGTAAAAAGTAACCTTTCTTCTTGAAATATTGATTCCTCAAGTTTAGGTTTCTTTTATAATACCTACTATGGTAGTCTTAATAATACCAAATTAATATTTCTGTCTGCAGGCTGGTGCATTTGTTTTAGATCCAATGTGTGGACTTGGAACAATACTTTTGGAAGCTGCTAAAGAATGGCCAGTAAGTTCTGAAGTTTGGTAAAGTAAGCAATTTATCTACTTTAGTCAGTGTATATAGTATAATCACCAATTATTTACAAGTAGAGTGTCTATTTTGGGATTATTCTTTTTAATTATATGAGTTATTCACTATACTCAAAATAGATTGTGAAGGATTGATTCAATTGCTATGTTATTTATTTAAATACTATGAATTTAGGAAAATATGACAGAATTCTAATCATTAGTCATGACCTAGGTTATACTAATCCTCAAATTCTTTACACATTTGTCATTGTAAAATATTCACAAATTTTTAAAATTTTAACAAAAACTTTACATTTTTTGATATTATCATTTTAAAAGAATACCCTAAATGTGTTTTGACCTTAATTTAAAATATACTAATTTCACTTCCATCATTTGAGAAAATGCAGGTTGATTTTTCTTAACTACATAAAATCTGTAATAATTTCATTTATACTTAAAATATTCTTTCTTTCCCCATAGGATGTGTATTATGTAGGTGCTGATGTCAGCGACTCACAGTTACTAGGTACTTGGGACAATCTGAAAGCTGCAGGCCTTGAGGATAAAATCGAATTACTTAAAGTCTCTGTTATAGGTAAGCTACTAAAACTGCAAAACAATTGAGAAAATGAACAATGTAAATATATTTAGAATCATACAAAACAAGACTCACTATGTAAAGGTTGGTTTTACCCTGTAATATATCTGTGGGACTAATACTCAGTTTACTTCTAATAGTGTAACTGTTTTATTTTCAAAGGGTTCATAATTGGGAAGCAAAACAATAAGCATGTAAAGCATGACTTAAAATGTGTTTGTTAAAAAAAAGAAAAAAAAAGTATTTGTTGCATCTGAACCATTTCTCATATCAGAACCAGTGATCAATTAAGATAGCCATAAAATAAGCAGTGTAATAATTCTTTGAATTTCTTTTGAATAAACTATATGAAATATTATTGTCTCACATTAGACAGTATCCCTGAGATACATAGGAGTAAGCTGACTACCCATCCCAATTTGCTAAACCAGGACTTTCAGTGCTAAAATCAGCAAAGTCTGGAGTAAACCAGGACAGTTGGTCACCCTGTGAAGTAGAGGGAAAGTATTTACCCCCTGTTTAATGAAGAGGAGTCAGCAGTGACACACGTGACTAGGAATCAAGTCTACTGAGGCCAATCAAAATAGTATTTTCAGCCAGGTGCAGTGGCTCACACCTGTAATCCCAGCACTTTGGGAGGCCAAGGTGGGCGAATCACAAGGTCAGGAAATCTAGACCATCCTGGCTAACACGGTGAAACCCCATCTGTACTAAAAATACAAAAAATTAGCTGGGCGTGGTGGCAGGCGCCTGTAGTCCCAGCTACTCGGGAGGCTGAGGCAGGAGAATGGCATGAACCTGGGAGGCAGAGCTTGCAGTGAGCTGAGATCGTGCCACCATATTCCAGCCTGGGTGACAGAGCAAGACTCCATCTCAAATAATAATAATAATAATAATATCTTCCTGAGGTCCATGGTATTTAGACTATTTTTAAAAACTATTCCTTGTTTTATTCCCTGTTCCCCAAGTATATATCTCTCCCTTAAATCATGAGTGCATTTAATTCCCAGTTAAGAACATTGTATTCTGTTGACAGTGATAGGTAGTAGATAGTTCTCAATATCAAACCTATAATCAGGAGGAATATAATATTATTTTAAAAATTTTGTTGTAGTGGAAACGTAGTAAAGATGAGTATCAACAGAAGAAAATACTAGGATAACTTGCATAAAAGCACAGTAAAGCATCCCCAAAGAAGAAATTGTCTTGTTGATTGAGATCTCGTAATTGTTTACTGTTCTGCTAAGGTTTTTAATAGGACTCTGTGCAGGAGACACAAGTTTCTAGAGCCAACTAAGGGGTGACTAGACTGCAGGCTTTCATGATCCCTAATTTCTTTAAGAATGCTATTTCTTTGAAACCTTTAAGAAAACTGAAATTGCTTCATAAGTTGTTCCAGAGCAGTGAGTTTTCAATCCCTTTACGTTCTCCAGAGCACCTTGTAGGCATGAGGGAGGGAGTACTGAGTTGGCCATTGGACCGCTGTTGCACTCCCAGCTCCACTTTTATGTATTTTCACTTGAGGGGGCATTTTCTATAAGATTTCATTTAAAAAATGGAAGTGCTCCACTGTTTGTGTATGTGTTTTAAAGGTTCTCTGTGGCACCAGGTAACTGCATAAATCTTCGTTTTTGAAAGGATTCCTCTTAGACTTTAGTGAGGGAAGGATGGAAACAAAGAGACTAGTTAGGATACTGTTGCAACTCTAGTTATAATCCAGGTAAGAAATGACAGTGGCCTGGTCCGAGGTGGTATTCAAGGAGGTGTTGAGAGAAGGTCAGATATATATTTGGCAGACAGAGCCAACAGGATTTGTTGTCGGATTGGATGTGGAGTGTGAGAGAACGTTCTAGGCTTTCTGGCTTGAGCAGCTAGAGGATGGAGTTGTCATTACTGAGGTGGGGAAGACGGATGGTAGATCAAGTTAGAGTTTAGGACCTGTTAAATTTCACACAATTATTAGACTCTAAATGAAGATGTCAAGTTAGTACCTCAGTATCCAAATCTGGAGTTTAGGGGAGAGGTTGAGCATCACCGGTATAGAGAACATTTAGTTTCATGAGATCTAGGGAGTGAGTTTAAGTAGAGAAGGGAAAGGGGACTGAACCTTGGAGTACTCAGATGCTTGGACTTCGGGAAGGTGAGAATCTGGTAAAGGAACAGCCAGTGATGTAAGAGTGTAAGAATCCGGGGAAGAAAGATAGATCAGCTGTGTCAGCTGCTTCTCGTTGGTGAAGTACGATGAGGCCTGATGACTGCAGAAGTCAAGGGCAGCTTCCCTGGAGGGGCTCTTGAGAGAATGGGAGGAGAGAACTTGAAGACAACTAGTTGAGAGCATTCTGTTGAGCAGTTTGGCTAATAAGGAGAGCATAGAAATGGGGCGGTAACTGAGAGAAAGGATATTGGGGATCAAGCAGGGAATTTTTTGAAGATAGAAATTAGAATTTTTTTTGTATCTAGAATGTTTGATCTCACTAACAAGAAAAATCAAATGAAAAGGAGAAATTTGGCATGACGGAGGAGAGAGGAGAATCACTTGTCTGCTATATCCAGGCCCTAAGAAAGGATGGGATCCAGTGCCTGAGCGGTTGAGCATGCACTTCTAGGAGCAGGGGAAGGCAGAGGGAGGAGAAGGGACCTTAAAACAGGTCACACATTATAATTTTTGTTACAGTTTTTTCAACTCTACACATTTGATAGGTTTGCTTAAATTTACCTTTCTTTACTACTGAGAGAAACTTTTTCATATTACGTCATTTGTAGATGATTCTTCTGTGAATTGTTTTTAGGATAACTTTCTGAAGGAAAGAATAAAACATCTGTTTCAAGTTATTTCATCATCACAACCTCTTTAAGTTTCAGTCTAGGAGGAACTATATGTCTTGCTAATACAGGGGCCAATTGTAACTAATAATTAGCCCTTTATTGCACCTACTATAGAGGTAGACATTCAGGCTAGATAAAAGCATTTATTTTCTTCATTAATTTGGTTTTTAAGAGCTCTAATTATAAATACAATTTAGAGTGTTGAGATCTACGAATCCCTTAAGGGATCTCATGCCTTTTTACTGTAGGAATTAAGAACACTTACTGACTTTTAAGAGTCACACCAGGTATAAATCCTAGCTCCACCATCATTTTTCCACTGTGTGGCCTTCAGCAGAAAAACCGGACCTCTCTTTATTTTCTCATCTGTAATATGAAGATTATAATGCCACTCCATAAAGCTGTGATGAGGATTTATTACGTAAACACACAGAGTACAGTCTCTAACACACAGCATGAATTAGTAAGACATCTGTAAGCATTGGTATGTTGGTATATCTAGGAAGTTAGTAATATTCATTCCCATTATGACTTACATTTCTGCAAAATCACAATCTTCAGCTTCTGTGTGCTTTAATGACTTTATTTTTTCTACCTTTTTAATAAGCATTCACTTTGTTTTATAACCCTCAACTAATATAAAAACAAATGATCTTAGCCGGGTGCAAGGGCTTTATGCCTGTAATCCCAACACTTTGGAAGACTGAGGCAGGCGGATCAGTTGAGCTCAGGAGTTTGAGACCAGCCTGCCCAATGTGGTGAAACCCTGTCTCTACTAAAAATACAGAAACAAAAAAAAATTAGCGAGGCTTGGTGGCTGTAGTCCCACCTACTCGGGAGGGTGAGGCAGAAGTATCGCAGAATCGCTTGAACCCAAGAGGTGAAGGTTGCAGTGACCCTAGATTGTGCCGCTGCACTTCAGCCTAGGTGACATGGTGAGACTCCTTTTTTTTTTTTTTTTTTTTTGAGACAATCTTTCAACGTGAAGAAATCGTATGTATTTATTCCTAAGTTTTAATCATTATGAAAATTTGGAATCAAATGAATATTATAAGTTATCTTAGGAAATAGCAATTAGTCATTAGGCTTTTTTAAATCTGCAGATATGTATACATTCTCAGTATAAGATAGAAACTATAAATATAAACATATTTGAGCAAAAGAAACACATTTATGATTTAATTAAAATGGCAAAATTATAGCTAACAGGAAATATTTTCTTTCCTTCCCGTTAGGCATTCTGTAGCCTGTCACACATCACTTAAGTGTAGATTTATAACAAGGTTATTGGCAACAGTTGTGCTTTGTTCTCAAGTGTTTCCATTCTTGTAGTAAGATGGCATGCTTTTTTCAGGACACCCATAAGCACCCCATAATGTGGTGTTTGCATTTTCTCTCATACTGGTGTGTTTTCTCCTCTGCTGCCTGTCCTGCCTCTGCTGGCTTGGCCTTGGTGTTCTAGCCAGGTGTCTTATGGCCCATGCTGTATACTGCAAGATTCATGAAGCTGCCAGGCTGCCCATTTGGGAAATCAGAGGGAAATGTGGAAAGTGATGGGGTAGGTGTATATGAAATATGTGTAGAAAATAGGGGATAAGTTCAACATAGAGAGTAGTTCACATGTTCTTGCTGCAAAAGCTTTATCATTTATTATATGGTATAAGTACTTTTTTATTGTTTGGTAACATTTCCATTTTATAACAAACTCAGAAGCAATAAGGTTTTAAAAATGCATTTTTAATGAAAAAGTAAGTGTTGAGTTTCTGTTTCTTAAGACAGCTGATGAACATATAATTGAGTCAATATTTGTTGATATTTACAGTCCTACTGTGAAGACCATGGCGATATCACTGACCAAATGAAACAAGTCTGTTTATAGAGGCATCAAGCATTTACCTTAAAACTCAGTAGCTCTTAAACAAATTTTTTGTTGTTGTTTTTTGAGACAGTCTTGCCCTGTCACCCAGGCTGGAGTGCAGTGTGCAATCTCAGCTCACTGTAACCTCCGCCTCCCAGGATCAAGCAATTCTCCTGCCTCAGCCTCCCAAGTACCTGGGATTACAGGCACACGCCATCACCCCCAGCTAATTTTTGTATTTTTAGTAAAGACAAGGTTTCACCTTGTTACCCAGGCTGGTCTCAAACTCCTGAGCTCAGGCACTCCACCCACCTTGGCCTAACAAATTTACAAGAAAAAAGCAACCCCATTAAAAAGTGAGCAAAAGACATGAGCAGACACTTCTCAAAAGAAGACATTCATGCGGCCAACTAACATACTAAGAAAAGCTTAGCATCACTGATCATTAGAGAAATGCGAATCAAAACCACAATGAAATACCATCTTATGCCAGTCAGAATGGCGGTTATTAAAAAGTCAAGAAACAGATGGTGGTGAGGTTGTGGATAAAAGGGAATGCCTTTACACTATTGGTGGGAGTATAAATGAGTTCAACCGTTGGGAAGACAGTGTGGTGATTCCTCAAAGATCCGGAGGCAGAAATACCATTTGACCCAGCAATTCCATTACAGTGTATATATCCAAAGGAATATAAATCATTCTGTTATAAAGATACATGCACACGTATGTTCACTTGAGCACTATTCACGATAGCAAAGACATGGAGTCAACCCAAATGCCCATCAATGGTAGACTGGATAAAGAAAATGTAGTACATATATACCATGAAATACTATGTAAACATAAAAAGGAACAAGATATTGTCCTTTGCAGGGACATGGATGGCTCTTGAAGCTGTTATTCTCAGCAAACTAACGCAGGAACAGAAAACCAAACACTGCATATTCTCACTTGTAAGTGGGAGCTAAACAATGAGAACACATGGACACATGGGTGGGGGACAACACACACAGGGGTCTGTCAGGGGGAGGCCGGAGGGGAGGGAGAGCATTAGGAAGATTAGCTAATGGATGCTGGGCTTATTACCAAGGTGATGGGTTGATCTGTAGCAAACTCATGCACCCTGCACATATACCCTGGTACTTAAAAGTTGAAGGAAAAAAATAAAAACTTAGTAATTCTAAGAATGCTAGGCCCAAAGCCAACTATTTATCACATGCAACTGAAGAAAATGCACTTAAAATATCACTCTGTGAAGTATGACTTTCCTTTTAGATCAAATGGCTATTCTTGTAAATTTATTTTGCTCACATTCAATTATGAGTTTTGTTATGTACCTAAGCAAAATGAAGCTGGTACTGTTAGTGTGCTGGCTTCATTCGCAGAAGATCTTTGCAGACAGTTAAGTGTTGCCAGTTTTGTATCAATATCATCACATGATTTAGAAAGATAATCAGTTAAGGCAATTCAGCTTTGTTTCCTTTTTACCCTAATTCTTAGAAATTTATTTCATAGGGTTTTTTTCTGTCAGATGTAACTTCTTTGTGAATGCTACTGTAAATTCAGTTTGGCATTGCCCATCTGTGTGTTTATGCATTACTGTGGTGGGCCACAACATCATGCTAAAAATTAATATTCTTACTAAAACCTATGGAGCAGAAAGGCACTTGAAATTTAATGTTACACCTGTATAAATCATAATTATCTCCCAACAGGCTGCAGTATCCATTGAAATAGACATTTGTCAAAATAATTGAATTTTGTTTTTTTTTTTAAGACAGGGACTTGCTCTGTCACCCACTAGAGTGCAGTGGTCTGATTATAGCTTACTACAGCCTTGAACGAACTCTTGGGCTCAGGCAGTCCTCCCATCTCAGCTTCCCAAGTAGCTGGGACTGTAGGAAGCGCTTACCACCATGTCTGGCTAATGTTCTTTTTTTAAAAAATAGAGATGGGGTCTCACTGTATTGCCCAGGTTGGTCTTAATTGATCCTCCCAGCTCAGCCTCCCAGAGTGCTGGGATTACAGGTGTGAGCCACCCCATACCTGGCCACTTGTTTTTTTTTTTTTGAGACGGACTCTCACTCTATCGCCAGACTGGAGTACAGTGGCGCAATCTCAGGTCACTGAAACCTTCGCCTCCTGGCTTCAAGCAATTCTCCCACCTCAGCCACCCGAGTAGCTGGAACTACAGGCAAATGCCACCACGCCCAACTAATTTTTGTATTTTTAGTAGAGACAGGGTTTCACCATGTTGGCCAGGATGGTCTTGATCTCTTGACCTCATGATCCACCTGCCTTGGCCTCCCAAAGTGCTGGGATTACAGGCGTGAACCACTGCACCCGGCCTTCTTTTTAAAATATACACAGAATAGCTGAACTGCCAACTATTTGTGATGAAGATGACTGAATGCAAAAAAAATACTTCTGCATAGCAGTACATTTTCTTTGCTTGTCCATCAGTTGGATTTTAAAGTGTAAGCCTTCAAAGAATTGCTCTGTAAATCAGCCAAAGTGTCCTAGGATAGTGCCGTAAACTTTACCAAAAAAAAGTTGCCTAATTTTGATGGCATTTTATTCAGAACATACTAGAAATCTGTAATCAAAGGATTCAACAAATGAAGTGTCAAAATACATTAGGTTTGAATTTTTTGGTGAATTACAGTTGTTAAAAACAAAGCTGGCAGCAGGAAGACATTGATCATCTTTTCCTAAAAACCCGAAGGAAGAAATGAACAAATTATTGAAAGCTCAACAATGCACAAGACTTAATTATGAAATTCTGTAAATTTACTTTGGATATGGTATGGAAAGAATCTCCTGATGACTTTCCTTATTGTAATTGGGTAAATTTGTAGTCTAGAATGGAATGGAATGAAATTGTGAAGGCCTTAACTTTGTATCATCTAAATTTGGTAAAACAATTAAAAGAATAATAGAGGTAATTTGCGTTTTGTATTGTGAACATATTTGTCAAAGGCACTGTCAGTGGAGGGACTGAACTGGAGGGCTGAAATATTTGCCCTTCCCATATGAAAAAATTGAACTGAAAGTATACTTCATTTACCAGAACTTGTTCAGATATTAGCACTGTAGGCAAATTATTTTTTCTCAAAAAAAAAAGTCTTTTCTTAAACTTAAAAATTTCATTTTGCACAGATGTTTTTAGGGCCACCATAATAAGCCAGTTTATTGGATAGTAAATATTTCAAATATTTCAAGCATATGATTTTCATATAAAATAGCATAGTTATTTCTAGCATTCGCTTCTCAGAAATGTTCATTTGGTCTGTAAATTGTATGGTGACCCAATCCAGATGTCAGACTACATTTTGCATGTTTAAGACTAATGTTTATGGACTTCTTAAGACGGCAGATCGAAATTTCATTGAAAGCTTTACGCCCTCTTGTACTTACTGAAATGAGAAAAAGGATAGTAATCATCAAAAAAACAAATTCAACAACCAAACAAGAGAAGGTCATAATCTAATGCAATAAACCTCAAAATATATTTTGGCCACAATGGAAAGAAAATGTTACAGAGCATTTGACAATAGAAGAGTGGTTATTTACAAAGTTACCGAAGCAAAGTGTGACCCAAAAATATTATGCCTAACCAAAACATCATCTTAAAGCCAAACATTTTGAAATATGAAAAAGTTCAGACAACATTTCACAACTAAGTCCTTATGGGGAATAGTATTTAATCCAGGGATTAAGAGATTAATCAGCTGAGAAATGGAGAAAATAAAGGCAAAACGATTAGTGATAGGATGAAATTAACTGTAGAACTAAGTTTAAACAATTATGGGAATTACTGCTAGGAGACAGAATATGAATATATTATAAACCTGGACAATAGAAAGAATAAACAGCAGAAAGAACAAGAAACAAAAATAGGAAGAAGGATATGCTCAATTTTATAAAAGTGCTCAGTGAACCTGGTCTTTAGTTTAAATATATGCATGAAAAGACATCTTGAAGGCCCATAAATCCCTTTGGAAGAAAGTATCTTGGGGCCATAATCTTGAGTTTTAGGGAATTTTTACCCATTTTTCTCCTGGAAGTAGGAAAAATAGGGCAGGTTTTTTTTCTTCAAAACAACTGGTATTTTAAAACTAAATTTTTTTTCATGTTCTTGAATCATCCTGCAGAGATGTAAAAAAGAGATGATTTTTACTTGTTTTGAGCTGTTTCTATTTCAGAATCTTAGCTCATTAGTTACAAGCAAATTTTTTGTTCACGAGCAGTATTCAGAGCGTCTAATAATTTAAAAGATTTTACTGTATGTTGAGTCATATGGGTCAGGTGCTCACAGTTCTAGGAGTATCTGCATCTACACCTATGGAGGTGGGAACAACAATCTGTTTTATAAAGACCTTTCAGTTGATTCTAATACGCACTAAGTTGTACTTTCCAGATGATACTGATGCTGCTGCCGTGGGGACCACATTTTGAGAACCACTGCTAGAGGAGAGGAGAGTAGGAGAGAGGCCCACCTGGAAGTAGTTGCCTTACCTCAACCTTGGATGCCCAAGAATGAGAGAGAAGGGGATACTGTGTTCTGCAAAGCTTTTCTGAAGGATGGTGCACTGGTTCCCACCTGGCTGTCATCTCCCATTGACATCAGAGAGGGACATTATAAATAATGACCACAAAGCAGCTAACAGTTACTGAGTGCTCACGTTGTGCCAGGCCCTGTTACATGTCTTCCATATATTACCTCTTTTATTGACTGCTGAGGTACATATTCTTATTCCATTTTACAGATGAAGAAATTGAAGCAGTAATTTCCCAAAGTCCCAGAGCTCGTGAGCAGCAGAGCCAAATGCAAGCTGTCTGACACCAGAGCTTATGCTCTCAACCACATCAACAAAAGCTTTATTTTATGCTCTATTGGAAGATGACACAACTTAGTTCTGGAGATTTTTTTTTTTTAATTATTCTATCTATATGAAGTTTATGTATTCAACTTCTAAAATTATTTAAAGCAGTTTAGCATATTGTATAATATAGAGCAGCAAAGTTCCCAATAAAAATGGAGACTCAGAAGAAAAAAATTAGTGTTACTAAACCTGGACATAATGGGCAGCTAACTCATATGTAGGTACTGTATTTCTGTGTAGTGTAAGGCAAAAGACAGACTTGGGATTAAATTCAGAAGTAAATTACTACATGCTCCCTCATAAATAAAACATTTGAGAACTATGGTTGCCTTCATTGTCCATATATGTCTTTAGTCATTTTGTAAATGGATGTGTACTATATCAACACCCTAAAACCATGAGGTTAAAACATAACTTGGAAAAAAGGAATTCCTGTCTCGGCTTAAAAGAATATTATCCTCTTACTTTTTTTTGAACAATCTACTCTTCTTCTGTTAACCCCACATACGGGTTAGAACTAGGAGAGATCTAGCAAGTAGTCATTAGACTTTCCCAGATTACAAAGCATTTTTTATTGAATTTCCTACCAACAGAAACTTTTGATATTTAGTGAAGATTATTTAAATTTCATTACATTTCTGCAAAATTAGGTACTATTCAGAATGCAAACTGGGACATCCGTCTTATGAGTATTTAACTTAATTTAGGAGATGGATGAGAAGTAAAATAAGTAAAAAGTGGAAAGTACATCCAGAAGATGTGGATGTTAGGGTAGAGTCTTTGTAACCTTCTGATAATGTAACTTCTGAGAAGAAAACATTAAGATGATAAAACAATTTAGAATAATCAGACACTATAATTTTTAGTGATAATCATTGTGTTGATTATTGATTATATAGCCTTTTCTCTAGTCTTAGGACTTAATAGATATTCTTAACCTTCAAAGTTCTCCTTTAAAAATACAATCATAGCTATGGATCGTCTCTCTCAAAAACAAGTAGATCTAAATGTACAGTTTTAAAACAGGAAATGAAAGTTGTAGAATATAATTTTGTAGAAGATTTTTCTAGGCAACTTAGTGGAGCTAGCAGCTTTCTATACAAGCTGTATATTTAGAGAATTGAGTTTTCTGGTTAATTTAAAATTCTGCTTAACTTACATTTTATTGTATCTGAAAAACCAATTTTTGACAAACAGACTACAATAACTGTATCATTTATCATTAGTGATTGTGAAAGCATTTTGGGATCTTGTAATTACTTTAAAACAATATTAGCAACCCTAAATTTTATTATGCAAAAATAATCCTGTGTACTTCAGTTTTCTCATTATTTAGGTTGTAAATATTTGACCTTACTGTAATAGGATTCTCTGATTTCTGTATTTCAGAATTGCCATTGCCTTCAGAAAGTGTTGATATTATTATTTCTGACATTCCATTTGGGAAAAAGTTTAAGTTAGGAAAAGACATCAAAAGTATTCTGCAAGAAATGGAAAGGTAAGTTGTTGAATTTATTTTCATAATTTTTTTAGCTACTGGGCATTTAACCGAAATACATCATAGCTCTGCAGTGAAGGTCTGATTGCCTTGTAGTCATTTCCCAGAGTTTTTGTAGCTTAATTTTCTAAGGGTTTTAAGTCAGAAGTTTATAATTGAAATAAATGTTATCCATATCATCTTATAAATTTTATTCAGAAAAAATACTAATTTTCTATTATGTACTGAGATTTGAATGTATGAAATAGTGACCTATATTTCAGTGGTCTGAAGCAAAATTGTATGTATTTGCTTCCATCTCTCACCAAAAAAAAAAAAAAAAACCTGCCTTCTGTGTGTTAATCCACCACATGTAACAGATGAGAATCTGGGGCACAGAAAGATTAACTTTCTTATGATCACTCAGCTACTAAACAACAGAACAAAATTCTGTTACATAAGGAAGCTTCCATAACATAGAATGGGCAACACCTTTATTATTTATTATTGTCTTTGTCCATTTTCTGTTGCTATGAAGGGGTACTGGAGGCTGGACAGTTTGTAAAGAAAACAGGTTTACTTGGCTCATGATTCTGCAGTCTGTAAAAGAAGCATAGTGCCAGCATCTGCTCAGTTTGTGATGAGGGCCCGAGGCTGCTTCCACTCATGTCAGAAGGCAAGCCCAGTGTGCAGAGATCACGTGACAAGAGAGGGAGAAGGGGGAGGTGCCAGGCTCTTTTTAACAACCAGCTTTCCCTAGAACTAATAGAGTAAGAACTCACTCATCGCCCCTCACAGGGAGGGCATTACTCTATTCATGAGATATCTGCCCACGTAACCCAGACACTTCCCATTAGGCCCCATCTCCAACACTGGGGGTCAAATTTCAACATGAGGTATAGTGGGACAAACATCCAAACTATAGCAGCTGTGAAATGAAAATGTGAAAGTATTCATCTTATGGTTTCTAATGACGTAAGGGAATATAATTCAATTGAAGCATTTCTTTGAGAGGTTGAAACAATGAGGCATGGATATGCATTTTTCTGATCGTCTAAATTGGTAAAGAAGAGAACCTAGAATGCATATAGTTATGAATGGACATGAATATAAGAGTTCAGTTGATATTAAATTGTTTAGCTGGGCATTTGATAACATAAATGTCAAGAGCCTGCTGTGTAAATAATGGGTCACCAATTTAAAATATGAGCCATGTGTTTTTAGATAGAGAAAATTCTAGGCATCTTGCCATGTATATATGTACAAAAAGATACATGTTTTCTACTCTACATAAATAGGATTATCCTTAACTTACTGTACTGTAACATTGCTGTTTTTCTACTCAGCAGTGTCATGAATCTCCTTTCTGATCAGTTGTTATCATATACTGATCAGTTGTTATCATATACATTATAATTTTCAGTGGTTGCCACATTATATCTATGTACCATTATGCAACCAGTGCTTATGGATTAATATTTAGATAATCCTCAATTTTTTATTTTAATAAAAAACTATTATTTGAACATCCTTGCATGGTTTTTCAAACTTAACTGTACGACCAAGCACCACAGTACCACAGTTTCTTCATCTGCAAAATGACAGTGCTATAGAACATACTTAGATAATTCTGAAGGTTAAATGATATATAATACAGAGCATTTCCAACTGACTGGCACATACTAAATCCTCAATCAATATTAGCTATATCACCATTATTATCGCTATTATTCTACTATCACTTCTACTATTACGTCTTCTTAGGATAATTTCCTAGAAGTGAGATTGCTGGGTCAAAGGTTATGCACATTTCATATTTTTGATACATTATTGCTAAACTGTTGCCCCAAAAAGTCATTTCAGTTGATGTCTTCAGGAGCACTCATTTTCCCATCCACTTCCTCCTTGCTCAGTAGACGAGGTTTCCCTCTTCCTGCGAGGGTTTATCCTCTCAGTTCCTTCCTCCAAGGATCACACTCTGCCCACTTCTCATTTTTAAAAATCATCTGCCTACTCATCTGGTTCTTTCCAGGAGATTCATTTATCCCTTCCCCAGACACGTTTGGAAGTCTTTGCATCTCCTATGCACTTCCATGTACTTGGCCCTGAGGAATTACAGCAGTGAATAGGACAGGCAAGGTCTCTGCCCATTCATTGTGAGAAGACAGATGGTTAATCAGTAAACAAACTGGATAATATCAAATCATGACTGGTACTGTGATGGACATAAAACAAAATGTTTTGCTTTAGAGTGAGAGAAAAGTAGTGGTTACCCTAGCTAGGTAGTCAGGAAAGGCCTCTCTGGGAAAGTGATATTTGACTGTGGGACGTGAATGATGAGCATGAGTGATAAATGCGGGGTGAACAGCAAGTCCACATGTCCTACGGTGAGAAGCAGCTTGGTGAGTTTGAGCAGCTGAAGGAGGTCAGTAAGCAAAGAAAGCAGGCTGTGACATCAGAAAGGTAGGTGAGGGTCAGATTGTGTAGGAACCTTGGTTGCCAGAGTGAGGGGGTTAGAATGTATTTGAAGTACAGTGCGAGCAACTGAGGAGTTAGCAGAGAATTTACATTTGTCTTCTGTGTGGAAATGGAATACAGAGTGGGAGGGGCGGCAAGAATGGAAACAAGACCTGTCTACCAGATTGTTGCTGTGGTCCCAGCAAACTGTGAATGAAGTAGACAAATATGTGATACAATTTAGAGACAGAATTGTGTAGCTTTGCTGATGGATTAGACTAGGGAATGCTACCTAAGCTTCTTAGATTTTTGCTGGGCATGAGGCAGATTCCACTTAACTCTTGGTCCTTTAGCTGCCACTCTGTTTCTTCTCCTGTACAGCTGAACTTCTTGAAATAATGGTCTACACTTGACACCTCTGCTTCCTCACTTTCCAGTTCCACTCCACCCTGGCAGATGAGCATCTGCTCCTGCCTTCAGCTAGGATTGCCGTCCCTGGGGTCACTGATGATTTCTCATAATCCTGATCACCTATTAGTCCTATAGCATTTGTTATTTTATTGTATTTATATATTTTTTATTTTATTTTAAAGACAGAGTCTCTCTCTGTTGCCCAGACTAGAGTGCAGTGGTGCAATCTCAGCTCACTGCAACCTTCCCCCCCTGGGCTCAAGCAGTCCTCCCATCCCAGCCTCCCAAGTAGCTGGGACTACAGGCACACGCCACCACACCTTGCTGATTTTTGTGTTTTTTTAGTAGAGACATATTTTGCCATGTTGCCCAGACTGGTCTCAAACTCCTGGGCTCAAGTGATCCTCCTGCCTCAGCCTCCCAAAATGCTGGGATTACAGGCATGAGCCACCATGCGGGCCCTATAGCATTTAACACTGTTGAAACTGTTTCCTTCTTGAAACTGTACTTCTTTGGCTTCCTTGACATCACTGTTGTCCAGATTTTCTCTGAGGATGTCTATTTCATGGGTCTTCTCCTCTGTCACTTTTAAAACGTGAAATCTCTGCTCCTTGTCCCATTTTCTCTTCTCAACCTGTACTGCCACCCCAGATGACCCCATCCACCATTATGGCTTTAGCTACCATTTACTATATCTTTACCTCAAGGCCTGGTCTTTTCCATTACTCCAGGCTGTGTATCCAGCTGTCTGGTGGAATCCACACTTCTGTGTTCCTTAGGTACATCAGCAAATTCCAAGCTGAACTCCTTACTCCCCTCCTCCCTCCACCTCCCACCCGCTCTGACTCACCCACCCACTGAGCTGCTTTCAGAGCTGCCTCCTCTCCACTTCCTCCCATCTTTGCTGCTTTTTCTGCTTCCAGCATCCTCCCTTGCTGCAGCCGCTTGCCGTCGCTTTGCCTGGCTCATTCCTGCTTATCTTTTAACTCACAGCACAGGTATCTTCCTCTGGGAAATGTTCCCCTTTCTCCCATGCCCGGGTTTGGGACCCACCTCATGTTCCCAAGCCCCTCGTGCCTGCCTTGATTGTAGCATTTCACTCCCTTTGGTTGCCTCTCTCTTCCAAAGAGATGTTCAGTGATCCCTTAGCAACTTCCAGGGCTTTATGCGGGACACAGGCAAGTGTTTTCATCACTTTTTCCACATAAGTGCTACACAGACTTTGATAATTGAGTAAATGCATTCTCCTCAGAAAGCTGACATTTCAAGATCTGCCCTTCTTTTTCTGATTTTTCCTTTGCCATTTCTTTGTTCGTGTCCTAACTCTTTCCTGTTAACTTTCTTCTGCTGTCAGCCTACTGCTTTTAATATATGCAGTCTTTCAGATTCTGTCATTCGCCTTTTCCTTTGTACAATCATTTATTAGACTGTGACTACAAATTACTTTGAGCCTTGCCTTTTAAGTGGAGTAAAAATAGATAATTAAAGCGGATTTGTACTAGGGATTTCATAATTACTATAATGAATATACATTATAGAAGATACTACCTAATTATCAAAAATCCTTGTATTTAAATGGATAAAATTAAATTTCAAATTAAAAACACGAAATATTTTAAATGAAGTGGGATTGTTTGTTGTCTAGAAAGGGAGAAAGATAGCAATTACCATTTTTTTTTTGTCACAGAGTGCTTCATGTTGGCGGAACCATTGTATTGTTGCTTAGTGAAGATCACCGCAGGTACCTTACAGATTGTAAAGGGAGCAGCATCCCTTTCAATTCCAAGGACAGTCACACAGATGAACCTGGAATTAAAAAGTGCTTGAATCCTGAAGAAAAAACTGGTGCATCCAAGACAGTGTCAACTTCATTCGAAGCCAGGAACCACAAGTTCTTAGACAGAATGTCACCATTTGGCTCCTTGGTACCAGTGGAATGCTACAAAGTTAGCCTTGGAAAGACAGATGCGTTCATATGTAAATATAAGAAGTCGCACTCTTCTGGACTATAGCAGGCTTGCTGCCATCAGCGAGGTTCAGGCCCTAGGATTCATACAGTACCCACAGAGCTCCAGGTAACCAAATTCCCCCAAAGACAGGGGGTGTGGCTGTTGGGTACACGTACTTGGTAAGAGTTTCTGCTTTATATTCTGAAGTGCCTAATGTTTTTGACAAAAAAGTTACCGAATATTTTTTAGACTTAATTTTTATATTCTGTCAGAATGTGAAAAGTTCTGCCCAGTTTCTGAGCAAAAACTTCAATTTCAAAATAAAAGTTTTCAGGGGTTCACCTAAGTGTATCACAATCAATACCAGACTGGGGATATTTAGCTATCAGATTTTCGGAAATGTATAAACCTTTATATGTAACTTCTTTTGATATTAAAATTGATTTTTGAGCCTGTAATTTTCTTCTCCATTGGAATGAAAATAATTTGTATTTGCAATACATTTTATATGTTTATTATGTAAACCAACAGTGAGAATAATAACTGAATTAAAATTAAGCCAGTATCCTTCAAAACATGATGGAAAATGAAATTTGCTTTTTTTCTAAAAGCATTCATAGATTGTCACCTCACCCTTATTTGTAGAAATTCAGTTTGTTTCTTATGTTCACTACCTGAGAAAAAGAAACAGTAAGTTAAGGAGAATATATGCTCTGGTTTAATTTTTTTCAGTAGTCTGATACAATTGTTCAACTTATTGGCAGCTTTAGTGGTATTTGAACAACTTTCCTATGTTTGGGAAATTTTCCACCCTGTGAATCACCTCTCCAAAGCAGAAGTCATAAAATCTGTTTTCCAGCTAGGGTGTGGAAACCTGGGCCCCTGGTATCAGGTGCACCCATGTACAAGCTATGGCATTTGTACCCAGTGGCAGCACAAAGTGGTCTTCACCAGGACATTCCTCTCCTGAGGTTTCAGCACTGCTCTTGGCTATGTAGCCACCACTCAGCTTCTCTCTCTTGCCTTCCTAGGAAATTCTGAGAGCCACCTGCTAATCTTGAATGCATTTCATTTGTGCTAAAACTAAGTAAATTTGGTTGTGTTGTTAACAGCTGGGACTCTGATAATGGTGACTGATACTCTGAGGGGTTTCAAGCAAGAGGCCCCCAATAATGTGAGTTCGTTATTCGTTATCTGGCCTGGTTGGGTTAAAGGCAGTGAGGATACAGCTAGTGTTACAGAAAGTGAATGGCATGTGATGGTGAAACAGTTCATAATGCCTGTGCTTACCTGATGCTCTGGGAAACACCAAAAACCTGAGGAATACAAGCACTATGGGGTGGGCTGTCTGCTTTTGGTAGAACTTCACAACTCAAAGAAGAAGCAGGATTTCTGTAGTCCTTACTCCTTGGGTTAAAGCAAGGGTCTCAGTCAGGGGTGACTTTTGGTCACATATGGTAACGTCTGCAGACATTTTTGATTACCACAACTTGAGAGAGAACAGAGATGCTCCTGGCATCTAGTGGATACAGCAGATAGAGGATGAGAGATTAGGTTAACAAGGTAATGAATGGCAAGTAGAGGTGGTATATTAAATCAGATGGGGCCTTGAAGACTATTTTAAGGGCTTTAGCTTTTACTCAAAACCACTGAAAGAGTTTTGAATAGGTGATGTCACCTAACTATGTTTAAATGATACTGTAGCTGCCATATTACAAATTGATTGTAGTAAGAGAAGGGTGAAAGTAAAGAGATCAGTTGGGAGTTTTTTGCAATAATTCAGGCAAAAAAAAAATGGTAGCTTGCCCCAGGATGGTAACAGTAGTGTTGGTAGGATGCACATGGATTCTGGATGTATTTTGAAAGTAGAACCAGAAGGATCTGCTGATGTGTTAGATGTGAGGTATGATAAATGGAGAGGAGACAGGAATGACAGAAGACTTTTAGCCAAGAACTTGGAACAATAGCATTTTCATCAGCTAAGAGAGGAAAGGCTGCAGAGGGTGCAGGTTTGGTGAGAAATATCAGAAGTTCTGTTTTGGACTTGTTAGTCTAGACAGTCTAATTTAGACTAGTCTAGACAGTCCAAACTAGCAGATCTTGTTTAGACTTGCTTGCTAGACAGTTTTAGACTTGCTAATTTTGAAATATGCATTAAACAAAGTGGAGATGTTGATTAGGCAATTGAATATGTGAGTCTGCAGTTTAAGAAAAAAGGTCTGCTCTGGAGATACATTATGGGGATTTTCAGTATTTAGGTGGCACGAAACTGGATCGGATCACCAAAGGATTGGAAATAGAAGAAAAAGACCAGGGCTGAGCCCTGAATTCCTCCAATACTGAGAGGTTGGGAGGAGAAGAGGAATCTCCAAAGAAAACTGAGATGGAACAACCAGTGAAATAGAAAACCTAGTGTGGTTGCCTGGAAAACATGAACAAAGGGTATAGAGGAGGAGTATTTAACCCTATAAATGCTGCTGACTGACCAAATAAGATAACTGAAAATTGACCATTGGCTTTAGCAGTGAGGGGGTCCTTCATGACCTTGACCATGGGGCTTTCGGTGGAATGGAAGGGGGGCAAAACCAGACTGCAAAACCAGGCAGGTCCTCACCATGTCATCCTCATGAGTGTCAGTTTAGATGGATGGTCAGGGACATGAAAGAAGGTCTTGGGAAGAGGAATGTGGATGGACATCTTATACTAAGAGAAAATAGGAAGAGAGCTGTAGATAGTGAGCATAGACAGTTCTTACAACTAGTTTTGTAGAACAGGTAAGCAAAGAAATAGGAGTAGTAGATTGGTAAGGAACATGGAAGCAAGAGAAAGATTTGTTGGGAGAAGTAGCTTTTTTTTTATGTTACAGAGAATTCCAGGAAAGATGAAAAGATGATGAAATAGGAAAAAAGGGATAAGTGCTAGAGCAGTGTTCTTGAATAAGAGGATAAAATGCAGTCCACAATTGGAGGAATTAACTTTAGACAGGAACATGATAATTTGTTCACGATTACAGGTAGGAAGATAGCATACAGACATTTCAGCTATAGTGTGATAAATATGCTCCTAAAAATTTTTTCATTCTCAAATTTATGCACTAAAAATAACAGAATTTATGAAAAAATCAAATTCTGATTAGGGCAGACCACTGCAAACATCCAGTTTTGCAACCTGAACACTAACAAACACCAATCTTAGTAAAAATATTGGCACAGTTAAGACATTTTATTTCTAAGAAATATGTAAGTAAATAAGGACTTCACCTTTTCAAGAAAAGGGCAGTGTCACCTTGATAGACTTAGGCATAAAGAAGGGTAAGGAGATGCTGAGTTACACAACCAGCACTGTCTGCCTGGCCAAGGCAGAACCTGCGGCCAAGATGAACCAGAAAAAGCCTGTGAACCAGAACAAGTGCCTTATTCCGCACCTTGTTCGTTCAACTCATTCCATTGGCATCCTTCGCATTCAACTGCTCCTGTCTGGTGACACAAAGCTTTAACATGCTAAAGAAAAAAAATCATGTATGAACCAACCCAGTTTCCACATTAGAGTGACATCATCTCCTTACTTAGCAATATTCGATTTAATGCCCATTAAAGAAACACGTGTTGTAAGAGAACAGATTATAAGTGGGAGCAGATGCTGGAAGGTGGGCGGATGTGGTGGTGGTAGACTGTGGAAGTTCTCTTTCAACTACTTCAACTTTCTCAGTGACAAACCATCCAGTAACTTACCCAGTGTCTGAGTCTGTAGCTGGAATAGCTACCCTCAGCAGTTGCGGAATACCCATAATGGCTTTCTGATCCATGGAGTAAGGGTATAGATTTTTGGAAGGGCTGCTTCACACTCCTTAGGTTCCCCTTCCTACCAAAATAGGCAGAGGCGATACCATATATTTGTAGGAGCTGCAAATGTTAGTGCCACCACTGAGAAAGGCACAGATGTTGATGGAACTCTCTGGCATCTGAAGGCAGACTACATAAGCTTTGGATTTGCTGCTCTGACTCTTTTACTATTAATTGTGGCCTGGGCAAGAGATGGCTCTCCAGTTGGACCAGCCCTACTGTAAGCAGCTCCCAAATGCCCTTAGAGACCCAGGAAATCTGATGGTGCTCAGAGCAACTGGGGCCGACCTGGAAGGTGTCGAGCCTGCAGCAAATCCCAGTAGAGGAAGCACAGCTGCAGCCTCTTAGCTTTTGGAGCAAAGCCAAACTCTTTTATGCAAGTAATTATTCTCCTTTTGGAAATAACTCTTGACTTGCTATTGGGACTTGCTTCTGAGGGCTTGACCATGGGACACTAGGTGACCATGTGACCTAAGCTGCCCATCTTGAAGTAATGACACACCAAGCCAAAAGTCGCACGGACCCCACCCAGCAGCACATCCTCATCAGATGGGAGTGGTATATATCAGCACTGAGTTCCACATGGCTGACTGCACTCGTGAGCTGCAGGGGCAGTCAGTGCTTTTTCCTCTCAGTGTGCCTCCTGCCACACTCACCCGTCCCTCATAGCCATGGTCTCATGGGGAATCTCCAGTGCGCAGTTCACCAAGGAGAAAAAAGTCAAATATGGCTTACAGATGACTCTGCAAGTTTTGCTGGCACCTGTGGGAATTTAATTGCAGCCCCACTCAGGGAAAGACAGTGGGGAAAGGATATCCTCCCAGGGAGCAGGACTTGGAGTGGTCCACATTATGTACTTTTCCTGGAAGGAGAGATGGCCTCAGAGGCAGATCCTCACCATGTCATCCTCATGAGTGTCAGTTTAGATGGATGGTCAGGGACATGAAAGAAGGTCTTGGGAAGAGGAATGTGGATGGACATCTTATACTAAACCCCAATATAGGTGAATATATGTGTCCTATTGGAATGGTCTCAAGAGGCCATAATGTGTAGGAGGTTCTAAATATATAGTTGGAAGATTGCCTGCCCAGTGCCCTACCTTTTCCCCAGCCATCCTGGTGCTTGCTCAGTGGCCCCATGGACAATGGTTGCAGAGACAGAAACAATGCACTGGCCCAACAAGGACTTCTCGCCAAGATGTGGCTACTGCCACTGCTGATTAATTTCCAGCAGCAGTGACCAACCCTGAGACTTAATGTAACACTACTGCTGTGGTTTGAGTTTGTCCTCCTGGAAGCTCACATTGAAATTTGATCCCCAACATGATGGTTTTGGGAGGTTGGACCTAGTAGGGGTATTTGGGTCATGTCAATAGATTCCCTCACGAATGGATCAATGCCCTCTTGAAGGAGCTAGTTCATTCTCACTCTCCCAGGACTAGATTAGTTACCAGAGATTGACTGTTGTAAAAGCAAGTTCTGCTTCCTAGACATTCTCTTGCTCTCTTTGCACCTACCCACTGACTTTTCTGCTTCTCTGCCATATTTTGAGCCAGCACATGGCCCTCACCAGAAACTGACCAGATGTGGCACTATGCTTTTGAATTTTTCAGCCTGCAGAATCATGGGCTCAATAAACAACTTTTCTTTATCAGTTACCCAGTGTCAAGTACTCTATTATAGCAACACTAAATGAACTAAAACAACTACAAACAGGAGGGGAATTATATTGAAGACCCTCCCCTTGTGAAGAGGGCAATAATTAGTCCTCACTGGAATAACTATTTACTCTGTGTTTGGATACTAACAACACCTCCCATGAAGTTAACAAATTGCCTTATTCACTATCATTTGTTTCCATGTAACAGTGCTTCTCACTAAAGAGCTCATTTTACAGGGATGACAGTGAGACAAGAGGCTGAGGCTCACGGGATTTCTTGTCTTACCATGTGTTCCATAACCTGAAGCACAAGGCCTTATGGCATGATGGAATGGCTTACTGAACACCCAGTTATTGTGCCAGCAGGAAGATAACTCCTTAAGAAGTTGAGGTGCCTCCAAACAGGATACTCTGTGTGCTATGAACCAACAGCCAATAGATGGTGCTATTTCTCCCGTAGTCAGAATGAAGAGCCCAAGAGCTGGAAGTGAGAGTGGTACCTGTTACTATATCACTCCTAATTACCCTATTAAAATGTTTGCATCTTATCACTAGAGCATCTGGGCTCCCTGGCTTAGAGGTCTCAATGCCTCTTGTTCCAGGTGGGAACCTTCAGTGCTGTCTCATATTGCATGAAGAGTTAAGACATATTCCATACTATCCACTGGTCTCTCCATCTCTTGGAAAGATCAGTTACATTAGAACAAATGACCACACCACCACCACCGCTACTGCCACCAGCCTGTGGGTCTCCTTTCTTACAGGGCAACCGTGAGAAAGGGGAATGCATAAGCTTCTTGATGCCAGGCAGTCTGGATTTGATCTATCAGCTCTTTACAGGAATTGTCTGGAAAGCCAGCTGCCCTGCACCTGGGAAACTTGAAGGACCTAGTGATCTTAGGGACACATGATATGTTACAGTCTCCCTGCCAGGGAGAGGCAAGGGGAAAACCACCAGTTGTATGAGAATCTGAGCTTAAATGTAGTCAGCCCTTTTTTCTGAGAAAAGAGGTGCCCCCAAATTCTCAGCTGCCATTGTCCATTTAATCCACTCTGAGCACCCAGGGTCATTCGTGGAAACCCTACTCCTTTCAAAATCGTTCCCAAGAGAGGATTTCTTCTGTCAGCAAACACAACAAGAAGCCATTGAATTAAGAGGTAAGACTGCCACCCAATTATTTTGGGTTATTGATTCCACTGGACAGAAACACACAAACAGGTTGAACTATGTGGGCTGGAGTGTTTGCTCCTAGTAATCAGAGAGAGGTATGTCTAGAACCCAATGTTAACCTAAGTTCTTACCAAGACCCGAGACGAGATGAAACAAAGGTTTTCTTGGAGATAATTTATTCTGGGAGCTGGCTACTGGAAGGAGTAAAAGAGAAATAGGGAAAAAGGTAATCCAAGGATGCACTGTTGAGCACATCACCACAGTGAGAAGCTGGGATCTGATCCTGTAGGACCCCTCTGAAGAGCTGTGTAGGATGCAACCCAGAATTGTCTGCTTAAGGAGCAAAAGAAGAGAATATCCACCAGCTACTGTCTGGTCAAGAGTAGGATGACTTTCAACTCTCTCCCAATTTAAGAGTTCCATCCCACAATGTAAACCCTAACTTACAGAATGTCAGATGGAATTAGAGGAGGATTGGAAGCCACCCAGAAATCATGTTCTTGACATGGATGTGTTACCCTTGTCAGAAGGCGAGAAGATGAGCAGATTTTTGTGTCAAGTATAATTGCATATTTTACATGCAAATATTCGTTATTTGGAGGAAGTTTAAATATCAAATTAAGAACAGATATTGATCTTGGGCATCCAAAGGGTGCATCAAAGTGGTAATTTATCATATTTTCCAGTGTTTGAGTCCCGCCTCTCCAAGGCAGAAACCAAAACACCAGCTTTTCCAACCTATGTTATAGGTAGAATGGAGGCCAGACACTGACGTATGATCATTGGATTCAGATGTAAGCCATGCGGAGGAACCAGGCACCATGGAATCCACTTTCTGGGGGACAGGCAGCAGAAGCATCTGGCCTCAGGGGCTAGCTGGGGTAGAGGACAGCTTTCAGGGTCCAATATCCATGGTGCAAGCTATCATGTGGCTACCCGGCAGAGGTGGCAGTGGATCTTTGAAACTACCATCTTGTTATATGGTTTGGATGGTGTTCCTGGTTGTGTAGTCCCCTAGATTAATTTTCTGGCCCTCTTGAGCATTCTAATTTTTTTTTTTTAATGAATTCCTCTTCTGCCGAACAACCTAGAGTTATTCTGTTGATTGCAACTGGGGGCTCTGTGCCACACACCAAGGTTACTGAAGCACTCTCCTGCCCTGCAGGGCTCTGCACATCTCATTCTCAGTGGAGTCCCTCTTTTACCATATTTTCCAGGTGTCTATTTTATCAGTATTTGGCACTCCCTCCCCAAAATCATTTTTAATGTTTTGGCCTCCCAAAGATTTTGAATAATACAGTCTTTGTCGTCGTCTGCCTAAACCTTACATACATCTTTAGGAGAAAAGAAGAAACGTGTAGGGGTGGACTGTGTGACCGAAATGCAACAAACAATGGATTAAAAAAAATTCATTTCTTGACTTGGAGTGACAGTGATGTAGATCATAAGAGGTAGCAGTACTAATAATCTCCATGCACTTTGCAGAATTAAATAATGATTTTAGTTTCTGCTAAAATATCTTTATTAAATGCACACAACTATAAAGCTTTTTGAAAATTTATAAAAATTTGAGGATATCAAATAAATGGAGTACTATTTTATAGCCTTTTTTTCCTCCTCCAGAATAGAGTACAGGGTGTGGCCCAGACAAGAACACTTAATATTTTTTGAACTCAATTGAACTAGCTCCTGGTAGGAGGAAATAAATAAATGCCTGTAGATCTGAGAACCGTGAATCAAAGGGACACTCGGAAACCATTCAAGGGCAGACAGCTCTCCAGGGAGACACCAACTTCCTATATAACCTAGAAAGCTAAGTCTCAGAGAAACCACATCAAACTCACAATGAGATACCATCTCACGCCAGTTAGAGTGGCAATCATTAAAGTCAGGAAACAACAGATGCTGGAGAAGATGTGGAGAAATAGGAATGCTTTTACACTGTTGGTGAGAGTGTAAATTGGTTCAACCATTGTGGAAGACAGTGTGGTGATTCCTCAAAGATCTAGAACTAGAATTACCATTTTACCCAGCAATCCCATTACTGGGTATATACCCAAAGATTACAAATCATGCTAGTATAAAAGCACATGCACACATATGTTTATTGCGGCACTGTTCACAATAGCAAAGACTTAGAACCAACCCACATGTCCATCAATGATAGACTGGATTAAGAAAATGTGGCACATATATACCATGGAATACTATGCAGCCATAAAAAGGATGAGTTCATGTCCTTTGCAGGGACATGGAAGAAGCTGGAAACCATCATTCTCACCAAACTATCACAAGGCCAGAAAACCAAACACCACATGTTCTCACTCAGGTGGGAAATGAACAATTAGATCACTTGGACACAGGGCGGGGAACATCACACACTGGGGCCTGTTAAGGGGTGGGGGGCTGGGGGAGGGGTAGCATTAGGAGAATTACCTAATGTAAATGATGAGTTGATGGGTACAGCACACCAACATGGCACATGTATACCTATGTATCAAACCTGCACGTTGTGCACATGTACCCTGGAACTTAAAGTATTATTAAAAAAATCAAAAAGCTAAGGCTCATTAGGCATTCAAAATATACTGAAGTTTGAGAAGAAATGCTCACTTAGATATTAAATAAACACTCTGTTCAGAGAGCTATGCAAGAAAGCCCTTGGACTAAAATTAGGTGAGATGCAGTCTTAGCAAAATCTTGTTAATTAAGAAATTATTAAGAAATCCAGGTGAGTTTTTTTTAATGCATGCTCATATTTTCCCATAGTGTTTGTAGCCTTCTCAAATCTTTTATTTATTCATTTATTCATTTGCTTCTTTATTTACTTAGCTACCAGGCAGTGAGTACTCGCTACATGTCAGGTCCTAGAAATGCTCCTTGGTAAACTGGCCCTGCCTGAATGACTGCTGTGACAGCTCTCTGAAAGGGATGTGAGCAGGAGCGAGAGGATGCCAGCCAGAAGTCCAGGCTTATGAGATAGAGGAATATCCTTGACCTTTGGAAATGGAGGGATGAAACCACTCTCTGGAACACCTCGGCAGAGAGAGAAAAATGAGCTGAGTCCAGGAAAACATTTGAGAGAAATTTATGGATTGTTGGAAATGTAAAGAAACAACTCAAAACGTGCATGAAGAGCTCAGCTTTTTATCTTAAATTCCATGAATTTATTATGTTCCAGAGAGTCAGGAGATTTGAAGTGTAATTTTGCCATCTGAATGCCACAATCATTTAATATTGTCAGTTTTCATTAAGTTTCTTCAGTGAGTTACTGCCTGCTCAAGATGAAACAAATGACAGCAATTACTCCAGGGCCCTTCCTTACCCACCCCCAACCCTTACACATTATTTCTACCATTTTTTGGTCACCCTGCTAGCTGCCTTTTTGTGACTCTTGCCCTTGGTATCTCTACACTATGTGAGATTGACTTCACCTTCGACGAGTGGGCACATTAACCGTGTCTTTTGCCAGAGAGACCCAAACACCCAGTACTGGCCTCTGGGTATTAACATGGGAACCAATTAACATGGGACAATTTGTTCACTGGGCCAAAGGTTTTTTGTCTTTCTGTACGTCGGATTACATCACTCTTATGTTTGAAATTCTCCAATGACTTTTCATTTTACTCAGAATGAAACCCGAAGTCTTGGGTTTTATTGGAAAGGTGTTCAAAGGGTGCCGGGTAGCCTGGTTTCCCTCTTAACTTCATCTCAACACTCCCTTTCATTCTACCTTTTGCTGACCCTGCCACATGCAAAGCTTGTTCCCATCCCAGGCCTCTGTACCTGCTGTCTACTCTTCTGGACTCAAGTCACCTGCATTGCTCAGGCTCTCTGCGCAAGTGTTTTCTTATCAGAGAAGCCAACGCTGGCTTCCCTAAACTGGCCATCCCCTCACCCTTAGCACTCTATTCTACTAGCCACTTCATTTTTCGTTCATAGCACATATCACCACCACCTACTGCATAAGCCATGTTTTATTACTGTCTGTCTCTCTGAGACAGACACAAAGGAAAAAAGAACAAATGGTCTTTCCCGGAAGGAAGATTTTTTTTCTTTTTTCCTTTGTCACCTTACAATGGCAGCTTCTTGAAGGCAGCAGCTTTGATTTATTCACTATGTATTCCCTGCACTTGAATCAGTCTCTGGCACATACTGGGCCTCTATAGAGATGTGACAAAGGAAAGAACATGTGAATGAGCAAGTGAACACAACTGGTCATTCATTTGACCACATGTGTCTTTGTTCCACAGTATTGAGATGTCCCTGTTTTCGCTGAGGCCCCAGAACCATTTTGCCACTGTGGACCTGCTCCTAAAGAGACCACAAAGAGTTTGAGTCTACAATAGTAAGCAAAGCCTGAGAACAACAAAAGAAAAGTAACGTTGAGAAATAGAGGCTGTAAGGCAGCAAGTCGGCTTCACGGACCAGGGATCACCGTCTTGGTGATGTGTCATTCATTTATTCCCTCATTCCTTCAGCACACATTTACTGGCATTTCCTCCACACCCACTGACATCCCAAACAAGTTACTTTTCATGGTCATCTGCCAACCAAGTGAACAGAGCCAGAAAGGTTCAGAATGCTGAACCAAGTTTCGCTCGCATTGGCCAAATCCATGCATTCCAGTGTCACAAAGGAAACCAGAACAAATTGTCTTTCCTTGAAGGAAGATTTTCTTTTTCCTGTGTGATATTGGAATGTATGGAATCATGCTCACCTTTCTTGATTATGTAGGCATATCACAGGGCCTACAGACCCACAGGCTGATTGCTTTAAAAAATAATGAAATTGTACTGAATTTCCTCTTAACTCATTGTATTCTTACTCATCTGGCTCCTCAAAGGAACTGGTTTTGGGGGAGTTTGGAAAGGATTCTGAGAAGAGGGCCACTCACCCGTCCCACCCCGCATGGCTCCAACAAGGCTGTCCCTCTAGATCACCCTGGGTCTTTCCTCATCCTCATTTCACTTCTCTTGAAAACCATTCCCTTACTCCTGTGAACACTCTTTAAACCGTTACTTTATTTGGAGAATTATTTAAGAACTGGTTCATCTCTTGAGTCAATACTGCACTAATCACATGCATTATCTCCCCCAGATTAACTTTCACAATTGGTTTAGTTTCAATTCCCAAGTCCATTTTATTTGAGAAACATGTTGGCATGATAGCGATTTACCGTTGTCACCACAGAGGCCTGAAAAGTAGAGGCTCCTCGACATGTTTGTAGAAATACAGACACTTACTTGGACAGGCTGACCTCAAAATCTACCTGGCTTTCTTGCTGGGGAGGTGAACCTTCTGCCAGTGACTGGCTGAGAGATCTCGGGTTAGTGCTCCGAGTCTCTGTTCCTCTGCTGTCAAAGAGGGATGACCATCATAGTTTCCATATGCCTCCATGGCTGTCTTGAGGTTTGTTTTGGTTTGGTTATGGGGTGTTTTCTAAGTCACTGCACGGTGACCAGTCTCTCAAAGGGAAAATACGAAATGAAGTACTGTACTTTCCTTGAGATATAATAAAAAACTTGGAAGGTTTCTTTGTTTTGACTCAACATCAGATGGTTTTATTTTATTGTTAGTGTAACTTAATATGTTATGTCTTTTAAATTAGTTCACATTCAACTTGGATAAAGGAAATAAAAGTTTGTAGAGGTGTTCAAAGTGTTTTTCAGGCTTCTTAAGTGTGTGGTTATTACCACCATTCTTGGAAATCACATTAGTTCATGGATGTCTCCAGAGAGATTGAGAGAGATGATTGACTTGCAGGGCCACACATCAAGACAGTCAGGGAGCAAGGAAGGAAATTCATGAGTCTTTGAGTTGCTATCCTACCTCTAACCGTAAGGCTAGATAGCCTTTTTTTTTTTTTTTAAATAATTACTTTCATCTAATAATTTAAAAATTGCCATCAGGGATGCTGTCACAGGACAAAGCAAGGAGGACATACCCACTTAAATATAAATCTTTGAGCAGCCCTACTGACATGGGAATTTCTCATAATGTTCTGTGAGGGAAGTGCCAAGAAGGTAATTAAAATTGCTATCATACCTTTAGGCTACTGCAAACTGCCGGATCTCTTGAAGGTCAGTCATGTAAGGAGAGGTTCTGTGCTTACAAAAATAGGTCTGGCATTCTTTACAGAATTACGAAGTGCAGTGTGCACTCTGGCTTAGAAATATAGAAGCTTGATTAAAAACTATAGAGCAGTAACTTCCAAAGGGACGCTTGGAAAATGCAGGGGAATGTGAACCTAGCTAGATGTATAAGATGTTGACAGTAGGCTCAGATACGGTTAGAAATGCACTATGGAAATGCTGCTGGGTCTTGGGTAGTTGACGTGGATGCTGTGCAGGAAGGTGGAAGGACTTTGGAGTGAGCAAGCTGGAAACCAAATCTTGGCTAGTATCTTAGGGAAGGTTACTCAACCTCTGTGAGCCTTGGCTTCTCTACCCACAAAGTAGGGGAAAATAATAACAAGATATGGTATATAAAGGACACAGCCTGACACAGTCACTGAGGACATACTGAGGCAGTCCCTCACTCAGCGACTCAGTCTCATCAATGCCAAGAACCAGCACTGGAATAGCTTTTGAGAATCTGAGCTTTCTTTGCCACTTCTTATTTATGTCTAATCTTTACAAGAATGAAGGAGACCTAAAAGTTGACAATAATATGGCTCCACTGCCATCCTCTTAGAATTAATTAATTAAGTGCTTTATTTACTTACATATCTATTTATTCTTTGAGCAACCAACAGAGTCCAGAACAAATGGCAAATCAGGGCTTAGAGGAGAAATGAGAAAACTTCAACAATTTATTCGGGTCTTTAGGTTCATTCTAAACTCTTGTGATTAACAGATTCAACCAATATGATAAGTGCAATGTGTTTTACCTGTGGGGAATGACGCTGAAGCCCACTGAAGCCACAGCTGGGTGAAGTTCATTTCGGGCGTGACCAAGTTTCTAAAGCAAGTATTTGTGCGTTCATCACAATCAACCTGACTGACAGGCAAAGTTATGAGGATGGACATAAAAGGTGTTTCATGATTCAAGAGTGAAATGCCCTGAGCTGTGATTGTGTTCTGGGAACAAGTCAAGGGAGCCCAGACCCTTTGTGTAGGATCCAGCGGAGCCTCAGTGCACCCTTGCTATAGCAAGGTTTCCATCCAGGATCCCCAGAGGATGCCGCTTCATAGTTAGCCAGATATTAAGGGAATTTACCCCTAAGGTCCTGATTTAGAACACTTCCTGATGAGCATAAAGGTACAGTTCATCCATCCTCATACCCACACTCAAGGCAGTGGCCTGGTCAGACTCTGGGCCAACCAGGATGAGCACTTCACTAGGACAATGGTCTGTGCTTTAGGAACATCAGCCCTAAGATGTGGCGGTTTATTCTCAGAATTTCTCAGTGAGTTCCAAAAAAGGGAAATGCTTACCTGAAGCAGAACAATAGTCTATCTGCTGTGATTGAAACTGGGGATGGCCAGTATGTGACATCTGCCTTTCCCTTTCATTCACAAACGCTACATCTTTCCCCCTTGTGCCTGGACTGAAATCTTCCCAGCCACTACTAATTGATCAAGCTCACACTTAAACTGAATCGTATTTTCAGGTCTGAGATGCACAACTTCTGGAAAACAACTGGAAATCGAGAGGAATCAGCTGGCAGCTGTGTCAAACAGCAAGAAGGCGCATGTGGGCCATTGAACTATTTTCTCAACTACAATTTCCAATTCCAGTCTCCATTAAATAAACGCTATCCTATATGACACTGAGTTAACCTTAAAACTTAGCAATTTTCCCCCTTTTTCCCAAATTATTTTATCTCCTTTTTGATACAAGAAGCAGTTTCCTTAGTAATTAACCTAACTCTACAAATTCTTTAGGTGTCGTCCTTGATAACTTCCCTTCTTTCCCCACCTCCATGTAACTTACCAGCAAATCAATTCCATCTCTAAAATATGTCCACCTACTCCTCTGCATTTTCATCACCACCCTCTCCATCCAGGCGCAATTTTGTCTCCAGGGTTCCAGTGCAACATCCTCCTTCCTAACTGGGTTTTTCACCTCTAGTTGTGCCCCCTTTAAATCCATTCTCTATCCAGCAGCAGTGGAAACACTGAATTTTTTTTTTTTTTTTTTTTTTTTTGAGACTAGTCTCGCTGTGTTACCCAGGCTGGGGCAGGAGGATTGCTTGAGTCTAGAAGCTATTGAGCTATTATCACACCACTGCACTGCACTCCAGCCTGGGTAACACAGTGAGACTAGTCTCAAAAAAAAAAA